>NC_091773.1:49905618-50220618 GCF_029378745.1 Bos indicus
TATTTCTTCTTAAACTGTACTTTAGAGGTAGCCAAACATCCTACCATTTCAAAGATATCTATCAACAACAATAAAAAAAAAATTCAAGACATATCTCATACAAAAATATGCTTTTTTTTGTCTCTGCTTTCTTTTTAATGTTCAAAAGTAATTTCTCATTGTTCTCTCCTATTTTTATACATCTTGTAATGTATATACCTTGTAATGGAGGTATTGACTCCCCTTGTTTTAGATTATCTTTTAAAGGATATTTATGCAGCAAACAGTTTAGAATGATATAGTTTCTTATCTGATTCAACAGCCAGGTGGGCTTATGTCTTTAGAAGAAACAGGCTTCCTCTAGGGCAAAAGGGCATCATACTTCTGGCCATTAAAAAAAGCTTAGAATCCCTGAGCTCACATTTCCTTTCCAGTAATGTCAACCACTGCATATTCATGGATCATCTGGCCCTCCAAGAACTAGGGCTTGGGGAACCAGAACAAAAATACTGATAACCTGGCTATTGCTATTGCTGTGAATAATAAACTTTTTTCTTCTCTGACCCAACCAAAATCTCACTGTATGCTACCAACACCTACTAAACTGTGACCTTCTAACTTGAGAGCTTATAAATAGGCAAATTTCAGACTCTTCAGAAAGTTTTACACATAAAGTCGCCCATGGACTATACAGTCCATGGAATTCCCAGGCCAGAATACTGGAGTGGGTAGCTTTTCCCTTCTCCAGGGGATCTTCCCAACCCAGGGATCAAACCCAGGTCTCCCACATGGCAGGCAGATTCTTTACCAGTTGAGCCACAAGGGATGCCCATGTATTTAGTGAAGATCATGTTTTTCTCTTTCTGAAGACTCATTTTTATGTAATAAATAACCTAGGTTTCAAGTTCCAAATATGCTATTTGTATTAATCTACTAGGGCTGCCATAACAAAATACCACAATCTGGGCAGCTTCAACAACATAATTGTTTGTGACAGTTCTGGAGTCTGGAAGTCCAAGTCCAAGGCTTTGGCATGAATGGTTGCTCCTGAGGCTTCTTTCTTTGACCTGCAGATGGCCACCTATTTGCTGTGTTCCTCCAGGCTTTTCTTCTGGGCTGGTACACCCTTGGTGTCTCTTTTCTTATAAGGACACCAGTCATAATGTGTTAGAGTCTACCTCTATGACCTTATTCAGCCTTAATTACTGCTCTAAGATCCTTAATTTCAAATGCAGCCATGTTGGGGGGGTTAAGATTTCAACATGGATTTTTGAAGGACACAATTCAGTCCACAGCACTCTTCTCATATGTTTTAACACAGTTCTCCATAAGCCTCTCATTTCTTGCAAACAGAGACACCAGCTAACCTTTTATCCTATACTCTTATATGTGTGAAGTGCCTTGCTCACAGAAATTTGGTTTATAGTACAGTATTACAAAAACAATATTTTCCACTTAGATAAATCTAAGGCAGACATATTTATTGCCATTATAAAAGATTTGGGTTTCTTAAGCTTTGGTCTCTCTCCTGTTATTTAACCCACTTCAAACCCTGGTACTTTGTCCTTGTTGCATCACCCTGTAGGAGTTTCTGGGGCTATCAGAAGAAAATGCTAACAGTTTGAGCACTATCATTGTTATAAGTAATTATTCTCCCTTGTCCCAAACTCAGGAGTCTCAAAACTTCTGCCAGCATCCATGAAACTGGTAGGCTAACTCATCAACTTGTAATAGGGTTGTAATAAGAGTCTGTAAACCCAGACTTCACGATTTTTGACACCATCTTCTATTTCCTTCATTTCTTAAATATTTGATTTCCATTCCATGGGACAGTGAGGAAAGAAAATTTCTTTCAATTCTCTGACAAATTTGTTATATCTCCACTTTAAATATAAAGCCTTCTAGGCAAAGATTTGTCTGGATTTTCCAGACAGATTTTGGCATCTTATCATCTTAAAGATATTGAGACTTCGTTAATTTCATCTTACAGATCATTCTTCTGTAATGAAGAATGATTTTTTTTTTCTTCAAATCTAAGTTCAAGAGTCAACTTCTCAAGAAGTACTCTCTAAACGTATTATTTGAATTTGGATCCCTCATTCAGTTCAGTTCAGTCACTCAGTTGTGTCCAACTCTTTGCAACCCCATGAATCACAGCACGCCAGGCCTCCCTGTCCATCACCAACTCCCGGAGTTCACTCAAATTCACACCAACGAGTCGGTGATGCCATCCAGCCATCTCATCCTCTGTCGTCCCCTTCTCATTCTTCCCCCAATCCCTCCCAGCATCAGAGACTTTTCCAATGAGTCAACTCTTCACATGAGCTGGCCAAAGTACTGGAGTTTCAGCTTCAGCATCATTCCTTCCAAAGAAATCCCAGGGCTGATCTCCTTCAGAATGGACTGGTTGGATCTCCTTGCAGTCCAAGGGACTCTCAGGAGTCTTCTCCAGCACCACAGTTCAAAAGCATCAATTCTTCGGCACTCAGCTTTCTTCACAGTCCAACTCTCACATCCATACATGACCACTGGAAAAACCATAGCCTTGACTAGATGGACCTTTGTTGGCAAAGTAATGTCTCTGTTTTTGAATATGCTATCTGTCATAACTTTCCTTCCAAGGAGTAAGCATCTTTTAATTTCATGGCTGCAGTCACCATCTGCAGTGATTTTGGAGCCCCCAAAAATGAAGTCTGACACTGTTTTCACTGTTTCCCCATCTATTTCCCATGAAGTGATGGGACCGGATGCCATGATCTCAGTTTTCTGAATGTTGAGCTTTAACCCAACTTTTTCACTCTCCTCTTTCACTTTCATCAAGAGGCTTTTGAGTTCCTCTTCACTATCTGCCATAAGGGTGGTGTCATCTGCATATCTGAGGTTATTGATATTTCTCCCAGCAATCTTGATTCCAGCTTGTGCTTCTTCCAGCCCAGCATTTCTCATGATATACTCTGCATATAAATTAAATAAGCAGGCTTATAATATACAGCCTTGATGTACTCCTTTTCCTATTTGGCACCAGTCTGTTGTTCCATGTCCAGCTTTAACTGTTGCTTCCTGACCTGCACGCAGATTTCTCAAGAGGCAGGTTGGGTGGTCTGCTATTCCCATCTCTTTCAGAATTTTTCACAGTTTATTGTCATCCACACAGTCAAAGGCTTTGGCATAGTCAATAAAGCAGAAATAGATGTTTTTCTGGAACTCTCTTGCTTTTTCCATGATCCAGCAGATGTTGGCAATTTAATCTCTGGTTCCTCTGCCTTTTCTAAAACCAGTTTGAACATCTGGAAGTTCACAGTTCACATATTGCTGAAGCCTGGTATGGAGAATTTTGAGCATTACTTTAGTAGCGTGTGAGATGAGTGCAATTGTGTGTTGGTTTGAGCATTTTTTGGCATTGCCTTTCTTTGGAATTGGAATGAAAATTGACATTTTCCAGTCCTGTGTCCACTGCTGAGTTTTCCAAATTTGCTGGCATTTTGAGTGTAGCACTTTCACAGCATAATCTTTCAGGATTTGAAATAGCTAAACTAGAATTCCATCACCTCCACTAACTTTGTTCATAGTGATGCTTTCTAAGGTCCACTTGACTTCACATTCCATGATGTCTGGCTCTAGGTGAGTGATCACACCATTGTGATTATCTTGGTCATGAAGATCTTTTTTGTACAGTTCTGTGTATTCTTGCCACCTCTTCTTAATATCTTCTACTTCTGTTAAGTCCATACCATTTCTGTCCTTTATTGAGTTCATCTTTGCATGCAATGTTCCCTTGGTGTCTCTAATTTTCTTGAAGAGATCTCTAGTCTTTGCCGTTCTGTTGTTTTCCTCTATTCCTTTGCATTGATCACTGAGGAAGGCTTTCTTCTCTCTTCTTGCTGTTCTTTGGAACTTGCATTCAGATGCTTATATCTTTCCTTTTCTCCTTTGCTTTTTGTTTCTCTTCTTTTTACAGCTATATGTAAGGCCTCTCCAGATGGCCATTTTGCTTTTTTGCATTTCTTTTTCATGTGGGTGGTCTTGATCCCTGTCTCCTGTACAATGTCACAAACCTCCATCCATAGTTCATCAGGCACTCTGTCTATCATATCTAGTCCTTTAAATCTATTTCTCCCTTCCACTGTATAATCATAAGGGATTTGATTTAGTTCATACCTGAATGGTCTAGTGGTTTTCCCTACTTTCTTCAATTTAAGTCTGAATTTGGCAACAAGGAGCTCATGATCTGAGCCACAGTCAGCTCCTGGTCTTGTTTTTCCTGACTGTGTAGAGCTTCTCCGTCTTTGGCTGCAAAGAATATAATCAATCTGATTTCTGTGTTGACCATCTGGTGATACCCATGTGTAGAGTCTTCTCTTGTGTAATTGGAAGAGGGTGTTTGCTATGACCAGTGCATTCTCTTGGCAAAACTCTATGAGTCTTTGCCCTGCTTCATTCCATATTCCGAGGCCAAATTTGACTGTTACCTCAGGTGTTTCTTGACTTCCTACTTTTGCATTCCAGTCCCTTATAATGAAAAGGACATCTTTTTTGGGTGAAGTTCTAAAAGGTCTTGTAGGTCTTCATAGGTAGGTTCAACTTCAGCTTCTTCAGCATTGCTGGTTGGGGCATAGACTTGGATTAATGTGATATTGAATTGTTTGCCTTGGAAATGAACAGAGATCCTTCTGTCATTTTTGAGATTGCATCCAAGTACTACATTTTGGACTCTTTTGTTGACCATGATGGCTACTCCATTTCTTCTAAGGGATTCCTGCCTGCAGTAGTAGATATAATGGTCATCTAAGTTAAATTCACCCATTCCAGTCCATTTTAGTTCGCTGAATCCTAGAATGTTGACGTTCATTATTGCCATCTCCTGTTTGACCACTTCCAATTTGCCTTGATTCATGGACCTGACATTCCAGGTTCATATGCAATATTGCTCTTTACAGCTTCGGACCTTGCTGCTATCACCAGTCACATCCACAACTGGGTATTGTTTTTGCTTTGGCTCCATCCCTTCATTCTTTCTGGAGTTATTTCTCCACTGATCTCCAGTAGCATATTGGGCACCTCCGACCTGGGAAGTTCCTCTTTCAGTATCCTATCATTTTGCCTTTTCATATTGTTCATGGTGTTCTCAAGGCAAGAATACTGAAGTGGTTTGCCATTCCCTTCTACAGTGGACCACATTCTGTCTGACCTCTCCACCACGACCTGCCCATTTTGGGTGGCCCCACAGGGCATGGCTTAGTTTCATTGAGTTAGACAAGGCTGTGGCATCCCTCATTACCTACCAATTATCACATATAGTACCTTTAAACCATTTAACACAATAAATATTGAGCCAGTTTATTAATCTTTTGTTGTTACTATTTAGTTGCTCAGTCATGTCTGACTCTTTTGTGACCCCATGGACTCATCTGTCCTTGGGATTTCCCAGGCAAGAATACTGGAGTGGGTTACCATTTCCTTCTCCATGGGATCCTCCTGACCCAGATATTGAACCTGTGTCTCTAGCATTGGCAGGCAGATTCTTTACCACTGAGCCACCAGGGAAGTGCTTATTCATCTTGTTTGTTATTAGTGTCTCCCACTAGATGCAACTCAGGGACCTGATTAGTCTTATCCACAGTTTTATCAACAGCAATAATTCTCAACAAGGTATGATTTTATCACCCAACAGACATTTGGCAATGATCAAAGGCAATTTTGGTTATCAAAACTAAGAAGGGGGTACTGTTGGTATCTAGTTTAGATACCAGGAATGCTGCTAAACATCTAAAATGCACAAAAATATTCCACAGCAAATAACTACTCACTCTACAATGTCAATAGTGGGAAGGTAGAGAATCCCTAATCTACTGCATCCAACAGAGTGTATGAGAATCAAAGGTGACTGAAGATGTGTTGATTCATTTGAAAGAATATCTTTGTTATACTATTTAGTAAATTATATTTGGATTACATTATTCTGGCTTTCACTGTTAACTACTTGAGCAAAAAGAATGTCCGCTAAACCTAAATATTCTTAAACTCCAAGTAGGATAATCACAAAGATATACTTACCTAGAGATGCATAGTAAACTATTCATCATAAAACACAGTAAAAACATAGTAAATACCAACAGAAAATCTTGAATGACTACTCTAGTTTTCTCTTCCCTATTCCTAGTGACTCTAGTGACTGTATGGAAAACTAATCTCACATTAACCATATTTGCAAATGTTTTTAGTGGAGAAAGCTTGTCACACTGTTCTCTTTGTATCTGTATGTCCCTACATTCACAAGTTTCTTGCCTCATGTTTTCTTACAGTTCTAGCCATTATTAGATATATACTTTGAAAGATCATGCCTTTAATCAAGGGGTTTTAATTTTTTTGGATGAAAGATCCATACTGCTACTTAAACTCCTCAGTCAAATTTCAGTCTGGTGATAATCATTGTTTTTCTCACTGGAGATAACCATCCATCTTCAAATTCTCTAGTGTTTTCTAGGATTTCTCTTTTCCCCATTTACAGAGTTCCTTTCTAGCCACATCCTTATCTCTTCTTTATCTGTGCTTCTACATAACACTTATGGTTAAACAGATACTTTCATTTTCTTTGTCCTCAGAAGCTATGTGGACTGAACCTGACTCTGGATTACCTATGATTTAGAAACTTCCTTCTTATATAATATCTCTCAGGTAGCCCACATAGGGAAGGGCTGTATTTCATAAATTTGAATGAAAAGTATGAAATCAAGAAATATCAGGAGTAACAGGCAATTTGGCCTTGGAGTACAGAATGAGCAGGGCAAAGGCTAGTACAGTTTTGCCAAGAGAACACACTGGTCATAGCAGACACCCTCTTCCAACAATGCAAGAGAAGTCTTTACACATGGACATCACCAGATGGTCATACCAAAATCAGATTTGTTATATTCTTTGTGGCCAAAGACAGAGAAGCTCATTACAGTCAGCAAAAACAAGACCAGGAGCTGACTGTGGCTCAGATCAAAACTCCTTATTGCTAAATTCAGACAAATTGAAGAAAGTAGGGAAAACTACTAGACCATTCAGGTATGACCTAAACCAAATCCCTTATGATTATACAGTGGAAGAGAGAAATAGATTCAAGGGATTAGATTTGATAGACAGGGTGCCTGATGAGTTATGGGCAGAGGTTCGTGACATTGTACAGGAGATGGGGATCAAGACCATCCCCAAAAAAAGAAATGCAAAAAAGCAAAATGGCTGTCTAGGGAGGCCTTACAATAGCTGAGTAAAGAGAAGTGAAAAGCAAAGGAGAAAAGGATAGATATACCCACTTGAATGCAGAGTTCCAAGAAGAGCAAGGAGAGATAAAAAAGCCTTCCTCATGATCAGTGCAAAGAAACAGAGGAAAACAATACAATGGGAAAGACTAGAGATCTCTTCAAGAAAATTAGAGATATCAAGGGAACATTTCATTCAAAGATGGGCTCAGTAAAGGACATAAATGGTAAGGACCTAACAGCAGAAGATACGAAGAAGAGATGGCAAGAATACACAGAAGAACTATACTAAAAAGATCTTCACGACCCAGATAATCACGATGGTGTGATCACTGACCTAGAGCAGACATCCTGGAATGTGAAGTCAAGTGGGCCTTAGGAAGCATCATGATGAACAAAGCTAGTGGAGGTGATGGAATTCCAGTTGAACTGCTTCAAATCCCGAAAGATGATGCTGTGAAAGCGCTGCACTTAATATGCCAGCAAATTTGGAAAACTCAGCAGTGGCCACAGGACTGGAAAAGGTCAGTTGTCATTCCAATCCCAAAGAAAGGCAATGCCAAAGAATGTTCAAACTACCACACAATTGCACTCATCTCACACGCTAGTAAAGTAATGCTCAAAATTCTCTAAGTCTGGCTTCAGCAATATGTGAACCGTGAACTTCCAAATGTCCAAGCTGGTTTTAGAAAAGGCAGAGGAACCAGAGATCAAATTGCCAACATCTTCTGAATCATCAAAAAAGCAAGAGAGTTCCAGAAAATATCTACTTCTGCTTTATTGACTGTGCCAAAGTCTTTGACTCTGTGGCTCACAATAAACTGTGGAAAATTCTGAAAGAGATGAGAATACCAGACCACCTGACCTGCCTCCTGAGAAATCTGTATGCAGGTCAAGAAGCAACAGTTAGAACTGGACATGGAACAACAGATTGGTGCCAAATAGGAAAAGGAGTATGTCAAGGCTGTATATTGTAAGCCTGCTTATTTAGTATATATGCAGAGTACAAAATGAGAAACACTGGGCTGGAAGAAGCACAAGCTGGAATCAAGTTGCCAAGAGAAATATCAATAACCTCAGATATGCAGATGACACCACCCTTATGGCAGAAAGTGAAGAGGAACTAAGGAGCCTCTTGATGAAAGTGAATGAGGAGAGTGAAAAAGTTGGCTTAAAGCTCAACATTCAGAAAACTAAGATCATGGCTTCTGGTACTATCACTTCATGGCAAATTGATGGGAAAACAGTGGAAACAGTGACAGAGTTTATTTGGGGGAGCTCCAAAAATACTGAAGATGGTGACTGCAGCCAAGAAATTAAAAATGCTTACTCCTTGGAATAAAAGCTATTACCAAACTAGACAGCACATTAAAAAGTAGAGCCATTACTTTGCCAACAAAGTTTCGTCTAGTCAAACCTGTGGTTTTTCCAGTACTCGTGTATGGATATGAGAGTTGGGCTATAAGGAAACCTGAGCACCTAAGAATTGATACTTTTGAACTGTGGGGTTAGAGAAGACTCTTGAGAGTCCCTTGCACAGCAAAGAGATCCAACCAGTCCGTCCTAAAGGAAATCAGTCCTGAACATTCATTGGAAGGATTGATGTTGAAGATGTAATTCCAATACTTTGGCCACCAGATTCGAAGATCTGACTCATTGGAAAAACCCTGATGCTGGAAATGATTGAAGGTGGGAGGAGAAGGGGATGACAGGATGAGATGGTTGGATGGCATCGCTGACTCAATGGACATGAGTTAAGTAAGTTCTGGGAGTTGGTGATGGACAGGGAGGCCTGCCTTGCTGCAGTCCATGGGATCGCAAAGAGTCGGACACAACCGAGTTACTGAGCTGAACTGAACTACAGAAGAGATTTTTATACTAGAGTGTGAAAATCATGTGTGTTTCTTCAAGATATTGTTGCAACGTATGATTTATATTCATATTGAGTAAATTATTTGATTATAATTTGATCCTATATATGTCTCAGGATTTTCATTAGAGACAAATCAATAAAGATAAAAGAAGGTGTATGAGAAATAAAGTAAAAATAAAATCTGCTCTCTTCTGAAAATCTTCAAAGTAAATCCTGGAGTTGTGATACGATATGGACTCAATATTTGCTCTTTGCAATATTGTTCAGTAAAATTTATTTCATTATTAAAATATCATTATGATAAATAATGAGTGCTGTCTTTTTCTAGTCAGTGAATTTGCCTTATATTTGGGAAATATTTTCTACCTATCCTCTCAGTCAGCAAATGATTTAACAACCCTGTATGCGAGACAGCAAAAGAGACACAGATGTATAGAACAGTCTTTTGGACTCTGTGGGGGGGTGGATTACTTGGGAGAATGGCATTAAAACATGTAAAATGTCATGTAAGAAACGAATCACCAGTCCAGGTTCGATGCAGGATACAGGAAGCTTGGGGCTGGTGCAGTGGGATGACCCAGAGGGATGGTAGGGGGAGGGAGGTGGGATGGGGGTTCAGGATGGGGAACACATGTACACCCGTGGTGGATGCATGTTGATGTATGGCAAAACCAATAGAATATTGTAAAGTAAAAAAATAAAATAAAATAAATAATAAAAAAATTAAAAAAAAATAATGTGTTAGCCAGCTTATCCTTATAATATTTTTTATTTATCTACTGGTATGTGACAGTTTTTATGTCAGCCAATACTAAAATTGAAATAAAAACCTCTTTTTTGCTTTGCTCTCATTTGACCAGAGATGAAGCATATTTTAAAATAAGTTTTTATACTCTCCAAATATTATTTTTAAGCAGAAGTATATCCCATGCATGCTAAGCTAATTTTGAAATTCTGCTATTTGTAGATACTGGGTTTCCCAGGTGGTTTAGTGGTAAAGAATCTGCCTGCTAATGCAGGAGTTGCAGGTTTGATCCTGGTTGGGAACATCCCCTGGAGAAGGAAATGGCAACCCACTCCAGTATTCTTGCCTGGGTGATATCATGGACAGAGGAACCTGATGGGCTACAGTCCATGGGGTCACAAAAGAGTCAGACACAAACTGGCAACTAAACAAAAATAACATTTGTAAACATTTTTTTATTAGTAGAAAACTGAGATTGACATTTATTCAAGGTCATTGATGAATTGATATTTTTCTGGAAGGCACATTAAGGCTCAGAAAGGATGGAAGTGTACCAACAAAGACTGTTATTTAATCTATGAAGATGAAGCTAAGCATTTTGACCAATGATTTATCATTTTCCTAAAATTACAGTTGAATTTTGCCAAGGATTTAAATGAATACTATAGGTAAATTGAATACATTTTGTTACTGTATACAGTATTAAGCTTCTTGCTGGTTATATATTTATAATAATCAGGCAGTGTAGGGCATGATTCATCAGAGAATAACACCATTCTGCTTTATAAGTAGTGCTATTAGTCATGTCAACATATCAGAGACTTTACTAAGGAAAACTTGCTATTTTACTATAATTCTTAATATTTCAGAACTACATTTCTATTTTTCTATTTCTGTTTTTCTGAGGGTTAACTTAAATTTCTATAAACATGCTTATAGCTACGTAACCATCATGGCCCTTGTTGAAAGCAGATATCATTAGAAAATGTCAGTTAATTTATTTGATGTAGAAACATTTGCCAGCTTTTACCTGGTGTGATTTGCTAATTATTTTTAATAACTGATTGATTAATAGTTTGAATATTACATGTGAACATAAAGTATTTTACATTACAGATATATATATATATGTCAGCAAAGATTATTCTTCTGCTAGACAAAGGTACAGTAGAGTTGAGAATGAAACTTATTGCATTAGAACCAGTCCAAGTAAAACAATGAAATAATAAAAAAAAAATGGCTAACTTAATTGTTTTGAGCAAACATAAAAACACCCCCCTTCCAGGAAAATCAACTCATTGGACAAATACTTGACCTTACTGACAATGGTCTCTATGATAAGAATATCAATAATGTCCTTAGATTAGGGACATAGAGATTTTATCTCATTTTTTAAATGAAGGCAGCATTCGTAAAATATTGGTAGCCACTTGCATGGATTTGACATGGACAGAAGCAGCTTTCTTTCTGTGAAAAGAAAACTGTAGTTTGTTTTAATAACTAAACATTTAAAATGGAACAGCACTTCTACTTTCTTTCAAAAACTTTTCCATTTTGTTCACATAGTCCATTTGATGCAAGAAGCCCAGCTATAAGTGTATTTCAGCTTTCATAATGCCTTCTTCACTAAGCTTAATTATTTCTAGATTTTGATTTAATGTGAGAGACATGGTTCTTCCTTTCCCTTGCACAACTGAAAGGTCATGTAGGGTTATTATTGGCCTAATTTTAGTATTGCAATGTATCAAGAAATCCTGAAAGATGATGCTGTGAAAGTGCTGCACTCAATATGCCAGCAAATTTGGAAAACTCAGCAGTGGACACAGGACTGGAAAAGGTCAGTTTTCATTCCAATCCCAAGGAAAGGCAATGCCAAAGAATGCTCAAACAACTGCACAATTGCACTCATCTCACACGCTACTAAAGTAATGCTCAAAATTCTCCAAGCCAGGCTTCAGGAATATGTGAACCATGAACTTCCTGATGTTCAAGCTGGTTTTAGAAAAGGCAGAGGAACCAGAGATCAAATTGCCAACATCTGCTGGATCATGGAAAAAGCAAGAGAGTTCCAGAAAAACATCTATTTCTGCTTTATTGACTATGCCAAAGCCTTTGACTGTGTGGATCACAATAAACTGTGGGAAATTCTTCAAGAGATGGGAATACCAGACCACCTGACCTGCCTCTTGAGAAATATGTATGCAGGTCAGGAAGCAACAGTTAGAACTGTACATGGAACAACAGACTGGTTCCAAATAGCAAAAGGCGTATGTCAAGGCTGTATATTGTAAGCCTGCTTATTTAACTTATATGCAGAATACATCATGAGAAACGCTGGACTGGAAGAAACATAAGCTGGAATCAAGATTGCTGGGAGAAATATCAATAACCTCAGATATGCAGATGACACCACCCTTATGGCAGAAAGTGAAGAGGAACTAAAAAGCCTCTTGATGAAGGTGAAAGTGGAGAGTGAAAAAGTTGGCTTAAAGCTCAACATTCAGAATACGAAGATCATGGCATCTGGCCCCATCACTTCATGGGAAATAGATGGGGAAACAGTGGAAACAGTGTCAGACTTTATTTTTCTGGGCTCCAAAATCACTGCAGATGGTGACTGCAGCAATGAAATTAAAAGACGCTTACTCCTTGGAAGGAAAGTTATGACCAACCTAGATAGCATATTCAAAAGCAGAGACATTACTTTGCCAACAAAGATCTGTCTAGTCAAGGCTATGGTTTTTCCAGTGGTCATGTATGGATGTGAGAGTTGGACTGTGAAGAAGGCTGAGCGCCGAAGAATTGATGCTTTTGAACTGTGGTGTTGGAGAAGACTCTCGAGAGTCCCTTGGACTGCAAGGAGATCCAACCAGTCCATTCTGAAGGAGATCAGCCCTGGGATTTCTTTGGAAGGAATGATGCTAAATGAAACTCCAGTACTTTGGCCACCTCATTCGAAGAGTTGATTCATTGGAAAAGACTCTGATGCTGGGAGGGATTGGGGGCAGGAGGAGAAGGGGACGACAGAGGATGAGATGGCTGGATGGCATCACTGACTCAATGGACATGAGTCTGAGTGAACTCTGGTAGTTGATGGTGGACAGGGAGGCCTGGTGTGCTGTGATTCATGGGGTTGCAAAGAGTTGGACAGGACTGTGTGACTGAACTGAACTGAACTGAACTGAAGAAGAGGGAGGGATATGGGCAAAGAGTTGGTCAGTGGAGCAGTCAGACAGCATGTTTATCTATTAAGTTCAGTCTTCAGTTCAGTTCAGTATTGTCCAACTCTTTGCAACCCCATGGACTGCAGCAGGCCAGGCTTCCCTGTCCATCACCAACTTCCGGAGTTTACCCAAACTCAGGTCTATTGAGTCAGTAATGCCATCCATCCATCTCATCCTCTGTCATCCCCTTCTTCTCCTGCCTTCAAACTTTCCCAGCATCAGGGTCTTTTCAAATGAGTCAGCTCTTCACATCAGGTGGTCAAAGTAATGGAGTTTCAGCTTCAGCAGCAGTCCTTCCAATGAATATTCAGGACTGGTTTCCTTTAGGATGAACTGGTTGGATCTCCTTGTTGTCCAAGGGACTCTCAAGAGTCTTCTCCAATACCACAGTTCAAAAGCATCAGTTCTTCAGCACTCATATTTCTTTGTAGTCCAACTCTCATATCCACACATGACTGCTGGAAAAAACCTAGCCTTAACTAGATGGACCTTTGTTGGCAAAGTGATGTCTCTGATTTTTAATATGCTGTCTAGGTTGGTCATAACTTTTCTGCCAAGGAGTGTCTTTTAATTTCATGGCTGCAGTCACCATCTGCAGTGATTTTTAGTTCAGTTCAGTTCAGTTGCTCAGTCGTGTCCGACTCTTTCCGACCCCATGAATCCCAGTAAGCCAGGCCTCCCTGTCATCACCAGTTTCTGGAGTTCACTCAAACTCACGTCCATCGAGTTGGTGATGCCATCCAGCCATCTCATCCTCTGTCATCCCCTTCTCCTCCTGCCCCCAATCCTTCCCCCCAAGCATCAGAGTAGTGATTTTGAAGCCCCTCTAAATAAATTCTGTCACTGTTTCCACTGTTTCCCCATCTATTTCCCATGAAGTGATGGGACCAGATGCCATGATCTTCATTTTCTGAATGCTGAGCTTTAAGACAACTTTTTCACTCTCCTTTTTCACTTTCATCAACAGGCTCTTTAGTTCTTCTTCACTTTCTGCCATAAGGGTGGTGTCATCTGCATATCTGAGGTTATTGATATTTCTCCTGGAAATCTTGATTCCAGCTTGTGCTTCATGCAGCCCAGTGTTTCTCATGATGTACTCTGCATATAAGTTAAATAAGCAGGGTGACAATATATAGACTTGACGTACTCCTTTTCCTATTTGGAACCAGTCTGTTGTTCCATGTCCAGTTCAGTCCTACATGAGTGCAATACAATTATAGCAGTAACACTGAAGATCTTGGATCACAAAGCACCATAACAGAGATAATAATAATAATGAAAAAGTTTGAAATATTGTGAGAATTACCAAAATTTGACACAGAGATATTAAGTGAGCAAATGCCGCTGGAAAATGTCACTGATAGCCTTATTGATACAGTATTGCCATAAACCTTCAATTTGTAAACAACAACAACAAAAAAATCCAATACCTGTGAAGTATAATAAAAGCACAATTAAATGAGATATTTCTATACTGTATTATTTTATTTGAATGAAAAATCATCAGAGATATAGTATGCTTTTTAAAAATTTTATTTATTTTTAATTGGAGGATAATTACTTTACAATGGCTTTTACTGTACAATCACATGAATCAGCCACAGATACATGTGTCCCACCCATCCTGAACCCCCTCCCACCTTCCTCCTCACCCCATCCCTCCAGGTTGTCGCAGAGCACCAGCCCTGGGTGCCCAGCTTCATGCACTGAACTCACACTGGTCATCCATTCTGCATATGGTAATGTTCGTCTTTCAAAGCTCTTCTCTTAAATCATCCCACCCTCTTCTTCTCCCACCGAGTCCAGTAGTCTATTCTTTATGTCTGTGTCTCACTTGCTGCCTTGTATGTAGAATAATTGGTACCATCCTTCTAGATTCCATATATATGTGTTAATATACACCACTTGTCTTTTTTTACTTACTTCACTCTGTATAAGGTTCTAGTTTCATCCACCTCATTAGAACTGACTCATCTGCATTCCTTTTATAGCTGAATAGTATTCCACTGTGTACCACAACTTCCTTATCCATTTATCTGCTGATGGACACCTAGGTTGCTTCCATGTCCTAGATATTGCAAATAGTGCTGCAATGAACATTGAGGGTTCATGTGTCTTTTTCAGTTCTGGTTTCCTCAGTGTATATACTGAGAAGTGTGATTGCTGGGTTGTTTGGAAGTTCTATTTCCAGTTTTTAAAGAAATGTCCATACTGGTCTCCACAGAGGCTGTACCATTTTGCATTCCCACCAACAGTGTAAGAAGGTTCTTGTTACCCACACCCTTTCCAGCATTTATTGTTTGTAGACTTTTTGATGATGGCCATTCTGACTGGCATGAGATGATACCTCATTGTGGTTTTAATTTGCATTTCTCTAATAATGAGAGATGTTGAGTCTCTTTTCATTTGTTCGTTAGCCTTCTGTGTGTCTTTTTGGAGAGTTGTCTGTTTAGGTCTTTTGCCCACTGTTTGATTAGGTTGTTTGTTTTTCTGGTATTGAGCTACATGGGTTGTTTGTATATTTTGGAGATTAATTCTTTGTCAGTTTTTTTGTTTGCTATTATTTTCTCTATTCTGAGGGCTATCTTTTCACCCTGCTTATAGTTTCCTTCATTGTGCAAATGAATAGCTTTTATTTAACCAACATAACCTGATCTAATATGGGTATGTGAACCACCTGTAGGAAAAGCAATTATTTTATTAACATTTTAGTAGCATTATGTCAGTTTCTCAGAAAATATTTTATACCTTGACAAGAATGAGTTCATTGTCCTTTTAACTCACTGAATAACATTTTTATTACAAATAAAATAAGTAACACTTAAGCTCAACATTCATAAAACTAAGATCATGGCATCTGGTCCCATCATTTCATGGGAAATAGATGGGGAAACAGTGGAAACAGTGACAGACTTTATTTTTTAGGCTCCAAAATCACTGCAGATGGTAACTGAAGCCATGAAATTAAAAGATGCTTACTCCCTGGGAAAAAAGTTATGACCAACCTAGATAGCATGTTAAAAATCAGAGACATTATTTTGCCAGCAAAGGTCCATCTAGTCAATGCCATGGTTTTTCCAGTGGTCATGTATGGATGTGAGAGTTGGACTGTGAAGAAGGCTGAGCGCCAAAGAATTGATGCTTTTGAACTGTGGTGTTGGAGAAGACTCTTGAGAGTCCCTGGGACTGCAAGGAGATCAACCAGTCCATTCTGAAGGAGATCAGCCCTGGGATTTCTTTAGAAGGAATGATGCTAAAGCTGAAACTCTAGTACTTTGGCCACCTCATGCGAAGAGTTGACTCATTGGAAAAGACCCTGATGCTAGGAGGGATTGAGGGCAGGAGGAGAAGGGGACAACAGAGGATGAGATGGCTGGATGGCATCACTGACTCGATGGACATGAGTTTGAGTAGACTCCGGGTGTTGGTGATGGACAGGGATGCCTGGCATGCTGCGATCATGGGGTTGCAAAGAGTCGGACACAACTGAGTGACTGAACTGAACTGAATCAATTGTACATTCTCTATAATGGATTAAAGAGATTATAGATTAAAGTGATTCATGCAAGATGACTTGTGTACTAATTGCGAAGCAACCCTCTGACACAGGTACAAAGTTGTTGCATCCATTTTATGGCTTAGGAAACCAAGTTGCAGTGAGGTTAAGCCATTTGCTGATGGGGGAGCTGGGATTCAAACCCAAATAATCTGGCTCTAGACTCTGCCCTTAACCCAGTGCTGTATTATTTTCCAAGTAACAATACAAACATCAACTTGCAGTGTCTGGTAATAAAAAGCTCAACAAGAAATGGAGTTCTTCTTAAAAAGACTGACTGAAGAGTAGTTAATGAAGATATTACAGAGGTATGGGTAAGGTTAAAGAAATCATAAAAGGGATGTGGAGACAACTGGAAACTAACCAGAAGAAGAAAACCAATACCACGGCTGTCTGGAATAGCAAAGATAAGCATTGTGATAAGGAAACTACAGTCAGAGTTGGCCCCTTTTTTCTCAGCACTTTGCCACATTGTGGTGACAGGATAGGAAGGGAATAGGGATAAAAATACGCTGACCTCTCTTTTCTCCTGCTCTTCTATCTCCTGCAATCATACCACCCTCTAAACACAATTAAAAGCCAGAATTGAAGGGGGCCAGGCCAACTTAGTTCACAGATTCAGCCCATAACAAGGCTGAGAAAGGCAGAGAAAGAATCTGAAGGAGGGGCTGTGATTGTGGCAAATGGAGAATCAGGAACACGTGTGGAACAGAGGCTATTATGTTTGCTTCCAGTATTAACAGTAGAACTCATAAATTAGTCATTTTGTACAATTAATTATTTATTAGATCTTATTATATTTTAGATGGTGTCAGTAGCTATTTTCTTACTTTGATTTCTCATAGTAGATTACTGTCAAGGAAATTATTGTAAAGTTCATATATCCTTATTATGGTAAATGGCATGTAAGTCATGGAAAATTAAAACTAGCTCATCAAAGAATGTATGTGAGCATAGTCATAGTATCTTAAAAGTAGCTAATCATAGTACAGTAATTAAAATATTTTTCCAGGACCAAAAACTGTTAATTCAGAAAGCATATGTGTAGTTTACATTTAGTTTGCCATTCATATTATCAATAATTGATTTTAACATTAAAGTTTCCCTAGTAAATTGATTATTTTAAAACCAAAATGAAAAACCAAAGATACTTATATGTTTGAATATTATGGCTACCAGATTTAACTGTGGCAAAAACACAATTTGTTGTTCATTGGGTTATGCTATGGAGATGAGCCATGAAATTAAAATATGCTTACTCCTTGGAAGAAAAGTTATGGCCAACCTAGATAGCACATTGAAAAGCAGAGACATTACTTTGCCAACAAAGATCTGTCTAGTCAAGGCTATGGTTTTTCCAGTGGTCATGTATGGATGTGAGAGTTGGACTGTGAAGAAAGCTGAGCGATGAAGAATTGATGCTTTTGAACTGTGGTGTTGGAGAAGACTCTTGAGAGTCCCTTGGACTGCAAGGAGATCCAACCAGTCCATTCTGAAGGAGGTCAACCCTGGGATTTCTTTGGAAGGAATGATGCTAAAGCTGAAACTCCAGTACTTTGGCCACCTCATGCGAAGAGTTGACTCATTGGAAAAGACTCTGATGCTGGGAGGGATTGGGGGCAGGAGGAGAAGGGGACGACAGAGGATGAGATGGCTGGATGGTATCACTGACTCGATGGACGTGAGTTTGAGTGAACTCCAGGAGTTGGTGATGGACAGGGAGGCCTGGCGTGCTGCGATTCATGGGGTTGCAAACAGTTGGACACGACTGAGCAACTGAACTGAACTGATGGAGACGAGGATAGGTTTAATAGTCAGGAACCACAACTGCTCTTTGAACCCATCATAACTGACAATGCTTAGAGTAGACAATGCTTCTGAAGGAAAGATCTTTAATCACTAATTCACTAATATCCAGGAATATAAACTCTAGAAATTGAGATAGATCATTGCTATTTTTAACATACTTTTAAAACACAGTAGGGTTTTGTATGGACTGCATCTCAGTACTAAAAACATTACCAATGATTGCACATTGTGAAATATACAAAAATGGAAAGAATAAAGGTGGTTTTTCTTTTAATACTGATACGGCTTACATGTAACCATTAGGCAAAACAGGAGGTATAGCAGGGAAACAAATGACATTTTGTTAGTCATCACCATAACATTATTTGATGTTTTGCTTATTTTTCCTAGATGTTTGGATGTTCATATTGTATACATTATCTCAAGTATTCTCACAATAACTCCATGGATTTCTATTGTCATTATCCATAGTTTTCAGATAATGGAGACTGAAGTTCAGAGCAGTTAATTGTCTTACCTAAGATCTCACATGTCTTAAGAATCCAGCAGAGAATAATCTCAAATAGTGTATCAACCCCAAAATTGCTTTTAGCTAGACAAGAATTTAAACTTGCTAAAGGATGAGGTTTTTAGTCTGTAGCTAGGTCCCTACTGTATGGGACATATAACATTGAAATGGTTACTGAAGAAATGAATTTGAAGTCTACCTAACTCTGAGTATCACACTCTCAACATCTTAAGTCTAACTCTGAGTATTTCCAGTCTACCTAACTCTGGACTTCATACTCTAAACATCCACAGAAGACTGCATAGTAATAAAATGTATTTGAAAAGAAGCAATGGATATATTTAACATATTTTAACTGTTTGCTTTGACAACCAAAAACTTAGTCTTATATAAACATTATGTGACAGTATGCTTATCTGACACTTAAACATTTATTAGAAAAATAGCAATATTTTTTCATACATATAATATCTTCTTATACATTCTATTTAAAAATTTTAAAAATCATGAATGCATTGTTAATATCATACATATTCAAAAAATAAGGAAAAGAAAAACTTAGGAGAGTGTAAAAAGTAAAAGCAATGTAAAATAAGATTGAAAGCAAAAAAACATAAAAACCAAACTTGGAATACCTGCAGTAATCTCCATTTCATACTGTTGGAAAGATTTAAAATAGGACCCTACATGACAAATTGTATGGTAGTTTGAACATTCTTTGGCATTGCCCTTCTTTGGGATTGCAATGAAAACTGAACTTTTGTGGTCCTGTGGCCACTGCTGAGTTTTCCAAATTTGTTGAAAATTTGAGTGCAGAAGTTTAAAAGCATCATCCCTTAAAAAAATTTTTTTTAATTAATTAATTTATTTATTTATTTTATTCTACAATAGTGTATTGGTTTCGCCATACATTGACATGAATCTGCCACGGGGGTACATGTGTTCCCCATCCTGAACCCCCCTCCCATCTCCCACCCCATCCCATCCCTCTGGGTCATCCCAGTGCACCAGCCCCGAGCACCCTGTATCATGCATCAAACCTGGACTGGCGATTCGTTTCACATATGATAATATACATGTTTCAATGCCATTCTCCCAAACCATCTCACCGTTGCCCTCTCCCACAGAGTGCAAAAGACTGTTCTATACATCTGTGTCTCTTTTGCTGTCTTGCACACAGGGTTATCGTTACCATCTTTCTAAATTCCATATATATGCGTTAGTATACTGTATTGGTGTTTTTCTTTCTGGCTTACTTCACTCTGTATAATAGGCTCCAGTTTCATCCACCTCATTAGAACTGATTCAAATGTATTCTATTTAATGGCTGAGTAATACTCCATTGTGTATATGTACCACAGCTTTCTTATCCATTCATCTGCTGATAGACATCTAGGTTGTTTCCATGTCTTAGGATTTTAAATAGCTCAGCTGAAATTCCATCACTTCCACTAGCTTTGTTCTTAGTAAAACTCCCAAAGGCCCACTTGACTTCACACTCCAAGATGACTGGGTCTAGGTGAGTGACCATATTGGTTATCTGAGTTATTAGAAGCTCTTTTGTATAGTTCTTCTGTGATTCTTGCCACCTCCTCTTAATCTCTTCTGTTTCTGTTAGGGTTTTGCCATTTCTGCCCTTCATTGTGCCCATCTTTGCGTGAAATGTTTGCATGGTATCTCCAGTTTTCTTGACGAGATTTCTAGTCTTTCCCACTCTACTGTTTTCCTTATCTCCTTGCATTGGATTAAATAGCCTTTCAATCTCTCTTTGCTATTCTCTGGAACTCCGTGTTCATTTGGGCATATCATTCCCTCTCTCCTTTGCCTTTTGTTTCTCTTCCTTTCTGAGTTATTTCTAAGACCTCAGACAACCACTTTGCCTTCTAGCATTTCTTTTTCTTTGGGATGGTTTTGGTCACTGCCTCCTGTACAATGTTATGAACCTCCATCCATAGTTCTTCAGACTTTCTGTTTACTAGGTCTAACCCCTTGAATATATTCATCACCTGCACTGTATAATAATCAGTTCAGTTCAGTCGCTCAGTTGTGTCTGACTCTTTGCAACCCCATGGACTGCAGCACGCCAGGCCTCCCTGTCCAAACTCCCAGAGTTTACTCAAACTCGTGTCCATTGAGTCAGTGATGCCATCCAACCATCTCATCCTCTCTGGTCCCCTTCTCCTCCTGCCTTCAATCTTTCCCAGCATCAGAGTCTTTTCAAATGAGTCAGTTCATTGCATCAGGTGGCCAAAGTATTGGAGTTTCAGCTTCAGCATCAATCCTTCTAATAAATATTCAGGACTGATTTCCTTTAGGATGGATTGGTTGGATCTCCTTGGTGTCCAAGGGACTCTCAAGAGTCTTCTCCAAAACCACAGTTCAAAAACATCAATTCTTGGGCATTCAGCTTTCCTTATAGTCCAACTCTAACATACATACATGACTACTGGAAAAACCATCGCTTTGACTAGATGGACCTTTGTGGGAAAAGTAATGTCTCTGCTTTTAAATATGCTATCTAGGTTGGTCCTGGCTCTTCTTCCAAGGAGCAAGTGTCTTTTAATTTCATGGCTGCAGTCACCTGACTTTGGAGCCCCCCAAAATAAAGTCTGTCACTGTTTCCACTGTTTTCCCATCTATTTGCCATGAAGTGATAGGACCAGAAGCCATGATCTTAGTTTTATGATGTTGACTTTTAACCCAACTTTTTCACTCTCCTCTTTCACTTTCATCCGGAGGCTCTTTAGTTATTCTTCACTTTCTGCCTTAAGGGTGGTGTCATCTGCATATCTGTATAATAATAAGAGATTTGATTTAGGTCATATCTGAATGGCCTAGTGGTTTTCCCTACTTTCTTCAACTTAAGCCTGAATTTTGCAATAAGGAGCTCATGATCTGAGCCACATTCAGCTCAAGGTCTTATTTTTGTTGACTGTAGAGCACTTCTCCATCTTCACCTATAAAGAATGTAATCAATCTGATTTCAGTATTGACCATCTGGTGATGTTCATGTGTAGAATTGTCTCTTGTATTATTGCAAGAGAGTGTTTGCTATGACCAGTACTCTTGACAAAACTCTGTTAACATTTGCCCTGCTTCATTTTGTACTCCAGCTCTAACTGATTCGAGTAACCACAATAGTGTGATCACTCACCCAGATCCAGACATCCTGAAATCAAGTGGGCCTTAGGAAGTATTACTATGAACAAAGCTAGTAGAGGTGATGGAATTAAATATGAGTTATTTAAAATTCTAAAAGATGATGCTGTTAAAGTGCTGCATTCAATTTGTCAGTAAATTTGGAAAACTCAGCAGTGGCTACAGGACTGGAAGAGTTCAGTTTTAATTCCAATCCCAAAGAAGGACAATGCCAAAGAGTGTTCAAACTATTGCACATTTGTGCTTATTTTACATCCTAGCAAGGTAATGCATCTTTCATGCTAGCCTTCAACAGTGCATGAACCGAGAACTTCCAGATGTACGAGCTTGATTTAGAAAAGGCAGAGGAACCATAGATCAAATTTCCAATATCCATTGGATCACAGAGAAATCAAGTAAATTCCAGAAAAATATCTGCTTCATTGACTACGCTAAACCTTCTACTGTATGGATCCAACAAACTGGAAAAGTCTTAAAGAGAAGGGGATATCAGAATATTTTCTGTCTCCTGAGAAACCTGTATACAGGTCAAGAAGCAACAGTTAGAACCAGACATGGAACAGTGGACTGGTTTAAAATTCTGAAAGGAGAATGACAAGGCTATATTACTGTCATTCTGTTTAACTTATATGCAGAGTACATCATGCAAAATGCCAGGATGTATGAATGAGAAGGTGGAATCAAGTATGCCAGGAGAAATATCAACAACCCTCAGATATGCATATGACACCACCCTAATGGCAGAATGCAAAGAGGAACTAAAGAGCCTTTCATCTTGATGATGAAAGAGCAGAGTGAGTGACAAAGCCTGCTTGAAACTCAACATTCAAAAAACAAAGATCATGGCATCTAGTCCCATCACTATATGGCAAATAGAAGGGGAGAAAGTGGAAACAGTGACAGACTTTATTTTCTTGGGCTCCAAAATCACTGCAGATGGTTACTGCAGCCACAAAATTAAATGACACTTGCTCCTTGGAAGAAAAGCTATGACAAACCTAGACAGCATATTAAAAAGCAGAGACATCACTTTAGTGACAGTGATCCATATTGTCAAAGCTATATTTTTCTCCCAGGTTTCCCAGGTGTTTCTCATAGCAAAGAACTGGCCTGCCAATGCAAGTTGATGTGAGAGATGTGGGTTTGATACCTGGGTTGGGAAGAGCCCCTGAAGGAGGAAATTGCAATCCACTCCAGCATTCTTGCTTGGAGAATCACATGGAGAGAGGAGCCTGGCAGGCTGCAGTTCATAGGGTGGCACAGAGTCGGACACTTGGCACGTTTTTCTAGTAGTCATGTTTGAATGTGAGAGTTGGACCGTAAAGAAGACTGAACACTGAAGAATTGATGTTTTTGAATTGTGGGGCTAAGAAGACTCTTGAGGGTCCCTTGGACAGCAAGGAGTACAAGTCAATCCTAAAGAAAATCAACCCTTAATATGCTTTGGAAGGGCTGATGCTGAAACTGAAGCTTGAATACTTTGGCCACCTGATGCAAAGAGCTGACTCACTGGAAAAGACCCTGAGGCTGGGAAAGACTGAGAGCAGGAGGAGAAGGGGATGCTGGAGGATGAAATGGTTAGACTGCATCATTGAAATAATGGACATGAATTTGAGCAGGCTCTGCTGCTGCTGCTGCTAAGTCACTTCAGTTGTGTCCGACTCTGTGCCACCTCATAGATGGCAGCCCACTAGGCTCCGCCATCCCTGGGATTCTCCAGGCAAGAACACTGGAGTGGGTTGACATTTCCTTCTCCAATGCATGAAAGTGAGAAGTGAAAGTGAAGTCTCTCAGTGGTATCCAACTCGTAGTGACCCCATGGACTACAGCCTACCAGGCTTCTACATCCATGGGATTTTCCAGGCAAGAGTATTGGAGTGGGTTGCCATTGCCTTCTCCAGAGCAGGCTCTAGGAGATTGTGAAAGACAGGGAAGCCTGGCATGCTGCAGTCCATGGGGTCACAAATTGTCAAATAGGACATATTGACTGAACAACAACAAAAAAAGAACAAAAGAGAGCAAATTCAGAACTCTAATTTCAATTTGATAACTCACATAGCACATCTTTAGAATAATAATTAAAAATTCATAGATATTTTTCAGTATTTTTCAACACATTCTACTGAAATTTATCAAAAATTCAGTAAGTTGATAGTGTGATAAATCCTTACCAAAATGTCAAACCCTCTTCAGAGGCTATTTTTTAAGTACTATTTCTCTATGTAGTGCCCAATTAATAGATCATAGGGAACACTTTTAAAAAAACCTTGCTCAGTTTATGTTGTAGCCAAGTGTTCTGGGAAACAAACTCACTCAGAAGGACAATGCAGATAGTGAAGTGCAGTTTATTACACCGGCCAGCCCAAGACAGAGTCTACTCTTAAACCAATTTCTGTGAAAACCTTATATACCCTAAAGTTTACATGCTCAAATCCACCTCCCCAAGTTCTCTGAAGCTAGTCTGAACAAAGGAAAAGAAACATTCAATCAAAGTTAACCTGTGATTTGTTTGCCTTAAAACTGTGATTCGTATGCCTTAAGCCTAGGTAGTTAACAGTGGACAATTATCAGTAGGCCTGTGGTCATGCCCCAATAAGCATAATAGAATTTATGATTCTATTCGGTTACACAGATAATTAGGGTATTCTTTTAGGTGACAGAAAGTCTAGGAAAGAGCCCTGGGGCTCTTCCATCTGGGGGGTCTGGTTTTCCAGTTGGTATGTCCTTTCCATAGATACTGGACATAAAGCTCAAAGTCCACAGTCCAGCCCAAGATGGAGTCCTGCTTTCAAGATGAAGCCTGTTCTGTCTGTTTCCTCCTTCATTTATAGTAAATATTTCAGTCTTAGATGGTTATGTATGGATGTGAGAGATGGACTGTGAAGAAAGCTGAGTGCTGAAGAATTGATGCTTTTGAACTGTGGTGTTGGAGAAGACTCTTGAGAGTCCCTGGGACTGAAGGAGATCCAACCAGTCCATTCTGAAGGAGATCAGCCCTGGGATTTCTTTAGAAGGAATGATGCCAAAGCTGAAACTCCAATACTTTGGCCACCTCATGCGAAGAGTTGACTCATTGGAAAAGTCTCTGATGCTGGGAGGGATTGGGGGCAGGAGGAGAAGGGGACGACAGAAGATGAGATGGCTGGATGGTATCACTAACTTGATGGACATGAGTCTGGGTGAACTCCGGGAGTTGGTGATAGACAGGGAGGCCTGGCGTGCTGCGATTCATGGGGTTACAAAGAGTCGGACACGACTGAGCCACTGAACTGAACTGAACTGAACTGAACTCTATTAAACAATGAATATCTATGATTTCAAAATTATTCATACGACATAAATCATATGACAATGTGTCCTAATTATTCTTTGAAATATTTTTCTTGGCCTTGTATAGCAATAATGTGAAAAAAAAATATTTTCATTTTGTACTTGTATAAGTGCTTATGATCGCTTTAACCTGCATTTCACTGTAATTTTTAAATGTACAAAATAATTCACCATTTCTGGAATTCATTTTGTTTAAAATCAAATTTTAACCCACATGAAACATTTTTCTGTAACTTGAAAAATCTTTAAAAAAATCTTTTAAAAATTAATGCTAGTCCTGTCTTTAATATTGCATCTGATTAAAAACATTACTTTTGCAGAATGTTGATTTGAAAAGTAAAGCCTGGGTAAGGGAGGATACATTGTCTAGGAAAAAAAAAAATGTTCACATAAGAAAAAAATTAAACCCTAACATGTAAATGATGAAAGATCAAAAGGAACCCTGAAATCTAATTTTATTTTAGGGATAATAAAGGGGAAAAAGTATAAATTGATTTCCCTTAATCACTCTGAAGTATTTTGGGCCTTTAGCATAATCATCTTTAGAAGATCACTGAAGTATTTGATGAGTTATGTACATAGCAAAAGTAACAAAGAAAACACCACAAGCCAAGGAAAGAATAAAATAATTGAGTGTTTAAAAGAAAAAAAATTATTAGTCTAATGCTGTGTTTCCAAAGAGTGTAATGCCTGGAGTCAGTGAAGACAGGTTCAAAAGGGCTTTTTACCCCAGGTCAAGCTGAGCAATTGTGTTCTTACTGAGAGTAGTACTGAAACCCAGAAGGTGAAACTCCAAGTGACTGCACTGAATAGATTACCTCTATCTCTTAAGGCTGACCTGGTTCTTGTTTATGTATATTTTAAAACAGTTTTCTTTTTGAAATAGGTAAGAAGATGTCATAGAAATAATAGCTATTTGTTCTGCTTTTTATTTGTAAATGAAATGAACTGCAGGCTCTCAGTAAGCAAATTAAATACATACCTACAGGCATTCTGGATGGCTGTAAGCGTGAGGGGGGAGAAAGACACAGTCTCTGTGCACAGGAGGCTTTGGAAAGAAGTAAATTGAAAGTTTATAACCCTTTTGTGAATATGGTGACAAAGGATGCTTTGCAAGCACAAGTTTTCCTAGATAATGTGACATGATGCCTGAGATAAAGAGTAGGAAGAGAAAGAGTCAACTGAGAGATAAAAAGAAGAGAGTAAGAACATTTTTTTTTAATTTGAGGAAATTGCTTTAAAATGTGTTGATTTTCTACAACAATGCAGATCAGTTATAATTATACATATCCCCACCCTCTTGAGCTTCCTTCCTCTCCATCCCATCCCTCTAGATCTCACAGAGCACGAGGATGGGCTCCCTGTGTTACATAGCAACTTCCCTCTCTCTATTTTGCCCATGATAGTGTGTATGTTAATGCTACTTTGTCAGTTCCTCCCACCCTTTCCTTCCCCTACTGTGTCCACAAGTCCATGCTCTATACCTGCAAATATCCATTGTGTGTTACCTGCTCAGTTGTGTCCAATTCTTTGCAACCCCATGGACTGTGGTCCACTAGGCTCCTCTGTCCATGGAATTCTGCAGGTAAGAACACTGGAGTCAGTTGCTATTCCCTTCTCCAGGGGACCTTTCTGACCCAAGGATCAAACCTGGTTCTCTTGAATTGCAGGCAGATTCTTGCCGCTGAATTACCAGGGAAGCATCTCCATTCCTTCCCTGAAAATAGGTTCGTTAATATAATTTTTCTAGATTCATATATATGCATTAATACACAATATTAGTTTTTCTGTTTCTGACATTTCACTCTGTATAACAGGCTCTAGGTTCATTCATCTCATTACAACTGACTCAAATTCATTCTTTTTATGCTAAGTGATATTCCGTTGTATATATGTACCACATCATCTTTATCCATTTATCTGTTGATGGACATCTAGGTTGCTTCTGATAGCTTACAGTGAAAAGGTCTGATTCGTGATCTCTGAAGAAGAAGATTTAGCTTTGGGACCAGCGACCAGGCTTGACCACTCAAGAGCTTTTGGGTAGCATAGTTTTATTAAAGTGAAAAGGGACATAGAAAGCTTCTGACTTAGACATCAGAAAGGGGACAGAGAGTGTCTCCTTCTCTAGTCTAAGCAAGGGAGTTATATACTTTTTTAATTGGTTATTACAATAAATCAAAAGAATGTCTCAAGGTTGTAAAGATATAACTAGACCTAATCCCATAACTTTCATTTTAAGATAAAAGGAGTAGACAGAAGGTTTTCAGGAAGGAGAAACTGTCCTCAAGCAGAATACATTGTTGTTATATAATTCTTAGTACAGAGTTTAAACTGAGTTGTTTCTTGTGTAATTATCAGTTCCTGGCTTAAAGATAAAAAACATTTTATGTGACTAAGATTAAGGAATGTAGAGGAAAAAAAAAAAAGACATTTGTCCTTTCCTCCTCTTTGAGAATTCCAGACCTGTCTCTCCTCCTCGGGGACCCTAGACTTCTTATCAACATGCCTAGGAATTGACTCTCTCACTTCTATGTCCTGGCTGTTATAAATAGTGCTGCAATAAACATTGGAATCTTCAATAAGTAGTGCTGGGAAAACTGGACAGCTAAGTGTAAAACAATGAAATTAGAATACTTTCTAACACCATACACAAAAAATGAATTCAAAATGGGTTAAAGATTTAAATGTAAGGCCAGAAACTATAAAGCTTTCTAAAGGAAAACACAGGCAGTACACAATTTTACATCAATTGCAGCAAGCTTCCCTCTGACCCACTTCCTATTGTAACAGAAATAAAAACAAAAATAAACAAATGGGACCTAATTAAACTTAAAACTTTCTGCACAGCAAAGAAAATGATAAACAAGATAAACAATTAAACCTCAGAATGGGAGAAAATAATTACAAACAAATAAACTGACAAAGGATTAATCTCCAAAATATATAAGCAGCTCATGCAGCTCAAAATCAGAAAAACAAACAACCCAATAAAAAATGGACAGAAGGCCTAAACAAACATTTCTCCAAAGAAGATATACAGATGGTCAATAAACTCATGAAAAAATGTTCAGCAATGTTCATTATTAGAGAAATGCAAATCAAAACTACAATGAGGTATCACCTCGCACGGTCAGAATGGCCATCATGAAAAAATCTACAAACAGTAAATGCTGCAGAGATGTGGAGGAAAGAGGACCCTCCTGCACTGCTGGTGGGAATATAAAGTGATATAGCCATTGTGCAGAATAGTAGGAAGATTTCTTAAAAAAACAGGAATAAATCTACCGAATGTGCTGTGCCGTGCTCAGTCACTTCAGTTGTGTCCAGCTCTTTGCGACACTCTGGACTTTAGCCTGTCAGGCTACTCTGTCCATGGGATTTCCCAGTCAAGAATACTGGAGTAGGTTGCCATGCTCTCCTCCAGGGGATCTTCCCAACTCAGGGATTGAACCAGCCTCCCTTTTGTCTCCTGCATTGGCAGGCAGGTACTTTACCACTAGCACCACCTGAGAAGCCCTAAATCTACCATATGACCAGCAATCCCAACTCTGCTCATATACCCTGAGAAAATCACAGTTCCAGAGAGCAAGTTCTTGTCAAAAGTGGAAAAAGTACTAAGATTTGTTGATTGCTCAGTACTGTAAGAAGGTAAACTGTGTATGTTTTACATATTTATAAAGTTATATATGTATTATAAATATATAAGTTATAAATTATAGGGCATATATGTTATTTATATATTAAGTTACGTATATTGTGATACAAATATATTTTATGAACAAATTATTAAATTTTATATATATGTGTCTCAATGTATGTGTGTGTGTGCACATGCATGCTAAAGTAGAAAAGAATGGCTTTGATGTTTGTATGGCATTCTAAAGTTTTCTTGCTGGAATGTTATGGAAGTTACCAAAGGTACTGGGGAAAATTAATAATAAAATGAGGATTTATGTTTTAGAGAGTTACCAGTTACCCAGTGGTAAATGTCTCGGATTTGATTTGTAAGGACCACAGTAGGAATCAAGGAGCAAAAAAGAATTTTACTCTAGGGCTGGAAAGAAGTGATGAAGGAGGTAAAGTTCATTTGTTCAAAAAGTAGAAATTGGCGTCAGACTTTTCAGATTCTAGGCCCTTCATATGCCAATCCTGTAACTTTGGATAACTATGAAAACTTTCTAAAGTTCAGTATAGATGTAATGGTAGCATAAATCTCAGAGAATATGCTTAACTTAATTTAAGCATATTAATTATTTTCATAAGACAGACATATAGCTTCATTGAATATAATGTATACAATAAACTTCAAATATTTTTAAGTGTACTTTTTTTTTAAGTTTAGGATTGATATATCTATATACCTATAAAACCAACAGTATAATCAATACAAGGAGCATAAATGAACTCAATGATTTCCTCATGGTTCCCTGTAATCAATATTATGTAAATATCTTGAGAGATAATCAACTTTTTAATTTAATTATTTTTAAATTTTAAAGTCATTATAAATTCACACAAAGATAGTAAAGATACCCAGTATTCTTTACCTGGTTTCCCAGAGTGGATACATCCTATATAACTATAGCACCTAGTAATATTAAAACCTAGAAGTTGACTTTGTGCTCTGCTGTGTCTGACTCTGCAACACCATGGACCGTAGACCATCAGGCTCCTCTGTCCATGGGGATTCTCCAGGCAAGAATACTAGAGTGGGTTACCATGCCCTTATCCAGAAGAGCTTCCCAACTCAGGGATCGCACCCAGGTCTGTTGAATTGCAGGTGGATTCTTTACCATCTGAGCTACCAGAGTAGCCCAAGAATACTGGAGTGGGTAGCCTATCCCTTCTCCAGGGGATCTTCCCAACCCAGGAATCAAACCAGGGTCTGCTGCATTGCAGGAGATTCTTTACCAGCTGAGCTACCAGGGAAGCCCAGAAATTAACTTTAGTACATGTCATTTTGGAACTTCCTTGATAGCTCAGGGGTAAAGAATCTGCCTACAGTGCAGCAGCCGTAGGAGAGGCAAGTTCGATCCCTGGGTTAGGAAGATCCCCTAGAGGAGGGCATGACGACCCATTCCAATATCCTTGCCTGGAAAATCCCAATGGACAGAGAAGCCTGATGGGCTACACTCTGTAGGGTGGCAAAGAGTCACACATGACTGAAGTCACTTAGCACACACACACGTCATTTTATCACGTGTAAAATTATGTAACAACAATGGACCACAGGACCATTTTATCACTACAAAGAACTTTCTTGTACTTTTCCTTTATAGTCACAATTATTTCTTCCTCTTTACCTTGCCTCACTCTTGGCAATCGCTGATTGCCTTTGTTCCTATAATTTTATCATTTGAAAAATGCTATATAAGTAAATGGAGTAGGAAATGGCAACCTGCTCCAGTATTCTTGCTTGGGAAATTCTGTGGACAGAAGAGCCCGGCAGGCTGCAGTCCATGGGGTTGCAAAGAGTCAGACATGACTGAATGACAGAGCACACACATATAAATAAAATAATATGGGATGTGATCTTTTGATACTGGCTTTTTAAAAAAGTAGCATCATACACTTGATACCCATCTAAGTTGTCACATGTATCAGCCGCTCATCATGATATTGTTGAGTAGTATTCTATGGCATAGTTATGCCACACTGCTTTGAATAAGCATGTATAGATTTTTGTGTGGACAAAAATGTTTATTTCTGTAGGAAAATATTCAGGACTGCAGTTGACAGGGCATAAATTAAATGTATTTTGGTTTTGTTTATTGTTTTTAAAGAAATTGGCAAAGCGTTTTCCAGACTGGATGAATCAGTGTGTATTCCTAACAGTCAATGTGTACAAGTGATCCAGTTTCATTGAATCCTCACCAGCATTTGCTATTGTCATTAAAAAAATAAATTCACATGTTCTAAGATTTGTATAGTGGTATCTCATCATGGTTTTAACTGGAATTTCCCTAATGGCTAGTGATGTTGAACATCTTTAGTGTGTTTATTATCTATCTGCATATGGTCTGGTATCTGTTCCATACATTTGGCCCATTTTCTAATTGGGTTATCTTTTTTTTTGTAATTCTTAAAATTTGAGAGGTCTTTAAGTATTATTATACAAATAAAAAGTCTTTTGTAAGATATATGGCTTGAAATAAACCTTCCCACTCTATAGTTTGTCTTTTCATCTTCTTAACAAGGGTGTCTCTGGAGAAAAATAATTAATTTCAGTGAGTTCAGTTTATCAATTTTTTCTTATGTGAATCATATTTATGTTGCATCTGGTCTAAGAACTCTTGACCAAGCCTTAGATCCCAGATTTTTCTTCAATATTTTCTTCTAAATCTTTTAGTGATTTTTGTTCTGCATTTAAATCTGTGATCCACTGTGAGGATTATTTGTATATGGTCAGTGTTCACTTTTGTGTTATATTTTACACAAACATATTTTTATACATAAATACATAGTTAGGCACATATATACTGTACATAGCCAGGGTTTTTAGATGAATTTAATAAGAGATTATGGAAAAGCATTATCTACCCCACCTTTTCAAAAATGATAGTCCCCTCAAAATTCATCTTTGAAATCACAATAATAGCAATGTACTGTCTGGTTCATAATATACAAAAAACTAAAATATATGTCAATAATAGCACAAAGGGCAGAAGAGATATTCATACTATAAACACAATCAACAAGAATAAACAAAATAAAGAGATATGGCTAATAAACCAAAAACTGTTATGAGATAGAATCATAAAATATATTCAATTAATTCATAAGAATGAAGACAAGGTGAACAAAGAACAGATGAGACATTTATAAAACAAATAGAAAGATGGTAGATTTTTTAAATCAAGCATGTCACACATTAAAAGGCCAACATGCTTAAATCAAAAGTTATTCAATTAATAGAATGAATTTTGGAGTATGGTACAACTGTATGCTGTCATTAAAAATAAGACTTTAAAAATAAAGAAATATATGTTTAATATAAATGGATGAAAAAATATACCATGCCAATGTTAATCAAACTCAAGCTGGAGTTACTTCCCTGGTGGCTTGCACAGTAAAGAATTTGCCAGCAATGTGGGAGACCTGGGTTCAATCCCTGGGTTACCAAGATCCCCTGTAGGAGGGCATGGCAACCCACTCCAGTATTCTTGCCTGGAGAATCCCCATCAACAGAGGAGCCTGGAAGGCTTCAGTCCATGGGGTTGCAAGGAGTCAGACATGACTGAGCAGCTAAGCACAGCACAACACGTGTAAACATCTTTAACTTATATTAGTATACTGACAGAATAGTGATGCGGAGAAGGCAGTGGCACCCCACTCCAGTACTCTTGTCTGGAAAATCCCATGGATGGAGGAGCCTGGTAGGCTGTAGTCCATGGGGTCGAGAAGAGTTGGACACAACTGAGCGACTTCCCTTTCAATTTCCGATTTCATGCATTGGAGAAGGAAATGGCAACCCACTCCAGTGTTCTTGCCTGGAGAATCCCAGGGATGGTGGAGCCTGGTGGGCTTCCGTCTATGGGGTCGCACAGAGTTGGACACGACTGAAGCAACTTAGCAGCAGCAGCAGCAGCAGAATAATGATGCAAGGTGTTAGCTAACAATGCTCAAAATAAAAACCAAAAAAAATACAATTATAGCTATAAATGTTAATAATACTGTTTCAATAATCAAAAGGACAAACAGGTAGAAAATTATTAAGATGTTTAAACTTGAACCGTATTGTTAGACAACTTCATCTAATTGATATTTATAGAACACTCAAACCAGTAACAGCAGAATTCACATTCTTTTGACGGGCACACACAGCAATTATCATGATAGATCATATTCGAGCAATGAAATATTCTCATTATACTTAAATGAAGTAAAACTAAGAATTTTCCTTTGGCCATAATGGACTTAAATTAGAAACCAAGATCAGAATAATACCTGAATTATCTTCAAGTGTTTTCAAAACTAAATAACATTTGTCTCAACAGGGCATGGACAAAACAGAATATCAAAAGGAAAATAGAAAGCATTTTGTACAGAATGAAATATAATAGAAACATGACATATCAGACTTGTGTACTTCAATTGAAGCAGTGCTGAAAAAGAAATTTACAGCATTAGAATTCCTAAAGCAGAAAAGAAGACAGGTTATCACATGATTGATTTAAGCTTCTGCCTTAAAATAGTTGAAGAATAACATATATGAAGTAAGCAGAACAAGGAAATAATAGAGATAAAATCTGAAATCAAAGTAGAAAACAGAAAAATAACTTTTAAATTACATAGATAAAACCAGAATATGAACACTTGAGTGGATCAATGAAGCTGATAAAGCTATAATTAGAATGAATAAAAATAAAATTACCCTACTGGGGCTATGTGAGAAAGATGACCACAGATATTATAGAAATTTGAAGGTTAATAAGAGAATCAAATTTTTGCCTATTATTCTGTAATTCTAGGTGAAATGGATAATATTCTCTAACAATTTTCAAACTACCAATGCTCACTGAAGGAAAAAAAATAACCTGAATAGCCCACTATCTACTAAAGAAATTTAATTTTTAGTTAAATTCCTATTCCTGTAGAATATGACAGGCTCAGATGTCATCAATGGTGAAACATTAAAGAAAGCAATAATACCAATTCTACACAAAATCCTCAGGAAAATTGAAGGGAAGGGATCACTTCCCAACTCACTTTATGAGACTAGTATTTCACTGACAAGAAACCAGAAACATCAGTATAAAGAAGCCATAGACACATATTCCTCATGAACAGAGACAAGTATTTACTTAAGATTTAGTGCATTATATCTGACAATGTATAAAATCAATAATACATCATGACCAATTTAATTTATTCTGTTATACAAGAAAAACTTAACATTTAACAATCCATCAATATATTTTACTATATTTACAAACTTAAACCTGTGACCATCTTAATATATGAAGAAAAAAATGACAAAACTCAACATCCATTCATAAAAATATTTTCAGTAAACAAGAAATATATGGAAACTTCCTAAACCTGACAAAGCTGTTTATGAAAAACCTACAACTAACATCATTCTTAATAGTGAAAGACTGAATAGTTTTCCCTCTATTTTGGAACAAGGCAGGGAAAGTCCTCTCCACAATATACTGAAATATTGTATTGGCACTGCTGGCAGTGCTATAAGGTGAGATAAAGAATTTACAGGCATACAGTTTGAAAAGTAAAAAGTCTATTTTTAAATATCATTGTCAGTGATGTAGAAAGCCCTAAAAACAGTGTAAAGCTTCTATAATTGTAAAGTGACTTTAGGTCACTCAGCAGTAAAGAACCCCCCTGCCAATGCAGGAGACTATGGGTTCAGTCTCTGGGTAGGGAAGATTTCCTGGAGAAGGAAATGACAATCCACTCCAGTATTCTCCCAATAAAATAAACAGTGTCACTGACAATAACCACCAAGGTGTTATACTTAGAAATAAATTTGGCAGAAGATACTTTGAGATCACTACTCTGAAAACTATAACATTTCTGAGAGAAATAAAGACTTGTGAAAAATGGAAATACATATCCTGGTCATGGATTTTAATTCTCAATATTGTTAAGATGTTGGTGCTTTCTAAGTTGCTCTATAAATTAAATTCAATTTCAAGAACAATTTTAGTAGGCTTTCCTTTTGGTAGAAATTAACAAGGTGTTTCTGATATTTATATAGGAATTCATTGAGCTAGAATACCCAAGGACGGAGAAGGCAATGGCACCCCACTCCAGTACTCTTGCCTGGAAAATCCCATGGATGGAGGAGCCTGGTGGGCTGCAGTCCATGGGATCGCTAAGAGTCAGACACGACTGAGTGACTTCACTTTCACTTTTCACTTTCATGCATTGGAGAAGGAAATGGCAACCCACTCCAGTGTTCTTGCCTGGAGAATCCCAGGGACGGCAGAGCCTGGTGGGCTGCCGTCTATGGGGTTGCACAGAGTCAGACATGACTGAAGCGACTTAGCAGCAGCAGCAGCAGCAGCAGAATAGCCAAGGCAACTTAAAAACAAACAAACAAACAAAAAAAAACAGAAAAAATTAGAGGAAACACAGTACTCATTCCCAGATTTACTATAAAGACACAGTAAGATAAAATTTGAAACATGAACTAACATATTCTATATGGAAGTGGACTGGAAAAGAGAGAACCAAAGATTATTTAAGAAAATTACAACAATTCTCACTTAGCAGACTCATTGTACACCAGAGACAAATGGGAAGAACCTGTGAATGAGCCAGGATTTTGTGGCACCATTTACCAGAAGGAAGGTTAAGGGTAGACAAGAGGGCTTCTATCTCTCTCAAATGTGTCATAAATCAGAAAGAGAAAAAAAACAAACAAACAAAAAACAAACAAACAAAAAGCCCTGCCAGATAAGGGAAGACAATTATTTGTCCTGCTCCTGCTCAGTTGCTTCAGTTGTGTCTGACTCTTTGTGACCCTATGGACTGTAGCCTGCCAAGCCCCTCTGTCCTTGGGATTCTCCAGGCAAGAATACCCAAATGGGTTGCCATACCCTTCTCCAGGGAATCTTCCCCAACCAGGGATTAAACCTGGGTATCCTGCATCTTCTGCATCGAAAGGGGATTCTTTACCACTGAGCCACCAGGGAAGCCCAATTATTTGTCCAGTTAGGGACAATAAACTATGGAAAATTCTGAAAGAGATGGGAATACCAGACCACCTGATCTGCCTCTTGAGAAATTTGTATGCAGGTCAGGAAGCAACAGTTAGAACTGGACATGGAACAAGAAACTGGTTCCAAACAGGAAAAGGAGTACGTCAAGGCTGTATATTGTCATCCTGTTTATTTAACTTATATGCAGAGTACATCATGAGAAACGCTGGGCTGGAAGAAACACAAGCTGGAATCAAGATTGCCGGGAGAAATATCAATAACCTCAGATATGCAGATGACACCACCCTTATGGCAGAAAGTGAAGAGGAACTAAAAAGCCTCTTGATGAAGGTGAAAGAGGAGAGTGAAAAAGTTGGCTTAAAAGCTCAACATTCAGAAAATGAAGATCATGGCATCCGGTCCCATCACTTCATGGGAAATAGATGGGCAAACAGTGGAAACAGTGTCAGACTTTATTTTTCTGGGCTCCAAAATCACTGCAGATGGTGACTGCAGCCATGAAATTAAAAGACGCTTACTCCTTGGAAGGAAAGTTATGTCCAACCTAGATAGCATATTCAAAAGCAGAGACATTACTTTGCCAACAAAGGCTCGTCTAGTCAAGGCTATGGTTTTTCCTGTGGTCATGTATGGATGTGAGAGTTGGACTGTGAAGAAGGCTGAGCGCTGAAGAATTGATACTTTTGAACTGTGGTGTTGGAGAAGACTCTCGAGAGTCCCTTGGACTGCAAGAAGATCCAACCAGTCCATTCTGAAGGAGATCAGCCCTGGGATTTCTTTGGAAGGAATGATGCTAAAGCTGAAATTCCAGTACTTTGGCCACCTCATGCGAAGAGTTGACTCATTGGAAAAGACTCTGATGCTGGGAGGGACTGGGGGCAGAAGGAGAAGGGGACGACAGAGGATGAGATGTCTGGATGGCATCACTGATTCAATGGACGTGAATCTCAGTGAGCTCCGGGAGTTGGTGATGGCCAGGGAGGCCTGGTGTGCTGCGATTCGTGGGGTCGCAAAGAGTCGGACACGACTGAGCTACTGATCTGATCTGATCTGATCTGAGGGAAAATAGGAAAAGCAGTTATGAGATAAATGGTGATTTTGTTTTCTTTTGTCAGGTTGGTTTATTTCCCCTCAGTTCTTGTCTCACCACAACAAACATTTGAAACGATGGACACCAATCAAGAAAGGGAACGCAAATAGGCTTATGCTCAAGGCCGACTGAAAGTTGCAAGTTACATAACAGGCTCTGTTGTGTATGTCTTTTCATAATTCAGTCTGTTATAATCAGATGTATATATGTATGGAGTACTTATGAACCCTTAATTGGCTCCTAGAGGTCTAAAGTCGGAGAAGGCGATGACACCCAACTCCAGTACTCTTGCCTGGAAAATCCCATGGATGGAGGAGCCTGGTAGGCTGCAGTCCATGGGGTCGCTAGGAGTCGGACACGACTGAGTGACTTCACTTTCACTTTTCACTTTCATGCATTGGAGAAGGAAATGGCAACCCACTCCAGTGTTCTTGCCTGGAGAGTCCCAGGGACAGGGGAGCCTGGTGGGCTACTGTCTCTGGGGTCACACACAGTCGGACACGACTGAATCGACTTAGCAGCAGCAGCAGCAGCAGAGGTCTAAAGTGACCTGAGGAGCCCCCTGTGGTTAGTTTGTATATATTGTGTGCTTAGGGCACATGCTCTGGAGTTAGAGAAGCTCCTATGGTTAGTTTGTAGCGTATCTGTGAGCTCCTCTGGGCATGTCTGGAATGGGGTTTAGAGATTAGTTTGCATCCTTCCACCCTTAATTGCTCATGCCTAACTTCCTAACTACCACTTTGAATAGAAATATATGTGGAACATCTAAATGGGAAAGGTTACCATACTATTTAATTCCTGGTTCTGGCTGGTGAAAAAGATCTTAAGTAAAGATAAAGGTTTTATTTTTTGTTATTTATTTATTTAAAGTTAATTGGTTCATTAGAATTTAAATAATTGAAAGCAGAGATTGTGGTTGTAATCATCAAAGAAGTGAAAAGAGTGAATTCTGAAGATAGAAAATGGTATGTTTAGTATTTAAGCAGACAATATTAGAAGTCTGGAAATGAAACTCAGTCATTACCTGTTAATTAAAGAGTGTCACTAAAGACAATGGAGAAAAGGGGTTTCAGAAATTAGAAGTGGTCAATAATACCAGTTCCTACAAGGAGTTGTAATGACAGAGATCTCAAATTATCTATTAGTGGAAAAAATATAAAAGACTCTATAGAACTTTCTATGAAGCAATTATCTTTTCTACTTTCCAGATGCACTTTATCTATTAGTATCAGTGTTAGTATTATTTGCTGTTTATCCTTTAAGTCCCCCAATTAACTCCATGTGTCAGGAAACTAAGGCTCAGAAAATTTATGAAAATTTCACACAGTCAGGCAGCTCTTAAGTGACACAGAATCTAATACCTAATAGGTTGACTCCAGAACATTTTTTCTTTTCTTATCTTTGAAGTCTAATTACCATCTATCACAAAAACAAAGATATTACATTACTATTGACTATATTACCTACACTGACTGTTTCATACTGATGACTTGTTTATTTTTCTACTGAAAGTTTGCACCCCTTAATCTCCATCTGGGCTACCCTGATAGCTCAGCTGGGAATCTGCCTGCAATGTAGGAGACACTGATATGATTCCTGGATCAGGAAGATCTGCTGGAGAAGGGGTAGGCTACCCACTCCAGTATTCTTGGGCTTCCCTGGTGGCTCAGCTGGTAAAAAAATCAGCCTGCAATGTGGGAGACCTGGATTCAATCCCTGGGTTGGAAAAATCCCCTGGAGAGGGGAATAGCTACCCATCCAGTATTCTGGCCTAGAGAATTCTGTGGCCTGTTCAGTCCATGGGATGTCAGTTAGTAGGACATGACTGAGTGATTTGTATTTCTCTCATCTCCCCCCTGCCTCCCCTCTGGTAACCCATTTGTTCTGTATTTGTGATTCTGTTTTTGTTTTGTTATGCTTATTTTTTTTATTTTATTTTAGATTCCACATACAAGTGAAGTCATATGGTATTTATCTGTCTCTACCTGACATTTAATTTAGCATAATAACCCTCTAGGTTCACCAATGTTTTTGCAAATGTGAATATTTCATTCTAGTTATATATATATATATATATATATATATATGTATATATATATATATGAAAGGGAAAGTCACTCAGTCGTGTCTGACTCTTTGGGACCCTGTGGACTATACAGCCCATGGAATTCTCTAGGCGAGAACACTGGAGTGGGTAGCCTTTCCATCCTCCAGGGCATCTTCCCAATCCAGGGATTGAATCCATGTCTCCTGAATTGCAGGCAGATTCTTTACCAGTTGAGCCACAAGGGAAGCCTATATATATATATATATATACATACATACATGCACACACACACACACACACCACATATTCTTTATCCAATCATCTATGGATGGTTTCTTAGGTTTCTTTTGTATTGTGGCTATTGCAAATAACACTGCAATGAACATAGGGGTACATATATCATTTCAAATTGGTGTTTTCATTTTCTTAGAGTAAATATCCAGGAATAGAATCGGTGAATTGTATGGCAGTTAACTTTTAATTTTTTAATAACTCTATACTGTTTTCTATAGTGGTTGTACCAATTAACTTTCCAACCAACAGTGGATGAGGACTTTCTTTTCTCCACAGCCTTGCCAACACTTGATCATATGTGGCTTGAACTGCTCTCTCTCCAGGGAATAGCTCAGAGCCTGTGTAATTCCCCTCCTCCCCTGTGTTCTCTCCTAGGGGTGTGGGTCCCTACTTGATCCCTTGTCTTCCCTTCCTATCTGATTCTGTGTGTATCTTTCTTTACAACCTTGACTGAGAAGAGTCTGCCAGTCTCCAGTTTGTTTTCATTCAGAATTGGCCCACACATGGATGTGTATTTTGTGTTCATGGGGCAGGTGACATCAGCATCCTCCTGCTTTGCCATTTTCATCACCTTTCTGGGGGATTTTATTATTGCTGATTGTGTTTTTATTACTGGTTATGTGTCTGTTCAAATTTGAGAGATCGTATGTTTCTAGGAATTTGTCCATTTCTTGTAGGTTGTCCATTTTATTGGTATACAATTGTTCATAATAATCACTTATGATCCTTTGTACTTCTGTGGTGTTGATTATAATTTCTTTTTCATTTCTGATTTTATTTGTTTGGGCTCTCTTATGAGTCTGGTTAAAGTGTCATCAATTTTGTTCATCTTTTCAAGAAACCAGCTCTTACTGATCTTTTCTATTTTTTGGCTCTATTTTAGTTTTTTTTGTTCTGATCTTTGGGTTTTATTAGTTCTTCTTTTCCTAGCTTTTTTAGGTGTAAGGATAGGTTGTGTATTTGAGATTTTTCTACATTTCTGAGATAGGCTTGTGTCACTATAAATTTCCCTTTTAGAACTGCTTTGCTGTATGTCCTAGATTTTGAATTACTCTGTTCTCATTTCCATTGCCTCCAGATGTTTTTTTAATTGGTATTTATTCTTTGATTTCTTCAGTGGCTCACTGGGTCATTCCAGAACCCATTTTCTTAAACTCTTTCTTTGAATTAGTTTATAACCTAAATGAGATCAGATTCAGTGGATATGTAGTGTTGTAGGTAAAACTTGCATTAAGAAATTTAAAAATGAATGAGACATCTACCCATTTATTCATTCACTTATCCACTGTATATTTATGTTATATATTCAATATTTACTCTATATATTCAATATTATCTAAAGACTTGGTATTTTGTTAAGTGCTGGAAATAACAAATAAATACATAAATAAAAGAATAAGTTGAGCTCTTTACACTAGATTTCATTATGTTTTGAAGTGATTTTGCATTTTAAAATTTGCTCTAAAATAGAAATATCACTTAGATAGGAGTTAGAATAGAACATATCTTTTGTAAGGTAATAAATCAATAAGCATTATCACACAGTGAAACAAACAAACAAAAAAAGACCTTCAGAGGAAGATGTAGAAACAAAGATAATGATGAGGGTATGATCTATGGAACAAGTGTGCTGAGGAGATATGAAATATGGCTACAATTAGGAAAGCAGCAGTTCCTGAAAATTGTTGAGATGATACCCATGTAACCCATTTATTACTGGGTTTAGGCTGAAGGTTTGTTCCCACAGCCCAAGTCATATGTTGAAGCCCTGATCTCCAATGTTATGGTTTTGGAGGTAGAGATCTTAGGAGGTATTTAGGCTCAGATGCTGCTGCTGCTGCTAAGTCGCTTCAGTCATGTCCGACTCTGTGCAACCCCATAGACGGCAGCCCACCACGATCCCCGGTCCCTGGGATTCTCCAGGCAAGAACACTGGAGTGGGTTGCCATTTCCTTCTCCAATGCATGAAAGTGAAAAGTGAAAGTGAAGTCGCTCAGTCGTGTCCGACTCCTAGCGACCCCATGGACTGCAGCCTACCAGGCTCCTCTGTCCATGGGATTCTCCAGGCAAGAGTACTGGAGTGGGGTGCCATTGCCTTCTCCGAGGCTCAGATGCGGTCATAAGGATTTGGCTCCCATGAGGGAATTAATGTCATTGTAAGCAGAGGACAAGGGACTAGAGACCTGTGCTCTCTCTCCTTCTCTTCCTCCCTTCCGACATTTAAGGACATAGCAAACAGGCAACTCTCCTCAAGCCAGGAAGAGATCTCTTACTGGACTGAAATCGCCAGCACCTTGATCTTGAACTTCTTATCCTCCAGAACTGTAAGAAATCAGTGTCTGTTTTTTTTTTTTTAAGCAAACAGTCTATGGTATTCTGTTACAGTAACCTGAACTAAGACACCTTCCTTCATTGAATTCATTTTAAATTAATAAAAATAATTTAAAAAAATCAGGTTTATAAGCAAATACAAAAGTATGGTTCATTTGGAAAAGATTATCTCAGCAAGAATTTTGAGAGTTTCAATATTGTGAAATATAGATCTGCGTTTTCTCACATGCATATTTTGTCCAAGGAAATACAGAATTCCTTATGTCAAAATTAAGCTTTATTGCAAACAATAGAAATGCAAAATTTGAAAAACGTTAGAAAATATTTTTCACCCCTCAGGAAACCTTGTTAGTACACTCAGAACTTCCAGGATAATTGGCATTTCTAGAAAGGGAGAGTCTCCAATAATTCTTTATAGTTTTTGTTTCTAAGTCAGAAAATTGTTGACTTTTTTGCAACCTAAATCCTTCCTTTTACAAATTAAGCCCATTGGGTGGTCTTTTTTGATCTAGTTTTAAGGTTATTGAACTTAAATAAAGGTTTAAAATACACTGTTGTTATTAATATATTTTATATATTCAATATAAATATAATTTTGATTTTCATATACTAAAAATACAGTTAAATGCAGAAAAGTAGGAATTTGTTTTTTAGAATTACAGAGAATAGCCAAATTGAGAATAAATAAAACTAAGTTGTATTGTTTAGTATGAAACCTCAGGAGGAATATTTACAATAAATCAGAAAAAAATTGAAAAAGCATTGTTAGTGAATGAAACTAAGTATTCATCATTTTCATTTATCTCTTTATACACCAATAGCATTACTGGTTGTTTATCAAATAAACCAATTATAATATTATTATTTTTTACTGTGTCAACTGGTTACTCCCCATCTTCCCAAAAATAAATCCACCAGAATTTATATGTAGTTCAAGCAAAACTGAGGTTATTAAAACTACTACAGCAAGGAATAACACCAGCTTGATAAAGTCTGAGTAATATGTTAAGTGAAAGAGGAAAACTAGTATTATATTTTTTGGCTTTGGAATCTGATAGTAAATAGTTTAAGACATATTAAATACAGGGAACTGATTAGAGTTGGGTAAATTTCATGCCATAAGACTTGAGTATTGCAAGGATCTTGAAACAAATTTTGATAAGTAGAACATTTGTTTGAAAAGCAAGCTTTATGGCCAAGTTGCCAATCTAATGTCCTGAAAATAAACTGTTTGCCCAAATGAGGAAACTATTTGCCCCCAAAATAGTTTTATAGAGACTCATGAAGTAAATACTTAAGTTATTTATTCCAAGCTTACCATCTTGGGCAATAATTTTTTAATAGCAAATATTTAACAAATGTTGAAACCTGGTTTCAACTTTCAGTCTTCATAGTTAAGATGAATGAAGTGAGCTCGATGTCTCAAGTACTCATTACAAACATTTAATCAGGTGAAATTTACGAAATCCTGAACAGGCTGGGTTTTCCTTGGAAAACTTGTTGAATATCCAGGCTTTTCGTTCACTTGTTACTGAGTAGTGAGTGAGGCATTTTTTTGTTGTCGCTAGATTGTCTACTCTGTTGGCTTAAGGTTTTAGGACTTATGGATAAAACAAGTACTGGCAACTTGTATATTGTAGCAGTTTGATTACATACATTTGCCATATTTGAAATGTAAGAACTCAGCTGACTTTTCACAATACATGTGAAATAGAAAGCTGAATTTTACAAGGAAACATCATGGTTTCTGAATCATGTCTTCTCAGTGAATATCTGGACTATACTTAGTCAAAACTTGAAATTTACATCCATTGATCATCTTTTTAAAGTTGCTTGAGGAAGCAAGAAATTCATCTACTTTATGTTATAAGATTTTTTTGTTATTATATACATTTTTGTTCAAATTATTGTTCTTCATTTGAATAGGCAGGATGAGTTTCAGATCCTGGGGGATTCACTGGCTTTCAATATTAAGCTTAGCTCTCTTTCCGATCCTGGGGGATTCACTGGCTTTCAATATTAAGCTTAGCTCTCTTCCCTATCCTCAGCGTATGGCCCACCCTTGTTTGCAGGTTTGAGATATTAAAATCCAGCCATTATGCTGGAGTACCCCTTCACTGGATCAAATAAGGAAGGCACATAACATTAAAACTCTCTTGTGTTTTACTTATTTATGTGACACTGAGTTCAGTGTGCAAAGCCCAACTGTTGATAAGATAAAATATAGCCTGCCTTTGGTTGAACTCTTGGAAACTAAATTAAAAGATTGTTTTTAACACATTAAAAGAATCATACAGCATGATCAAGTAGGGTTTATCCCAGAGATGCAAGGATTCTTCAACATATGCAAATCAATGTAATACAGCATATAAATCAATTGAAAGATAAAAAAATATGATAATCTTAATAGATGCAGGAAAATTTAATACCCATTTATGATTAAAAGCTCTCCGGAAAATGAGCATAGAAGAAACCTATCTCAACATAATGAAAGCCATATGTGACAAACCCACAGCAAACATTATTCTCAATGGTGAAAAACTGAAAGCATATCCGCTAAGATCAGGAACGAGACAAGGGTGCCCATTCTCCTCCTATCATTTAATATAGTTTTGTAAGTCCTAGCCACAACAATGGGAAGAGAAAAAGAAAAGTAATGCAAACTGGAAAAAAGAAATAAACCTCTCACTGTTTTCAGACAACATGATACTATATACAGAAAAACCCTAAAGATGCCATCAGAAAATTACTTGAGCTAATCAATGAATTTAGTAAAGTTGCAGGGTACTAACTTAATAAACAGAAATACCTTGCATTCCTATACACTAACAACAAAAAAATCTGAAAGAGAAATTAAGGAAGCAATCTCATTCACCATGGCAACAAAAATAATAAAACACCTAGGAATAAACCTACCTCAAAAGACCTGTATACAGAAAAACTAAGACACTGATGGAAAAAAAAATAATAAAGGCAATACAAACAGATGGAGAGATATATCATGTTCTTGGATTGGAAGAATCAATACTGTTAAAATGACTATACAACCCAAAGCAATCTACACATTCAATGCAATCCCTATCAGATTGCCAATGATGTCTTTCTCCAGAACTAGAACAAAAATATTAACAATCTGTATGGAAACACAAAAGACCCTGAATAAGTAAAGCAATCTTGAGAAAAAAGAATGGAGCTGGTGGAATCAACTTCCCTGACTTCAGACTATACTACAAAGCTCCTGGAACCAAGACAGTATGGTACTGGCACAAAAGCTGAAATGCAGATCAATGTAACAAGATAGAAATCCTAGAGATACACCCATGCAGTTATGGGGACCTTACCTTTGACAGAGGCAAGAATATACAATGGAGAAAAGATAGCTCTTCAATAAGTGGTGCTGGGAAAACTGGAGAGCTATACATTAAATAATGAAATTAGAACACTTCCTAATACCAAACACAAAAATAAACTCAAAGTGGATTAAAGATTTATGTAAGGTCATAAACTACAAAGCTCTTAGAGGAAAACAGGTAGTACATTCCTTGACATAATTCACAGTATAATAAAAATTTAAACACATAAATCTATGACCCAGCTCCTAGAGTAATGGAATCAGATAAAAATAAACAAGTGGGATCTAATTATATCTAAAAGCTTTTGCACAGTAAAGTAAACTATGAACAAAATGAAAAGACAATCCTCAGAATGGGAAAAAAAAAAAAAATTCTTGCAACTGAAACAACTGACAAAGGATTAATCTCCAAAACATTCAAGCAGTTCATGCAACTCAATATCAGAAAAACAAACAACCCAATCAAAAAATGGGCAGAAAACCTTAACAGATATTTCTCCAAAGAAGATATACAGATGGCCAGCAAACACAATGAAAAGATGCTCATCACTGACCATTATTCAAGAAATGCAAATCAAAACTACAATGAGTATCACCTCACTCTGGTCAGAATGACTATCATCAAAAAATCTACGAACAATAGATGCTGGAGAGGGTGTGGAGAAAAGGGAATCCTCTTGTAGTGTTGATGGGAATGTAAATTGATATAGCCACTATGGAGAACAGTGTGTGTTGTGCCGTGCTTAGTCACTCAGTTGTGTCTGACTCTTTGCAACACTATGGACCATAGCCAGCCAGGCTCCTCTGTCCACGGGAATTCTCCAGGCAAGAATACTGGAGTGGGTTGCCGTGCCTTCCTCCAAGGGATTTTTCAAACCCAGGGATTGAATCCAGGTCTCTAGCATTTCAGGTGGATTCTTTAGCATCTGAGCCCCTGGAGATGCCTTAAAAAACTAGGAATGAAACTACTATAATACCCAGAAGTCCCACTACTGAGTGTATACTCTGAGTAAACCATAATTGAAAAAGACACATGTATTTCCATGTTCATTGCAGCAGTATTTACAATAGCTAAGTCATGGAAGTAACCTAGATGTCCACTGACAGATGAATGAATAAAGAAGTTGTTGTACACATATGCAATGAAATATTACTCAGCCATAAAAAAGAATGTATTTAATTTTAGTGAATTGGATGAACCTAGAGCCTGTTATACAGAGTGAAGTAAGTCAAAAGAGAAAAATAAATATTAATACATATGTATATATGGAACCTAGTAATATGGTACTGATAAATCTATTTGCAGAGCAGGAATAGACATGCAGACTTCAAGAACAGACTTGTGGACACAGTAGAGGAAGGAGAGACTGGGACAGATTAGATTGAAAAAGTAGCATTGAAACATAAATATTACCATATGTCAAATAGATAATCAATGGAAGATGCCCCTGTAATAACACAGAGATCTCCACATAGTACTCTGTGAGAACCTAGAAGGGTGGGATGGGTCGGGGGTTAGGAGACCAGTTTCAAGAAGGAGCAAAATATGTATACTTATGCCTAATTCATGATGTTATATAGCAGAAGTTGACACAATATTATAAATCAATTATCCTCCAATTAAAAATAAACTTTACCACAGCTTTCTTATCCATTCATCTGCTGATGGACATCTAGGTTGCTTCCATGTCCTGGCTATTATAAACAGTGCTGCGATGAACATTGGGGTACACGTGTCTCTTTCAATTCTGGTTTCCTCAGTGTGTATGCCCAGCAGTGGGATTGCTGGATCATAAGGCAGTTCTATTTCCAGCTTTTTAAGGAATCTCCACACTGTTATCCATAGTGGCTGTACTAGTTTGCATTCCCACCAACAGTGTAAGAGGGTTCCCTTTTCTCCACACCCTCTCCAGCATTTATTGCTTGTAGACTTTTGGATCACAGCCATTCTGACTGGTGTGAAATGGTACCTCATAGTGGTTTTGATTTGCATTTCTCTGGTAATGAGTGATGTTGAGCATCTTTTCATGTGTTTGTTAGCCATCTGTATGTCTTCTTTGGAGAAAGTCTATTTCGTTCTTTGGTCCATTTTTTGATTGGGTCATTTATTTTTCTGGAATTGAGCTGCAGGAGTTGCTGGTATATTTTTGAGATTAGTTGTTTGTCAGTTGCTTCATTTGCTATTATTTTCTCCCATTCTGAAGGCTGTCTTTTCACCTTGCTTATAGTTTCTTTTGTTGTGCAGAAGCTTTTAATTTTAATTAGATCCCATTTGTTTATTTTTGCTTTTATTTCCAATATTCTGGGAGGTGGGTCATAGAGGATCCTGCTGTCCATCAGCGGATGAATGGATAAGAAAGCTGTGGTACATATACACAATGGAGCATTACTCAGCCATTAAAAAGAATACATTTGAATCAGTTCTAATGAGGCGGAAGAAACTGGAGCCGATTATACAGAGTGAAGTAAGCCAGAAAGAAAAACAGCAATACAGTATGCTAATGCATATATATGGAATTTAGAAAGATGGTAATGATAACCCTGTATGCGAGACAGCAAAAGAGACACAGATGTATAGCACAGTCTTTTGGACAATGTGGGAGAGGGACGGGGGGATGATTTGGGAGAATGGCATTAAAACATGTATAATATCATATAAGAAACAAATCGCCAGTCCAGGTTCGATGCAGGATACAGGAAGCTTGGGGCTGGTGCACTGGGATGACCCAGAGGGATGGTATGGGGAGGGAGGTGGGAGGGGGGTTCAGGATTGGGAACACGTGTACACCTGTGGTGGATTCATGTTGATGTATGGCAAATCCAATTCAATATTGTAAAGTAATTAGCCTCTAATTAAAATAAATAAATTTAAATTAAAAAATAAAATAAAAATAAACTTTAATAAAAGATAAAAAAGAATAAAAAACAAAGAAACGAAAAAAATTGTTGTTAAAATGATGCAGCTTATTTTCTGAAAAATAAATTGGAATTTGTGAAGCTGATGAAAAAAAATTTTTTTTAAGGCAATGGACAACACAGAGAGTGGCCCAGACTATAGAAAAAAAGCATATGTAATGTTCGTTCATCATCTCTTTCCTAACAGATAACAGTGAAATCATGCAGGGCTTATACTCCTTTAGATCCACTGAAGCCACTGAATAAGTGCTTGGCTCTGTGTCCATCCTGGTATGGGGTGCAGGGTCATCCATGTGGATAAGCAACATAGTCAGTCTATCCATAGTTCACATTTTCTGCTATTCATGTAATTTAACCCTCTCATCTTCAAATCAACCCCTCCATTTCCTCTGGGAATATAAAACACATTCAGCTAAAAGTCGATTCCTAGTTTGTTTTCTGTCTTATATGTTGTTCCAATGAATGGTTCCACTAAACTCACTAGATAACTTTACATGATATGTTATATAATTAATGTCAATATAAATTAAATCTATTTCTGCTTTATTGACTATGCCAAAGCCTTTGTGTGGATAACAATAAACTGTGGAAAATTCGGAAAGAGATGGGAATACCAGACCACCTGATCTGCCTCTTGAGAAACTTGTATGCAGGTCAGGAAGCAACAGTTAGAACTGGACATGGAACAACAGACTGGTTCCAAATAGGAAAAGGAGTTCATCAAGGCTGTATATTATCACCCTGTTTATTTAACTTATATGCAGAGTACATCATGAGAAATGCTGGACTGGAAGAAACACAAACTGGAATCAAGATTGCCGGGAGAAATATCAATCACCTCAGATATGCAGATGACACCACCCTTATGGCAGAAAGTGAAGAGGAACTCAAAAGCCTCTTGATGAAAGTGAAAGTGGAGAGTGAAAAAGTTGGCTTAAAGCTCAACATTCAGAAAACGAAGATCATGGCATCCGGTCCCACCACTTCATGGGAAATAGATGGGGAAACAGTAGAAACTGTGTCAGACTTTATTTTTCTGGGCTCCAAAATCACTACGGATGGTGACTGCAGCATGAAATTAAAAGGAGGGAGGAGGGTTCAGGATGGGGAACACAGGTATACCTGTGGCGGATTCATTTCGATATTTGGCAAAACTAATACAATATTGTAAAGTTTAAAAATAAAATAAAATTAAAAAACAAACAAACAAAAAAGACACTTACTCCTTGGAAGGAAAGTTATGACCAACCTAGATAGCATATTGAAAAGCAGAGACATTACTTTGCCAATAAAGGTTCGTCTAGTCAAGGCTATGGTTTTTCCTGTGGTCATGTATGGATGTGAGAGTTGGACTGTGAAGAAGGCTGAGCGCCGAATAATTGATGCTTTTGAACTGTGGTGTTGGAGAAGACTCTTGAGAGTCCCTTGGACTGCAAGGAGATCCAACCAGTCCATTCTGAAGGAGATCAGCCCTGGGATTTCTTTGGAAGGACTGATGCTAAAGCTGAAACTCCAGTACTTTGGCCACCTCATGTGAAGAGTTGACTCATTGGAAAAGACTCTGATGCTGGGAGGGATTGGGGGCAGGAGGAGAAGGGGACGACAGAGGATGAAATGGCTGGATGGCATCACTGACTCAGTAGACGTGAGTCTGAGTGAACTCCGGGAGTTGGTGATGGACAGAGAGGCCTGGCGTGCTGCGATTCATGGGGTCGCAAAGAGTCAGACACGACTGAGCGACTGATCTGATCTGATAAATTAAATAATTCAAAGTCAGTTATATAACATTCTAAAGTTTTATAGGATAGGAAGCACTTGATCACTTCAAATATCCTTTCATTGCCAAATTCTGTATCCCCTCAGAACTGATACAATTAACCTCTCCAAACATCACACAGGTTCTTCTCTGGTGGCTCAAATGGTAAAGAATGTGCCTGCCACGCAGAAGACCTGGGTTTGATCCCTGGATTGGGAAGTTCCCTGGGAGGAAGGTATGGCCACCCACTCCAGTATTCTTGCCTGGAGAATCCCCATGGACAGAGGAGCTGGGCAGGCTACAGTCCATGGGGTCACAACATCAGACACAACTAAGCAACTAAGCACAGCACAGCACATCATCACACAGACAATTTGATTTTCAAAAATAAAATCACTATCTGCATTTCCTTACTTCCTTCTTTTTTCTCTCTTCCAGCAAAAGGTAATTTATTCAGGAGTGTTTTTTTCAGAATATATTTCCTCATCATCAGAGGCAGTTTGCAGTCTCTTTTCCCTAGAACCATGCTCCAGTAATTTCTAATGGGAGTGTCCCTATCTCATGTGTTCTTTATGTGAAATGTTTCAGAACACAAAGAACACTCAAAATAATATACATAACAATTTTCACCAAATTCATAAACCAGAAGCAAGCTCTCAAACCAAACATAGGAACAGCACAGTTATTTAATCAATTGTCTTTTACAACTGTATTTCACTAACAAAAGAGATGCTCTCAAAATTAAAGGCGTTAATTATATTCTAGCCCAAATTGCTGTTAAAAGATTGGGGTAAACATCTATATGGAGAAAAAAGGAATAAAATCTATAAGATATATAATGAGACAGAGAGAACAGAAGAACAAAATAAAATATTCCAGCCTGAGTCTACTCTGTATATTTAAATCTCATTAGGGAGAAATTCCCCATCAAGAGGGTAATTATCTCACTAAAATTGCCATACCTTGGGCAACAAGAAAACCCACACACAATTTAACTGTTCTCCTTAGAGGCAAATAAGAAACAGTTTTACCTTGTAATTTTTTTTTCCTAATTATAAACTTGCAACTAGTGGATAAATAATATGTTCAGGAGACCTAATGTATGGCATTGTGATTACAGTCAACAATACGTTATTACAAACATACTTTGTTTTTACTGTGTTTTGTAGATATCATGGTTTCTTTCTTTTTTTTTCTTTTTTTTACTACAAAGTCAAGTTTTGTGTCAACTTGGTTTGGAGCAAGTCTATCGATGTCATCTTTCTAACAGCATTTGCTCACTTGGTGTCTCTGTGACACGATTTGGTAAGTCTCTTGCTATTTCAGATTTTCATCCTTATTATATTTGTTATGATGACCTAGGATCAATGATCTTTGATGTTCCTATCATAATTGTTTTGGGGCTCCATGAACCATGCCCGTATTAGACAGTGAACTTAATATTTGTGTTTTGACTGTAGTTCCCCTGCCTTTCTCCCTCTCCTCTGGCCTTCCTATTCCCTGAAACAAAGCAATATTGAAATTAGACCAATTAAAAACCTTATAATGGCCTCTAAATATTCAAGTGAAAGGACAAGTACCTCTCATTGTAAAAAGTACTGTGCCTCTCATTTCAAAAGTTGGAAATGATTAAGCTTAGTGAGGAAGGCATGTTGAAAGCTGAGATAGGCTGAAAACTAGGCTTCCTGCACCAGTTGCAGTAGAGTAGTAAGAAGGCTGAGAGAGGTGAAGAAGCTGTAGAAGAAATCTCTGTGGCTAGTAGAGTTTGATTCATCAGTTTTAAGGATAGAAGCAGTCCCTGTAACATAAAAGTGCAAGGTAAAACAGCAAGCATTGATGTAGAAGCTGTAGTAAGTTATCCAGAAGATATAACTGAGATGATTAATAAAGGTGGCTACACTAAACAACACATTTTCAATGTATATGAAGAAGCTGGAGGTGGTGGGGGATTTAGTTGCTAAGTCATGTCCGACTCTTTACAACCCCATGGACTGTAGCCCGCTAGGCTCCTCTGTCCAAGGGATTTCCCAGCAAGAACACTGGAGTGGGTTGCCATTTCCTCCTCCAATGAAGCAGCTGTATGTTGGGAAAAATGCCATTTAAGACTTTTCATAGCCTGAATGCTTGGCTTCAAAGCTTCAAAGGACACACTGACTCATGTTATGAAGAGATGCAGCTGGTTACTTAAAGTTGAAGCCAATCAATGCTCATTTACCATCCCCCAAAATCCTAGGACCCTTAAGAATTATGCTCAATCTACTGTGCTCTATAAATGGAACAACAAGGCCTGGAGGACAACACATCTGTTTACAACTTGGTTTCCTGAATATTTTAAATCCATTGTTGAAAACTACTGTTCAAAAAATAAACAAATAAATGATCGCTTTCAAAATATTACTGCTCATTGACAATGCAACTGGTCACTGAACATCTCTGATGGAGATCAATAATTAAGGAATTTAATGTGTTTTAATGCTTGCTAACATAACATCCATTCTGCAACCATTCAATAGATCCAAGAGTTATTTTGATTTTAAAGCCTCATAATTTAAGAAATATATTTTGTAAGGCTATAGCTATCATAGAGAGTGAATCTCTGTTTGATCTAGGCAAAGTAAACAAAAACCTTCTGGAAAGGATTCACCACTCTAAATGTCATTAAGAACTTTTGTGATTCATTGGGAGAGGTCAGAATACAAACATTAACAGAAATTTGGAAGAAGTTGATCTGAACCCTCATAGGTGACTTCGAGGGGTTCAAGACTTGAGTGGAGGAAATCACTACAGATGTGGAAATAGCATGAGAACTCGAATTAGAAGCAAAGTCTAAAGATGAGACTGAATTATGGCAATTTGATGATAAAACTTTAATGGATGAAGAGTTGCTTCTTATGGATGAGCAAAGAAAGTTGTTTCTTGAAATAAAATATACTGGTAAGGATGTTGTAAAGATTGTTGGAATGATAACACAAGATTAAATATGTCATCAACTTAGTTGAAAAAGCAGTGGCAGAGTTTGAGAGAATTAACTCCAATTTTGAAAAGAAGTTCTACCAGGAATAAAAAGCTATCAAACAGTATTGCCTGCTCCAGAGATATCATTCTTGAATGGAAGAGTCAATCAATGTGGCAAAATTTATTGTTGTATATTTTAAGAAATTGTCACACCTTCCTTTGGGAAACTGGAGCGTCATCTTCCATTTCTTCACTTTATATTTGTCTTTAGAACTGAATTGTGTCTCCTGAAAGCACCATATAGTTGGATCTTGTTTTTTAATCCACACAAGTACTGTGTCTTCTGATTGATGAATGGATGCATTGATGAATTCAATCCGTTTATTTTTAGGGTGATTATTGAAAGATGAGGGCTTAATGCTGCCTTTTTGTCTTTGTTTTATTTCTTTATATCCATTGTTTCTTTGTCATTGTTTTGTCTCATTTGATTCAGTGATTGTCTATGACCTTTTTCTCAGTTTCTTTATTTTTGTGTTTCATGTTTCTGCTTTATGTTTTGATATTACCCTGAGGTTTGTATAAAAAATTCCATAGATAAAGTATCCCCTTTTCCACTAATAGCGTCTTAACTAAATTATCTGAGTTCCATTTTTTTCTTTTCCTCCTTTTATTTATCATCTCAAATTATTCCTTTTTATGTTGTGAGTTTGTTACCAAACTGAAATAGCTGTCATTATTTTTCTATCTTTTTTTCTCCCTTTAATCACTATGCTTTAATAAATGTTTAAGAACCTATTCTGACAAAGAGTTGAAATTTTCTGTTTCTATCCATTTTTATCTTGCTTAGGGTTTTTTGTATTTTTGCTGATTTGTCTACGGTAGAAGAACACGTCTCAGTGGGTTCAGTGTTGATGAACTCTCTCAGCTTTTCTTTGGGAAAGTCTTTATTTCTTCTTCATATCTGAATGACAACTTTTCTGGATAGAGTATTCTTGGATGAGTTTTTATCTTTCAGTATTTTGAAAACATCATTCCACTTCTTCCTGGCCCATAGGGTTTCTGCAAAAAATCTGCTAATTGATTATGGGGGTTCCTTTGTAGATTATCATCATTTTTTTCCTCTGGAGGCCATTACAATTCTTTCTTTGTCATTGACTCTTGGCAATTTTAATATTATGTATCTTGGAGAAGATTTTTTGGTGGGGAGGTAATTAGGTGGTCTCCTAGCTTCACGGACTTGTATATCCAGTTCCTTTCCCAGGTTTGGGAATTTCTCAGCTGTAATTCTTTAGATAGTCTCTCTGTTCAGCTTCTCCCTCTCTTCTTTTTCTAGGATACCCATTTCCCTAATGATGTCCTTCTTGTGTCAGAAAGTTCTCAGAGAATTTCCTCATTTTAAAAACATGTCTCTCTTCTACTTATTTCTAGATTTCTATCTTTGAGCTTGCTAAGTCTGTCTTCCATGTGGTCTGCTATATTTCTGACACTTTCTTACACATTCGTCGTCTTATCAGTAAACAAGTCAGTAGACTCAGTAAAAATTCTTCAGCTCCAGAATTTCGGTTAGATTCTTTTAGGGAGTTTCAATCTCTTTGATAAAATATGCCTTCTATTCATTAAACTGCCTTTCTGAGTTTTCTTGTATCTCACTGAGGTTTTTCATGAGAGCTATTTTGAATCCTTTATTTGTTAGGTCACAAAACTCCATGACTTTAAATTTGCTTTTTGGACTGTCCTTTTCTTCTTGCGGTATAGTGCAGCTGTGGTTCTTCACCATGCTTTATCAATTATTCCTCTGCTGGAACATTTGAAGTTAAGTGACAGGTTAGACATTAGAGTCCTTTCTTTTGTTCTCTGGTAGGTGGCACTGTAGCACAAGTTTTTAGATTCTCTTACACGACTGCCTCTGGTTCTATTTGAGAGATGGCACTTTCCAGTCTCCATGTCTTTATAAGGGAAAGAATTCCGTGCTTTCCTTGTCAATTCTTGTGCCTCCAGGGTCATTGCTGCCTTGCTTCTGCCAGAGCTGCTGTTATCACTGGGATTGAGGGCTCTTCCCTTGTGTTTGGTATCCCCCAAGTCATAAGACTCCATTCTGTTTGGGGAGGGCCTTGGTGGGGAGGTGTGGAACTGGGGTCTGTTGTGCGGGTGCCTCTACCTTGTGAGGTTTTGTAGGGTTCATGCACTCTGCCGCCACAGATGGGAGAACTTGAGCCAGGATGACGGGTGCTTCACTGACTGGTGCATGGGGTTTCCAGGCCCACGGCCACTACTGCCCAGCTACCTGTAGCCACAAGGACCATTGCTCAAGAGACTGGAGTTGACTGTACTGCCTGCCCTGTTGCTACTGGGTTCTAAGCTGCTGGCTTAGTTCCCACTGTCAGAGGGCCAGGATTGCAGTCGCAGACCCCATGGTTCCCTAGGTTCTTTCTCCTCTGTGTCTCCTAGTCTGCTCACCTTCAGAGGTAACAGACGCATGGAATTCTCCAGCATCCTGTTGTGTTGGGCAGAGGAACCTTTGTTCAGTTGTGGATGTTTTACTAGTTGTAGATTAAAGGGGATAGAGAAAGGTAGTTTTTCACTCTGCCATATTGCTGCCATCAGCCCAAATATAACTTTCATATGCATTAGGAAATTAAAACATTTGTATGATTAGCTTGATTGCTATATTCATGTTAGTGCAATGGCCTGGAACTAAACCCATAGTATCTCTCAGGTATTCCTGTATATATGTTTCAAAAATGCTAAGAGACTAGATCTTAACTGTTCTTACCAAAAATAAGTAATTATGTGACATGATAAAAGTGTTAGCTAAAGTTATAATGACAATCACATGTGGTATAAATGTATCAAATCAACATGTGTTTCATTTTAAACTTACCCAATGATATATGTCAATAAAGGCAAAAATTTAGAAATAGTAGAAGTAAAGCCACTTGATTACTAAAGAGTAATAGTAAGAGTCTACTCTGCACATTAAAAAACATTTGCAAATCAGGAGCTCTCAAACTGACAGTGGAATGGTGCTCAGAGGTATATTGTTATAAGATGGTTTTATACAGTGAGACACAAAGGCTGTTTAAAATTTAAAGTGATTGCTTATAACATTAGAGTTCTCCCTAGTTATGGAGGACTGGTAAAAAAAGTGGGTTTCTTGTTGTTATTGTTCAGTTGCTAAGTTGTGTCCCGCTCTTTGCAACCTCAGAGCCTGCAGCACAGCAGGCTCCCCTGTCCTTCACTATCTCCCAGAGTTTGCTAAGATTTATGTCCATTGAGTTGGTGATGCTATCAAATCATCTCATCCTCTGCTGCCCCCTTCTTTTGCCCTCAATCTTTCTCAGTATCAGAGTCTTCTCCAATGAATCAGGTCTTCATGTCAGGTGGCCAAAGTATTGGAGCTTCAGCTTCAGCATCAGTCCTTCCAATGAATATTCGGGGTTGATATACTTTAGGATAGATTGGTTTGATCTTCTTGCTGTCCAAGGGACTCTCAAGAGTCTTCTTCAGCACCGCAATTTGAAAGCATCAATTCTTCAGAGCTGAACCTTCTTTATGGTCCAATTTTCACATCTGTGTATGATTACTGGAAAAACCATAGCTTTGACTATTCAGACCTTTGTCAGCAAGGTGATGTCTCTGCTTTTTAATATGCTGTCCAGTTTTGTCATAGTTTTCCTTCCAAGGAGCAAGTGTCTTTTAATTTCATGGCTGCAGTCACCGTCTGAAGTAATTTATATCAATTTTGGGGAACAATTTATATTTTGTTTATTATTTTCAGAGGTATTTATAAGAAGTGGCCCAAGTTCAGTTTCATTTGTTCTACAAAAAATCTAAAATAAGTTTCAGTTGTATGGCTTAATTGGTTTTATCTGCTCAGGGAATGTACAAGACCAGTTACCATTTTATATTTGATTTTAAGAATTTCATCTCAATATTTTAAAAAAGATGGGATCTCCAAGCCTTGGATTTTTCTGGAAGTTCCCTTCTTTTTTATATCTACTAAATGTATATACTGTGGTTTAATTTACATTTATTATGGGAAAGTCACTGTGCTCTCAGTGTCCCAATTGCAGGGCTGAATTCTAGACATGCTTAGAAGCTCAGTCTATATTTTCTTTAATAGTGGCAAATATATTTAAAACAAGATATGTATATAGTATATGCATGCATATAGTATGTAGAGGTATAGAGTTTATAGAGGTGCCTAGTATATATATGTGGTATATAGAGGCATTTAGTATAGAGTATAGAAGACAACAGAGGATGAGATGGCTGGAAGGCATCACTGATGCAATGAACATGAACTTGGGCAAACTCTGGGAGATGGTAAGGGACAGTGGAGCCTGGTGTGCTGCAGTCAATGGTATCGTGAAGAGTCAGACAGGACTAGGCAACTGAACAACAACATATTATAGTATATGCATACACGTCAGAGTATATCTATAATAGCATATACTATATGACTTTCATTTTTCAATATCACTCCTGATTTTCTCTTCATATATCTTTAGCCCTTAAATGATCTCCAAATCTTATTCATCTGACCTGTCTTTCTTGCCATCATGTCTTCTCTCTCTATCTACTCTTCAGAAATCCTCCCCTAATCCCTGACACCCAGATAAATTGTCCCCTCCCAACCCATGGTTACCAAAGTGAAGAATCTTTTGTTAGTTCTGAATCTCAGCTGTTGCTTTTTGTTTTACTGAAGCTACTATTCCAGGGTCCCCAATAAAATAGATATATCCACTACTTAGTAATCCCTCGTGAATACTTTTCCTTTGCTAGGTTTGGAATTACCCTTGAGATTTAAGCAAACTTAGCCGCAGTGACAAAAAAACTAAAAAGCTTTTTTATTAGCTCCTTTTACACAGCAGCTATTCCTGTCAGTACTTGTTCTGCTGTTCCATGTCACTGCCCTCCTGTGATTTGCACATCTCTCTTGTACTCTGTATTTATCTCTCTGGAGAAGTGGTCTGTAACTTTAATGGTGGGATGGCCCAATTTTTACCACCATACAGCTTGTTAGGTGGGTTCTTGTTCTTTTCCACCAGGTACATGGATGACCTTTTTATTAGATTCCAGTGTCTTCCTTGAATTTTTCTTCCTCACGGGTTTTGTCCTACCAAGAACATCACATAATCAAAAAATGTATATTTTACAATTTCTGATATACTCCTTCCAAAGCCAAATCAATAATACATTCAAATAACCAAAAACATCCTCCCACGGATAGTTTTTCCTCTGTCTTTGACCAAATGTGATCCTAGAATTTTAGAGTTGTAAGTATAGATTGGTTTAATTTTTAATTAGGCTGTGGAATTGTGATAATGCCACTGGTGTGTTCTTTATTACAGTCGAAGAAATTAGAAACTCTTCATAATACTAAAGTTGTCCACTTTTTTAATCTTCTTTTGCTTCTTTATTTTAAATACTATTATTGTGGGGGCCCTAAAAATGTGCATGAACTAAGTAGGATTCAATTCAAGATATCAAACTAATACATATTTTACTTACAGAATTATATTTGCAGATTTTTATAAGAAGCACTTATTATCAGTGATTTTGAGATGAGATCACCACTTAAAATGTAGAACAAAGTAATTAGGTCCTTGTATTAATGGTGTGTATGTAGAGAGTAAAATGGCTAAAAGAAGATAACTCCTCTTCTTTATTAATTTTCTTAACAAAAATTACAAAATAGTTTGGATATTCAACCATTTATAAAGAACAGTATAATGACCATGTGTTTATTCACAACCCAGTATAAGAAAAGTAAATTTAAAATGCGATAGAAGCTATGATTCTCTACTCAATGGAAATTACTGTTTCCTGCCCACCTAAACAACTTGCACACATCTGTCATTCTCAGTTGGATGTTTCCTATGATATTTTGAAGCTTTTATGTATATTGAATATATGTATACGTATGACATGTATATTTGTGATCAGATCAGATCAGTCACTCAGTCGTGTCCAACTCTTTGCGACCCCATGAATTGCAGCACGCCAGGCCTCCCTGTCCATCACCAACTCCCGGAGTTCACTCAGACTCATGTCCATCGAGTCAGTGATGCCATTCAGCCATCTCATCCTCTGTCGTCCCCTTCTCCTCTTGCCCCCAATCCCTCCCAGCATCAGAGTCATTTCCAATGAGGCAACTCTTCGCATGAGGTGGCCAAAGTACTGGAGTTTCAGCGTTAGCATCATTCCTTCCAAAGAAATCGCAGGGCTGATCTCCTTCAGAATGGACTGGTTGGATCTCCTTGCAGTCCAGGGGACTCTCAAGAGTCTTCTCCAACACCACAGTTCAAAAGCATATTTGTGATACATGAACATATTTATGTGTACACGTATATATGTATGCATACTTGCAGTCTTAGTGTGAGACCATACTAATGGCTCCTGGCTGAAACTGAATCAAGGGATCTTAATAATCAATGGAAAAAGGTACAATTTTCCAAGACTTTCCAAAAATTGTCAAAACATTAAATTTTTTCCTACTACCAGTGACAAATATATAAAGTGAAAAATAGCTAGTAAAACTAATATTCGTTAAGTGCCTTGTAATAAAATATTAGAAGCACTGGTAATAAATTGCTTTATTTTTTGACAATAACAAGTTTGCAACAGCACTTGCCTTTGTCTCTTCATATGGCTTATGAAACAGTTTAAAGCAGCTTTACTGTCTTTGAAATTGTCATGCTTCTTTCTATTGCAGTCTGCTTCCAACGTTTATCCTCTGTGCTTTCAGTGTGTGAAACATCTACAACATTTTTTTTAACACAAATGTTTTTGCTGATGTCACTTCCTTTACAACCTTTTCATTCTTTTCCTTGCAACCGTTTTCCTCATTTATTTTAATAAGTTTGTGTTCACTAAGTTCCTCTAGCTGTATATCTATAGTCTCTCAAAAGGAAGCAAGGTCAACATTCCCATAGCGAGCTATTTCTTCTATAACTCTATTTAAGTTATTAAATTTTACTTCCAGAATTGGCCAAAAAAAGATAAAAATGCACCAAAGAAATGAAATGTAGTAATTGTATCTCTTAGAAAGATGTGGATATTGGTATACTGGTACATCAAAAACATGCTTTTTTCTTAAAGTTTGAATGCTGTCTTTTCCTGATATCTCTTCTGGAAGACTGGAAATTACCTCTTTAGGTTTTACAGCATGAAATTGTTTAGGAAGACAGTGAGCAAAAGCTGTTTGTTCATGGTTTGTCCTTTGCATAAAACTAGGTTTATCAGGTAAACCCTTTCCAATATTTGTCATATCTGTTTGCAGCAAGCATTCTAAGAAGGAAGTGGAATTAGTAGTTATTTGGTTTTGACTGTAACTAACTCAACAGAGAGAGAGTTGATGAACACCAAAGGAGTCAATCCCATCCTCAGAGCCAGTAGCATACCCTAGTAATGGAAGCTCAAGAATCTTATGAGAATATCACTAATTTTAGTAGTCTGTTTGTTTTTTGCACCTTTCCCAAACTTTAGAGGTGACATGGTCGTAAAGTTTCTGAGAAAGCAGCAAAGTTTTCAAAGTTTAATGAGTATCAACATAAGGTGCATCCTCATCTCTGGGTGTGTTAAAATTATCAAGGTTAGTAACACTGAATCTAGTATTTCTCTGTAACTCTCTGGCCAGGCAGAACTTTAGACCACTCTGAATAAGCAAGCAGTGAGCAGCTCATTTTCAAAATCCATTATGGAAATGGGAGTAGAGTATTAAGTTTGTCTGGAGATGATCAAGAATCCTGAAGCTTGAGATCTTGTCCATGTGTGATATTGTCACCTTTAGAAGGACTATATTGGTAACAAGTGAACTATGCACCAAAAAGTGGGCTCAGCATTTTTTGTTTCCCTCTCAAATATTAAGTATATATCATTTCTCCTAGATGTAAGAAATTTATTTCATAAAATTTTATTTTTATACATTTTCATTACTCTTTTTTTTTTTCTTTTCTGTTTCAAAAGCCAATCAGTATCATTCCATAATAGATTCTTTGCACTTTTCCCAAGATTTAGCCTTTGAGCGCCATTACAGATTCAAGGAGAGGGGATCCCCCGATGGCTCAGTGGTGAAGAATCCACGTGCCAATACAGGAGACGCAGGTTCAGTCCCTGAGTTGGGAAGATCCCCTGGGGAAGGAAATGGCAACCCACTTCAGTATTATTGCCTGGAAAATCCTGTGGATAGAGGAGACCGATGGGCTAGAGTCCACGGGGTCACAAAAGAGTTAAAGAGTTAGACACAACGTAGTTACTAAACAGCAGCAACAACATGAATTTGAGGGTCTTAGTAAAAACTACCTGTCTGGCCTAATGATCAGTGAGGGTGCTTTTCCTTAGTCTCTTTGTCATCTCTTTTTGTGCCGCTTGTACTATTATAGTCAAATTCTCAGGAAACATTAAGAGTTCTTTCATCTCTTTAACTTTTCTAACTGTAGGGCCTGTTGAGTTGAAGAGCACTCAATTTTTTGAAGTATTCCAAAATCATAGACATGTTATCATTATACATAATAACTCATCTATCTCTTGCTTATCTGCAAGCTCTTGTAAGTGCAAGGAATATTATCATCCAGGTTAATTTTGCTTCTATCATTCTACCAAGGAAATTAAGATCTGTAAATGTGGTTGCAGCCTGGTAATTCTCTTTTTCTTCTTAAGATATAAACTATCAACAACCAATAATAAATGTGGGATTTACACAAGAGCCTTTAAAAAGTCTTATTGTATTATGAACAATTCTAGAACAGAGTTTGGGCAGTAATGAAATTTTCTCTCTTTAAAATAGTAGTGAAAGAACAGCAAGTTTTTAAGTTTTATTTTTTTAAGGCTATATGAAATTGTGTGTTGGAGAAAGTAATGAGTGTTATAAGCAGTAAGGCTACTTGAATAATAAATATTTTGTATATTCAGTGTTCACCCAAGTTTAAAAGGTTATTGAACTAAAAGTTTGTATTGGGTCTCCACAAGCCAAAATGCAGCTGTTGTTGCCCTGATGTAAAGTGGAGAAAACTGGCCTTAGGAGAAGAGAAAGACTAATTAACCCACAATCTCTGACCATGCCCTTGACATTTAGCCAAAATATCAATGGTCCTTACTTCTCATGTATGAATAGGTAACACAGTTTATGATGATAAATGTGAGTTTTTATTGGACAGGTAATTCTAAGTCACAGTGGTTGCTCAAATTTTCATTCAAAGGAAGTGATTTGCTTACCAGGAACTTAGTTAACTAAGTCATATAGTAGTGTGATAATTTCAGAAATACTTCAAATTAGTAACCCTACTAATTCTAATTTGTAGTGGTAGTCAGGGAGATAGAGGAATAATTTCAATTTTTTTAGTGACTGCTCTGGGAAATTTGTGAATGGCTTACAATCTGTCAAAAGTGAGGGATTTATGTCATTGTGATAAATAAAAGGTGTTGTAGGCACTTTTTTATGGCAAATTAACTTCTCTTTGGAAAAAAACATTTTTTTTTTTTTTTAAACTGGACCAAACCAGCAAGTAGATGGAATTTGTTTTAGAGCTGATCTCATTTTATAACAGTGTGAAAAGTAATTGAATTCAATGTACTGAAAAAAATATAAACATTAAAAGGAGATTTGTGACTCCTAAGTCCTATTTAAGGTCTTATGACAATTAGAGGGTGCCTCAGTAAAATTTTGAGGTAAACAGTTGCTGGCCTAGTTATGCCAATGATTTTTCTGGGAAAGGTACTGGGTATTGATAATCTCCATCTAGAAGAGTACTAAGGAAAGCTGAGTTTTTATAGTCACAGATTAGTGATTATAAAAGATACAGCCACGAGTGGCACAAAAGGTAAAATAGTACTTGTGTTTAGAAGTATGGAAACAAGGAGTTACTGTTTTGTGTATGGTCCTGAAGTTATGAATAAATCCACATCCTTGTCCATTTGTCTTCTTGACTGGAGGATTAGGTTATTACAAGGACTGCTGCTGCTAAGTCACTTCAGTCGCGTCCAACTCTGTGCGACCCCATTGACGGCAGCCCACCAGGTTCCCCCATCCCTGGGATTCTCCAGGCAAGAACACTGGAGTGGGTTGCCATTTCCTTCTCCAATGCATGAAAGTGAAAAGTGAAAGTGAAATTGCTCAGTCTTGTCCAGCTCTTTGCAACCTCATGGACTGCAGCCTACCAGCCTCCTCCGTCCATGGGATTTTCCAGGCAAGAGTACTGGAGTGGGGTGCCATTGCCTAGGATAAGGTATTATTAGCACCTTTTCTATTGAGCCTTGCTGAGAACTTTGATAAGAATCCTACTAATTCTACACATATAAATAGAAATTAGTAATATCTAGTACTTCCTAGAGATCTTCAATTTAGGTTAGATTTTTACACAAGGATACAGGTAAATCAATGTCCAAATTATCTATGATTAGACTAAACCACCATCATCAGATTATGAATAAATGGGCAATAAGAACTGCATATTAATGAGTGGAGACCTAATATAAACTTGGTTTTTAACTTTGATGATCTCTGAAATCATGAAGACTTTGTCGCATGCTGAATATACAAGCCATTTACTAGGCAAATGGCTAGTAAAAAAAAACAAAAAAAATAAAATGAAATTCAGTTCAGTCAGTTCAGTTCAGTCGCTCAGTTGTGTCCAACTCTTTGCGACCCCATGAATTGCAGCACACCAGGCCTCCCTGTCCATCACCAACTCCCGGAGTTCACTCAGACTCATGTCCATCGAGTCAGCAATGCCATCCAGCCATCTCATCCTCTGTCGTCCCCTTCTCCTCCTGCCCCTAATCCCTCCCAGCATCAGACTTTTCCAATAAGTCAACTCTTCACATGAGGTGGACAAAGTACTGGAGTTTCAGCTTCAGCATCATTCCCTCCAAAGAAATCCCGGGGCTGATCTCCTTCAGAATGAAATTACTTTATCCCAAATTCATTTTATTGTTGTTATTTAGTCACTAAGTTGTGTTCAATTCTTTTGGAACCCTACAGACTACAGCCCACCAGGCTCCTCTGTCCATGGAACTTTCCAGTCAAGAATACTTGAGTGGATTGCCATTTCCTTCTCCTAGGGATCTTCCTGACCCAGGGATTGAACCGTGTCTCTGCATTGGCAGGTGGATTCTTTACCACTGAGTTCCTGGGAAGCACTCAATACATTTTTACATAGCATTATAATACTTTTAAAAAACTGTTGTTATCTTTTCATTATTAGAGGAGGGGAAAACATTACTGCCTAGTGTCTGTTCTAGAATTGGTCATGACACAGTCAGACTTTAAAGACCCTTGTGGAAATTCCATACTGATTATGGTTTGTTGATGGTTTATGTCTTAAGACAAGAATAGAGAATTAACAGGAAGATGCCTTTAGCAAAGTACATAATCTGATATTTTATTTGCATAGTGATTTATGTTTAACAACTAGCTTTCATTTTAAAAAGTTTTGATTTATATACCTTCAATACTCAATTTCATTTTAGGAATATGATGTCAGTGGGTGCAGCATGGGAGAGAGATGAGCAAGTCAGATCCTGTAAGACAGTGTAAATTCATTCTAGCACACACTCTCTGCTAAGTTGTTGGACGTCATGAATGAGGAAGGAACAATCATTTTTAAAAAAAATTAAGGGTGAGAGTCACAGGATGAAACCTAAGCATTGCCAAGATGATAATAATTACCTGTTACATGGGAACTTTGGGGAAAGTCAGATGGTTCAAGGGCTTAAAGTAAACATTATAAAATAAATTTTAGTTAAAATGTTCAAGATTATCCTTTCATATTTTGTGGCTGTGTGGTCTGCCTAGTCAAGGTGGCCGTTCTCTTGTTTTCTGTGCATCCTCTGCTCAACTACTTCCTGCTTCACCTATAGCCTACTCAAGTGAATACCCCGGACCCAGCTGGGGATTGTTCTTACCAAAGGGGCCATGAGGTGCACGCACCTCTGCTTGCTGGTTTCCCTGGTAACTAATGAGCCCGTTTTATGTAATTTGTAATTCCCCATATAACTGGCAATCTTCCCTCTTCCCCCCAGCAACAGAGTAAGACTGTCACTGTGTACTGTTCGCAGACTGCTGCACTAGGTGGATTGTCTCTCCAGGAACTTGCTTCAGACAGGTAAGCTCCGTGATCCATTCAACCAAGGGTTCCCAACCTCTGGTATCTAATGCTTGCTGATCTGAGCCGGAGCTGATGTAATAAAAATAGAAATAAAGTACACAATAAATGCAGTGTGCTTGAATCATCCTGAACCACTGCCACCCACCCCGCCCCCCACCCCGCGCCCCCCGCAACACACACACCTCACCTCAGTGCATGAAAAAACTGCCTTTCACAAAATCAGTTCCTGGTGCCAAAAAGTTTGGGGATCGTGCATTAAAAAATTTTTGATTTCTCTGTTTCTGACTCCAGACTCTTTGATCAGTCTTAAAGCTGAGCTAATACAGGACTTAGAGGTTCATGTAGTGAGGTGCAACAGCGGTTTTTGTTCTTGTGAGTGTAAGAGCTAAACAGAAAGATTAAGTACTTGGCTCTCTCTTCGCTGAAGACTTTTATTGTTCACCCACTTTATTTTTAACCTTTATTTTCTTGGCTAATGCTGTGCATTATTTTTTTCAACTTTTCCATTTGCAGCATCTACAGGTGTCTTTACTAAGAAGGTTTTTGCATTGACTGCTTTCACCTGGACAGTAGCAAATACTTGTATAACCTGTAAATCCATCTGTTTATTCTGTCTTATTCTCCTGTTTTAAGACTCATTCAGAATGTTTAGTAAAATGTTGGAGAAGGCAATGGCACCCCACTCTGGTACTCTAGCCTGGAAAATCCCATGGACAGAGGAGGCTGGTAGGCTGCAGTCCATGGGGTCGCTAAGAGTTGGGCACGACTGAGCGACCTCACTTTCACTTTTCACTTTCATGCATTGGAGAAGGAAATGGCAACCCACTCCAGTGTTCTTGCCTGGAGAATCCCAGGGGCGGGGAAGTCTGGTGGGCTGCCGTCTATGGGGTTGCACAGAGTCGGACAGGACTGAAGCAACTTAGCAGCAGCAGCAGTAAAATGTTATGTATACAGAAATGTCTCTTCCAATTGCAATCTTTGTTAATATAGGAAATCCTCTAAGAGTCTGGTTAAGGCCATTCACACAAAGAAGAGAGTCAAGGTCACATCAGAGTCAGGAACTCTTCAATCATGTGTAGAGATCACTAACTGAATGACAGCTGAATTTATGAAATGTTTCAGGTAAAGGACAAGCTGGATCAGGATAGTTTCCTTGAACAATGCTCAAGCAATAAGAACAGATATGATTATTTGTAACAGAAGCAGGGAACGCTGTTCATTGGCTGCTATGTAAAATTATGGCTGCTTCAATCATTTTACTGTTTTCTTCTTCTTCAGTTCAAATCTGCCTTACTCTGGTCTTATAGTCTCTCAGATATTTTCAAAGAGCAGTTTCCTTAATCTTTCTAAGTGTTACATCCTTGAGGCACATTAGCAGAAATAACTTTACAATTGCCCACACTTGAATAAAAGTTTTTCTACAATACAGAAATGGAGGTTGACTGTTAATTTCCTCTCAACTTTGATGATGATATTTCTCGGTTTTATGGCTTATACTCTTATATTGTGAAAGCCTGCTGACAGTCTAATTGCTTTGTAAGTAAGCTGTCTTTCCTCCCAGCTGCTTTTATTTAGTTGTCTTTGGTGTTCCCCTGTTCTAGAGTCACATGTCTATGCCTGAATATATTTTTATGTATTTTGTTTGAGATTCATTCCGCTTATCAAATCTGAATATAAATATATATCTTTCCATATTTCTAAAATATTCTTAGGCACTATATCTTCAAATATTACTTCTTGTCCCTTTCCTCAAGAACTCTAGTGGGGTGAATATTAGTTTTAGTCTATCCTCCAGATTCTTTACCTTTTACTTAATAATTTTGCATCTTGGGGTTTTTATTCTCAAGTTTTTGTAGAACTGATTTATTCAGATTTCTCTTACAATTATTAATTCTCCTTAAGCCCTGTCTATAATACTGCTTAACCATTCAATGGACTTTTAATTTTAGCATTACACTCTTTATTTGTAGGAGTTATTCATTTACGCATTTTTTTATCTTGATATTTTATAAATAGCAACTCATTTCCTTTTAAATTTTTTGAGTACTTCTTAAATGTGTTAAACATGCTTTCATCATAGTCTACACCTGATAATTACATTTTCTGGAAATCTTCCATAATTTTCTCGGTTTTTGTTAGTTTTTATCTGTTGTTGTTACAGACTGTTTGCTCGTGTGTTTTATAATTTAAAGATGTGAGTTTATGTTTATATGATTAGCAATCTATCTAGTTTAAGATACAAATCCTAAGGATTTGTCTTTGTTTTGACCTTGTATCCAATGATGTTCCCAAACTAGGATCACTTTATACCAGTTTATACCACTTTATATCAGTTTAACTTTTTTGAGTTACACTGTCAATAGATATCTAAATCCCAAATTCTTGTGAAAGTGTGAGACTGAGTGAACTTTTTTTTTTTTTTTAACACAGAATCTATTCTCAGACAGACTTGTCCTGTCTCTTCTGTTACCAGCAATTATTTATTTATTTATTTTGTTTGTTTGTTTTTGTCCCTTATAGTGAAAACATTGAGAGTATCAGTTATCTGCAGCATTCTCCATTACAAGTTTACATCTTGTTAGGACTCATGACCTTTCTCAGGGAAATTAAAATACAAATTTCTTTGATAATGTGATGACCAAATGATGACAAGTCAGATAAGGCCTAAGTTTTATTTTACTCCTTTTAACTCCAACAGTTAAAGAAAGATTATATCCCCCTGGAATTCATATGTTAAAACTCTAACACTCAAAAGTGACTATATTTTGAGATAGAGCCTTTAAGGAGATAATTAGGGTTAAATGAGATCATGAGGGTGGGATCCTTATCCAGATGGAATGATGTCCTTATTATGAGAAAAGACAGAGACTCTAGGGATGTGTGCTCAAGAAAAAAAGACCATGTGAGTACACAGGAAAAGCTGACCATCTGCAAGTCAAGCAGAGAGGCTTCAGGGAAGACCAAACCTGCTGGCTCCTTGATAATGAACTTCCACCTTTGAGAAATGTAAGAAAGTAAGTCTCTGTTGTTTAAGTCACCCAGTCATTTTGTTATTGTGGCCCCAGCAAACTGATACACCATCTGTCTTTTTGGAGGAGGTTGATCCTGGGGCTTTTCACTTCTAAATTCAAATATGTATTAGAAGTACTGAGAAAAAATATCAACTTGGAAATAATCAAAAGGGTTTACTGAATGCTTGATGACCATGGTGCTGAGGATGTCTAATTTTCTAGGGCCATGGAGTTTATTTGACTTTTTATTGATTAGGACATTCTATGGGGTTCCCAGGTGGTAAAGAACCCATTTGCCAATGCAAAAGACCTAAGAGACACAGGTTTGATTCCTGGGTCAGGAAGATTCCCGTGGAGGAGGGCATAACAACCCACCCCGGTATTCTTGCCTGGAGAATCCCATGGACAGAGGAGCCTGGCTGGTTCTAATTCATGGGGTCACAAAGAACTGGACCTGACTTGGCAGGCATACATGCAGGATACTCTACAACTTTCTAAGACTAGAGGTTAACTTGTGGAAGACTTATTACAATGCAAATTATTCTTGTCTGAGACCCATGTAAATGATTGTTGTCCTGTTAAAAAGATAATCTCAAAGGTCATCCTTTATTCCCTTTCAAAAACATTTACTATTTATATCTCATTTGGCAATCTTAACCTACCATTTACAAAGTGTCTATTTAAACTTTGCCCTCTTCACAAATGCTTTTGAACCAGCTTTGTCATCTTGCTGGTTCCCTTCTTGATGGTATTTAATAAATCTTTGACATGCATTAATTTTCCATGTTTTATAGTATCATGTTTTTAGATTTTTGAATTTTATATTTTAAATGTTTTGAAGCTTTTCTACCAAGTTACTTATGATGACTGACTACTCAGGGGCAATTAAGATGTGGCCCAAGAAGATCAAGAACACCTTATGTGCTATTAATCCTAGAATTCTTGGCTCCTGAGTGATTCCTGAGTGAGACTGATAGTTTCTCATTTTATGACTTTATTTTCTTATGGTTCTTTGCTAAGTTTTATTCTGGTTTCAGTTGGTTTTTTACCTTTTCTGCATTAGCAGCAACAAGGATTAGAAATTGAACTTTGCAATCTGACCATTTGGTGATCTCTGTTAGTAGAAATGGGGTTTTGTTCTCTGTTTAGTGAGAGAGGAAAGGAAATAGGGTTTTAAACAATTTTTTTTGTGGTTGTTGTGATTACCATATATATTATTTGCTTATCTATTTGCTAGCATAAAGCAATTAAGAAAATCTATCAAGACTATTGAAAAGAACAGACCTTTGCAACTGGAACATCTTATTATCAAACTGGTTTTCTCTTTCCTCTGATTATTGCCTGAAAACTTTGCTATGCACTACAAGCTAGAAATTGGATCTTCTGGAGAAAAAAAAAAGTGAAAGGTTTTAATAATTGATGCTTCAAATAATGATTTTGAATATATGCATGTGTGCTAGTGTGTTAATTTCTCTTAGAAAATTATCAGATTATATTAAGAAACTGCATCATGATTTCTGATTTCTGCATTTCTTCTTTGTCCAGACATAAACAACTTCATAAGCTGATTGCTAACCCAAGACTCAACAAAACAAGAATTACACAGTATTGAGTAAACTGATTAGAAAACTCAATTTGAAAAAAAAGAAAAAAAAAGAAAACTCAATTTGTAATTGTTTTGTAAAGCTGTTATTATTTGTTATAGTCCATTTTCTGATGAGCAAATAAGGATATGATTTAGTTTTCTTTATTGTTAACCCACAAATCAGTAGACCGAGATTTTACAAACTGAAATAAAACATACAAAAATGTTATATGACTCTCATTGACATTCAAAATGAAAAATAAATATTTTTTTCTGAGCCTTTGTCACTTTCATGGCAATATGATTATTCAGTTTGCCTCAATTAGACTATGTCCTCCTTTTTAACAGGATATGATTGGACAATGGGCTTCCCTGGTGGCTCAGATGGCAAAGAAACTGCCTGCAATGCAGGAGACTGGGGTTCGATCCCTGGGTCAGGAAGATTCCCTGAAGAGAATGGCTACTCCAGTATTCTTGCCTGGAGAATTCCATGGACAGAGGAGTCTGGCGGGCTACAATCCATGGTGTTGCAAAAAGTCCGACATGACTGAACAACTAACAGTCGGACAATACATTGTGTAACCAAGGCCATGAGTGTCATATTTGAGAATGTCACTATGTAATCGGAGAAGGCAATGGCAACCCACTCCACTGCTCTTGCCTAGGAAATCCCATGGACAGAGGACCCTGGTAGGCTACAGTCCATGGGGTTGTGAAGAACTGGACACGACTGAGCAACTTCACTTTCACTTTTCACTTTCATGCATTGGAGAATGAAATGGCAACCCACTCCAGTATGCTTGCCTGGAGAATTCCAAGGATGGGAGCCTGGTGGGCCACTGTCTATGGGGTCACACAGAGTCAGACACGACTGACATGACTTAGCAGCAGCAGCAGCACTATGTAAAAAGCCCACCTATAAGGACCATGTGGAGAAGGCAATGGCACCCCACTCCAGTACTCTTGCCTGGAAAATCCCATGGACAGAGGAGCCTGGTAGTCCATGGGGTCGCTGTAGTCCATGGGCTCACTAAGAGTCAGACACAACTGAGCGACTTCACTTTCACTTTTCACTTTCATGCATTGGAGAAGGAAATGGCAACCCACTCTAGTATTCTTGCCTGGAGAATCCCTGGGACGGGGGAGCCTGGTGGGCTGCTGTCTATGGGGTCGCAATAGAGTCAGACACGACTGAAGCGACTCAGCTGCAGCAGCATAAGGACCATGTGCTGTACTTTATGTGTGGAGCAAGTGCCAACAAAGCCCTTGGAGGTAGCTGGCATATTACCTGTTCCAGGAATAATTTGGAGCCAAGTCTCCTAGTAAGAAAGGGAACTTCTCTGCAAGCCAAGAAACTTGGGGAATTTGGGGGACCCTGAGAAGAAGCGGAGTCTTTTTTCTTGGACTTGGTTTCCTCATATAGAAGAGCAAATAATAAATCCCATTGAAAATATAATTCTAGATTCCTTATTAAAACTCCAGACAGATGTTAATTTTCTGCTCTAATAGTTGCCTAACACCAAATGGTTCTATGTTTGCTGAGCAATATAAGATTTATACATGTTAATTAACCCTTCCTGTGCTTATATAAATGAATCAGGGCAACATATAATGAGACTGTACTTTTTATTTTACTTTTTATTATGGTGAATAATAATTTTTGAAAATTACTTAGGATTCCAAGGGCAAACAGTGCTAAGAAAAATATGGCAAACTTTGAAATTGGCAAAATGGGCTGGTGGAGTGTTTTTTCATTAAAGTGCTGAGCATTGTCTGGCAGAAATTATTTGACTCTCCAGTGGGTATATTTATCTGTTTGGCTTTCTATTCATTATTGAATAAAATATTTTTCAGCTCTGTAAGAGTAGAGGTTAACTTACAGCAAATCAATCTATAAAAAGAATTCTTGTCATATAGCAATAAAAATAATTTCTGTTCAGTAAAATAGATAACTCCAGAGGCTACAATTTATTGCCTCATAGTACTTAAACTAGTTTAGTATGTAATGCTATAATACTATTCTAATGTTAAAAAATTTCCTGTCTGAATATGTTTTTCTTCCTCAAATGTGCTTTGAACCATTAGCATTTTACTGCCTCTTTCAATCAGTTAGTTACTTGTTGAAGCATGTTCATTGTATATATTTATGAGAGTTCTACTTCTTACTTTGAAAAATAACATTTTAACAAAAAGAATTTTTTCTTATCCTGTTCAGCATTTTTTGGATGTTTTTTAACCATGTGGTTTTTTTCATATGATCTAATCGTTCATATTTCCAGGAATAGAAGTTTCCCTTCTATCTTTGGACTCCATTAACTTCTCTGTGAAGTGTATTGATGAGGTTGAAGGAGGTATGCATTTTCAAACCACTGATTAATTTTGGAATCCCTTCAGAAGTGCTTTTCTTAGAGACTGAGCAGAGGAAGAGAGTGGAGCAATTCTGTGGCCATTAAGATACTAGGAAAATTTATTTGAATTTCTGAGCTTCTTGACCCAGGAGTGCAAGAAATTTCCTGGGGACTAAGAGAAAAAATAAAACCCCAGATCTCTGACCAAGCTTATAGTAGACTTTCTAAATTTTCTGTCTCCAAATGTGTACCTATAGAGCCTTATGGATTCCAGAAATTGTCACTCTACAAGTTATCTACAGTGCTGTATAAGAATACAAATTTGTGTGTCTCAAACCCTATATATATGTATGTGTGTAGGGGTTCATATTGTATTTCCCTCATGATTAATAATGCTGAGCATCTTTTCATGTACATGTTGGCCATTTTTATATCTTTTTTGGGAAAATGTCTATACAGGTCCTTTTTCCCATTTTTCAATTGGGTATTTATTAAAATTCCAGTGGAAGATATAGTTGGTAATTTCTTTGATACAGGTCTTGGCAATAGTTGGGGGAATAATTTGATATCAGAAGCAAAGACAGCAAAAGCAAAAATAAATAAGTGGGACTGCATTAAACTAAAAAGCTTCTGTGTGGCAAAAGAAACCATCAACAAGATGAAAAAGCAACCTATGGAATAGAGGAAAATGTTTGCAAAACATATATGTGATAAGTTAATATTTAAAACATACAAAGAACTCATATAACCCAATGGTGAATAAATCAAATAAACCATTTAAAAATGGGCAAAGGAACTAAATCACTAATCTTCAGGGAAATACAAATCAAAACCACAAGGAAATGTCACCTCACACCTGTTAGGTGACTGTTATCAAAAGACAAGAAATATCAAGTGCTGGTGAGGATGTAGACAAAAGGGAATGCTTCTGCAATTTGAATGGGAATGTAAACTGCTACAGCCATTATGGGCTTCCCAGGCGGCTCAGACAGGAAAGAACCTTCCCCCAGTGTGGGAGACTCCGGTTTGATTCCTGAATGGGGAAGATCCTTTGGAGAAGGATATGGCAACAGCCAAATTGGAAAAAACTAAAAATAGAATTGTGATTGCAGCCATGAAATTAAAAAATGCTTACTCAATGGAAGGAAAGTTATGACCAACCTAGATAGCATATTAAAAAGCAGAGATATTACTTTGCCAACAAAGGTCCGTCTAGTCAAGGCTATGGTTTTTCCAGTGGTCATGTATGGATGTGAGAGTTGGACTGTGAAGAAAGCTGAGCACCAAAGAATTGATGCTTTTGAACTGTGGTGCTGGAGAAGACTCTTGGGAGTCCCTTGGACTGCAAGGAGGTCCAACCAGTCCATCCTAAAGGAGAGCAGTCTGGATGTTCATTGGAAGGACTGATGCTGCCGCTTAAACTCCAGTACTTTGGCCACCTCATGTGAATAATTGACTCGTTGGAAAAGACCCTGATGCTGGGAGGGATTGGGAGCAGGAGGAGAAGGAGACAACAGAGGCTGAGATGGCTGGGTGGCATCACCGACTTGATGGCCATGGGTTTGGGTGAACTCCAGGAGTTGGTGATGGACAGGGAGGCCTGGCGTGCTGCGATTCATGGGGTTGCAAAGAGTCAGACATGACTGAGGGACTGAACTGAACTGAAAAATAGAACTACCACGTGATCCAGCAATCTCACATCTGAATATACTACCAGTGGAATATATCTGACTGTGTGCTTATAGACACATATATAATGAAATACTATTCAGCCTTAAAATAGAAAGGAATTCCACTATTTGCAACAACATGGGTAAAACTGGAAGGCATTATGCTAAGTGAAATAAGCTTGATAGAGATAAATACTATATATTATATTTTAAAAATTTAAGTTGAACTGTTAGAGTAGAATGGTGGTTGTAGATGTTGGGGAAAGGGGAATGCATAGAAGTTGATAAAAAGTGTATAAATTTCAGTTATAAGATACATAAGGTCTGTCTGAGGATCTAATGTACAGTGTGAAGGTTATAGTTGATATAATGTTTTATATAACTTAAATCTGTCAAGAGAGTAATTCTTACATGCTCACAAAAAAAAAAAAATATGTGAGATGATGAATGGATATTTATTTAACCCTATGTGGAAAATTTTTCACAATGTATATCAATTTATTTTATTGCAAATTTAAATGTATTACAATTTTAATTTTCAATTATACTTCAGTAAACCAAAAACATTCTTATACTCTTTGGATGTGCTAGAGATCTTTCATTTTCCAGCAATCCAAAATACCTTTTTTCATTTTATTTTTTAAAAATTTATGAGGTATAACTGACAGACAACCAACCACACACATTTTAACACTATTCTTTCAAATCTTTGCTTGGTATATCAAAAAGTTTATCTCAAGGATTTAATTAACATTTAATTACAAACAAGACTAAGCTTTAAATTAAAGTCAATGTTACTTTATACTAATTAAAATTTTTTTTAAAACACACATATCAAGTAGTAATAATAGTATTTTAAAAATAAATGTTCAGTGAAACAAATTTGTTTTCTACCTTATTTTTCAAATATGTGGTGTATCAGAAATATGTTTATCCAAGTCAAGTAGTGTGTTTAAAGCAGATAAGATATTTATATATTTACTTAAACCATTTTTATTAAACACTTTATATGGTTCTAAGTCCTGCAAGCACTGCTGAAATCACACTGTTGAATAATATAGACAGATGTTCAGCTATAAGGAAATGCAGAGGGACAATAACAACAGTGTTTTATCAAAATACAGAGCAAGGAGAGTTTACAACATGTTATGAAAGACACAGGATGATGGCACATCAAAAATTGAGATGTGAGGGAAGAAAAAGTCCCTGGGGAAGCAATATATAAATTAAAAAAAAAATACAAAATGAGATAATGAAACATATGTCTTTAGAAATATACAAAATAAAGATTATACAAAGCTTTATATACCACATTAAATAATTTAGATTTTATCCTAATTATAACAAGAGTACAGTAAAGTGTTTTAAGGGAGAAAGTGATGGAATACAATCTAAAGCTTACAAAGCTTTCTCTTGCAATAGTTTGAAGAACATCTTTGGGACAGTAGAGCTGAAAATAAATATGGTTACAGTTGAGATAGTACAGCTTACATTGGAGAAGTGAAATTGGAGTTGAATAAAATAGTTAAATTAGACATGCAGAAGGTGGATAATACTGGACTTGGTGATTGGGCATGATAGAGAAACTTGGAGACAATGCTAAATTCTTCAACTGTACAACTAGGCAGAAAGCATGTCATTCATGGAAATAATACCCACCTGGTAGAATATGTGGATCTGAGGCTCATGAGAAGTATCTCAGTTAAAAATATCAAGGGACTTCTTAAAGAGCAAACCAACTATTATATTAATCTGACATATTCATCTAATTATATCATCTTGCATTTTCTTTAGAGCATTTTCTGGGTTCTTCAAAGTTCTTTATGTTTGGTTTTATTTACAAATAATAGATATTGAACTAAGAGAACTATTCTTTGGTATTTTATTTAGTTTTACAGTATTAGAAAAGCTGGCCTTATTAACAAAAGATTTCAATCATTGAGTATATATAGTTGAAAATGTTAAAAAGTCATGATATTTAATTAAGCATATTCAATGAAACATTTAGAAGTTGGCTTTTATTTTTCAAATGGAACAGCAAATGAAAACTGTAACACTGACAACCTGATTTTTTGGCTTTTGAAGAACTTTCAAGAAAATACAAACTGCAAACCCTTTCAGACATGCTGATATTTTATTGATTTTTACACTCTAGTTTTATAAGCAAAAAATTAATAGAGTAGTATGCAATGATATGTGGTATGTTCTTATTATGCTAAAAAGTAATTTGTACCTTTGCCCTATTTAAAGATAGACCTAATGAAATTGGAAATATTGATATACTCTCTGTTAGCCTGAGCTCCTAGAATTACAAAGAAGAGAGATTCATTTAAACTAAATTAAATATAAAGATTTTTTTCTATAATACAGTAGGCAATATTATGAGTACTGAAATAACATTAATGCACGGTGAGAACTGGAGTCAGGTAGCCTCTGGAAAGAAAAAGAAAAGTCACACTATTTTTTTTTTTATGGGCCTCATGATCTCTTTTCTCAACCATTCTCCTAGTTTTCTCTCCTGTTCTCTCAAATGATTTCTTCATGTTCATGCCCTGGCCATGAGACTGATGTTATTGTTGAGACTACATAATGTTACAATATTATTAGCCATCAACTTTGCTACTGTCTTATGTATATTAGCATAGATTCTAGAGAGAGACCATCTCTAGTTTCTGAATTTTCTTGGGTCAGATGCACAAGTTACTAATCTCTGGCCAGGGAGACGAAATCACATACCATGTCATCAAATGTATGACAACTGTTAATTTTAAGCTTCAGCACTAATTCAAGAACCTCTGAGAAAGAAAAAAAAGATACTATTTTTTTATAAGATGCCAATGACTGGTGAATCACAACTTCAGAAATAATAAATGTGATAAATTATGCACTTAAAATCCATGAATAATGATGGCACACATTTCACACTTTTAACAAAAGCAAGAGAAGAAGCAATTTCTAGAGAAGGAAAACATGTGTGTCCATGTTCCTCACTTTCATCTGTTTGGGAGAATCTGATCAGAAGTGCAATCAGATCTTTCATATTTGTTGCTATTGTTTAGTCAGTCAGTCACGACTGACTCTTTGCAGACCCATGGACTGCAGCATGCCAGGCTTCCCTGTCTTTCACTGTGTCATGGAGCTCAAATTCATGTCAGTTGAGTTGATGACGCCATCCAGCCATTTCATCATCTGTCACCCGCTTCTCCTCCTGTCCTTAATCTCCCAGCATCAGGGTCTTTTCCAAAGAGTTGATGTTTTCATCAGGTGGCCAAAGTATTGGAGTTTCAGCTTCAGCTACAGTCCTTCCAATGAATATTCAGGATTGATTTCCTGTGGGATTGATGGTTTGATCTCCTTGCTGTTCAAGGAACTCTGAAGGGTCTTTTCTAACTTACAGTTAGAAAGCACCCATTCTTCACTCAGCCTTCTTTATGGTCCAACTCTCACATCCGTACATGACTACTGGAAAAACCATAGCTTTGACTATATGGACCTTTGCTAGCGAAGTGATGTCTCTGCTTTTTTGATTCATTGTCTAGGTTTGTTGTAACTTTTCTTCCTAGGAGCAAGCGTCTATTAATTTCATGGCTGCAGTTACTGTCTGCACTGATTTTAGAGTCCAAGAAGATAAAGTCTGTCACTGTTTCCATTGTTTCCCCATCTATTTGCCATGAAGGGATGGGACAAGATGCCATGATCTTGGTTTTCCGAATATTGAGTTTTAAGTCAGCTTTTTCACTCTCCTCTTTCACCCTTATCAAGAGGCTCTTTACTTCCTCTTTGCTTTCTGCCATTAAGTTTTGTCATCTGCATATTTGAGATTATTGATATTTCTCTGGGCAATCTTGATTCCATCTTGTGCTTCATCCAGTCTGGTATTTCATATGATGTACACTGCATTAAGTTAAATAAGCAGGGTGACAATATACAGCCTTGACGTACTCCTTTCCCCTAATTTGGAACCAGTCCATTGTTCCATGTCCAGTTCTAATTCTAATTGTTGCTTCTTGACCTGCATACAGGTTTCTCAGGAGGCAGATATGGTGGTCTGGTATTCCCATCTCTTTAAGTATTTCTCACAGTTTGTTGTGATTCACACAGTCAAAGGATTTAGTGTAGTCAATGAAGCAGAAGATGTTTTTCTGGAATTCCCTTGTTTTTTCTATGATCCAACGGATGTTGGCAGTTTGATCTCTGGTTCCTCTGCCTTTTCTAAGTCCAGCTTGTAAATATAGAAGTTTATATTTGTACATTACCTAATATCAATAATTATTAGTTTGCCCATTATTACAAAGGAGACCTTGCACCTTCATGGAGAATGGATGATATTTCCATTATGTGATGTTAAGTTAGATGTTCTATATAGGAAAAGAAAGTTTACCTTTACATGATTTCTCAAATAATAGAAAACTTAATCTTGGATATATTATGGGGCTAAATGTAAAGGTAAATGTTTTAGAAGAAAACATAAGGGAACTTCTATATGATTTTGACACAGGAATGATTGCTTTCTTTTTTTTTTTTTTTTTTTTTAGGAATGATTTCTTAAACAGAGCAAAAACCACACTAACTGTAACAAAAATATCTTTAAAGAGTCTTCATTACAATTAAGAACAGGTGTTTATCCAAAATTCCACAAAGAGAATGAATTGTTACCTTTGACCATATGTGAGAAATACCTCTGTATTCTTCTATAATATTGAAGGATTTGAGTAGTCAAAATGGAGATACTAAATGATGACGGTGACAGATAATACAGTCTACTTCTATTTCTTTACTCCCATAACCTGTACTCCACTTACACTAAAAACACATCTTTATTTTTGGCAAATTTTTATCATTAATAAGGAACCCACAAATACCTCCTGTGTAGGTTAGTTCTATTTCACAATTGTTCACTAAACACCTACCATATTCATTGTTTTACTTAAGAGCTTTGCAGCAGTGGAGCAATCACTTTAATAAGGAAGGCAGATGACATGACAGGATAAAATAGGTTTTCAATACGTTAGGAAAAGTGAATATTTTCTACCAGACCTGTTATATGAATTGGATGCATAAAGTGAATATTGAGATCCGCTAAATTGAGGTTTAGGCACAGACTTAGGAATATCTGTATTTTTTCAAACTGAGTAAAGCATTTTATATTGAGAAAAATATGTTAATTAAAGCACAAGGAAAGTAAAACAGAAAATGCATCAGGATAATATATGAGACACAAAGTTGCATAAGGAAAAATTCAGAATAAAGAGAACTTTGATTTTTGTATTTTATTTATGGTAAGTGAACAAGGGACATGTTTTAATAAATCTTTTTCTGGGTCAATTTGAAAATTAAAGCTGCATTAATTTTTTACATATAGTTTCCTTGATTGAATAGAAGTACAATTAATATATTATTAAACAAGTTTTTAGGAAAATCATGGCATGCCATTTGCTAGAAAGCTCAAAGAACTAACATAAAACCTGTATCAAAATCACTCTACAATCAAAAACATTTGCACATAAAAAGATGGATAAGATTAACTGCAGATGTTATTATTATGGAATGATGCCTATGTACTAGATGAAATAGAAGCTTGGTTCATTCTACTCTTAGGAGGTAATAACTACACAAAAGAAAGAATTTCAGCATTTAAAATTTAAAACAATCTATTAAATCTGTAGATGCAGTGTATCCTTATTGTCACTAGAGGGAAATCTGGGAGGGATTTAAGAGAAAGACAGTTTATTGTTATGACTGTAGGTTGAGTAAAGGATCCTGTGTGAATAAATTTTCTTAACAGCATGCTTACTTCAGGGGAAAAAATGAAGCATAGAATGTCTGAGGAAAAAGCCATATTGTCAAACTATGTTGAAATAATTATTTCTCAGCAAGGAACAAGATCTGTCAGATGCCCGTGTTTAGACTCAAGTATTCTATTGCCATATGTTTCAATAAAATGCTTGGTATTTTATCAAATAGTTAGGAGAAAAAAATAGCAATTAAAATAAGTGCTTTAAGGTAGACATCACGTGATTAATAATGATTTCTTTTAAAACCCCCAACCAACCAATGAACAACAAATTTAACTCTTGGATGACTGTCAACTTTCAATTCAAGAACCAGGCCACAGTGTGGCTCAGGTTGTTAAATAGTGATTTTTTTCCTCCTATGATCTTCAGAACAAAAATATTAAGAATTTGCTATAATAATTATGAATATTATTAAATCAAATAGCAAACTGTTTAGCAGAAACAGCGTGCATAAATGATAGTGGAAAGTTTAGGTTTAATTATGATATTTTTTATTCTTTACTACTACTACTACTAAGTTGCTTCAGTTGTATCCGACTATGGGGTTGAGAAGACCCCATAGACGGCAGCCCACCAGGCTCCTCTGTCCCTGGGATTCTCCAGGCAAGAATACTGGAGTGGGTTGCCATTTCCTTCTTCAATGCATGAAAGTGAAAAGTGAAAGTGAAGTCGCTCAGTAGTTCCCGATTCTTAGTGACCCCATGGACTGCAGCCTACCAGGCTCCTCCGTCCATGGGATTTTCCAGGCAAGAGTACTACTGAGTGCTAAACTCAAGTATATCAAGGCTGTAAATTGTCACCCTGCTTATTTAACTTCTATGCAGAGTACATCAAGAAAAATGCTGGGCTGGAAGAAGCACAAACTGGAATCAAGATTGCCGGGAGAAATATCAATAACCTCAGATATGCAGATGACACTACCCTATGGCAGAAAGTTTAGAGGAACTAAAAACCCTCTTGATGAAAGTGAAAGAGGAGAGTGAAAAAGTTGGCTTAAAGCTCAACATTCAGAAAACGAAGATCATGGAATCTGGTCCCATCACTTCATGGCAAATAGATGGGGAAACAGTGGAAACAGTGTCAGACTTTATTTTTGGGGGCTTCAAAATGCCTGTAGATGGTGATTGCAGCCAAGAAATTAAAAGACGCTTACTCCTTGGAAGGAAAGTTATGACCAACCTAGACAGCATATTAAAAAGCAGAGATATTACTTTGCCAACAAAGGTCCGTCTCATCAAGGCTATGGTTTTTCCAGTAATCATGTATGGATGTGAGAGTTGGACTGTGAATAAAGCTGAGTGCCGGAGAATTGATGCTTTTGAACTGTGGTGTTGAGAAGACTCTTTAGAGTCCCTTGATCTGCAAGGAGATCCAACCAGTCCATCCTAAAGGAGATCAGTCCTGGTGTTCATTGGAAGGACTGATGCTAAAGCTGAAACTCCAGTACTTTGGCCACCTGAAGCACACAGTTGACTCATTGGAAAGGACTTTGATGCTGGGAGGGATTGGGGGCAGAAGGAAAAGAGGACTACAGAAGATGAGATTGCTGGATGGCATCACCGACTCGATGAACATGAGTTTGGGTAAACTCCTGGAGTTCGTGATGGACAGGGAGGCCTGGCATGCTGCGATTCATGGGGTTGCAAAGAGTCAGACACAACTGAGCAACTGAACTGAACTGAACTGAAACTCCAGTGATCTCACCCAGGTAAAATATTCCCATCTTTTATTTATAATTTATATAATTTATTATATAATTTATAATAAATAAAACTTTATTCCCTTATTTAAGTTTTAAAGTATTTTGCTACTCACTTTATTTAAATTTTTGCAGCATTTATTCCTTTATGCTCTTGTTTCTTCCTTGTATGCTATAATGTGAAGGGAAGAAACAAGATCAAAAAGGAATAAATGCTGCAAAAATTTAAATAAAATGAGTAGAAAATACTTTAAAACAATAGCATACTACCAAGGAGTGTGGGCTTCCCTGGTGGCTCAGACAGTAAAAAATCTGCCTGCAAGTTGGAAAACCTGGGGTCAATCCCTGGGTTGGGAAGATCCCCTGGATAAAGTCATGGCAAACCCACTCCAGTATTCTGGCCTGGAGAATTCCTGTGGAGAGAGGAGCCTGGCAGTTTACAGTCCATGGGATTGCAAAGAGTCAGGACTGAGCGACTAAGCATAGCACACCAAAGAGTGTATTGAGGTACTAGCTATTTCAGGATAAAGAAATAAGTAAATCATATAGTTCCAAACATAAAGATTTCACAGTCTGGTTGGAAAATATCTATAGAGTTAAAAGTAATTATATAAATTTAGAAGTATTTGAGAGTCCTGTGGTTGGTTTGTCTTTCTTTCTTAAGGTGATCCTTTCATTTTTCCTACTTCAATGAAGTGCCATAAATATTTTTCACTTACACAATTTAGAAATTGGGAAAACAACCCAAAGTAATTTGTCTCCTTCACTGTCATAGATAGTCTGTCACTAAGTCTACCTCCCTTGTACCCATCAGATCTATTTTCTCATCTTTAGGTCTCCACTACACAGCTGATGCAAATTTTTCTGGGTTAATCCAGTACCTTCTTCTAGGGCTACTTGCACTCACGCTTCATGCAGCCAGAGTGACAGTTTCAAATTTCAGATCAATTTGTGTTTCTTCCCAATTTATAATTCTTCAGGAGCTTTACATTCTTCTGAAATTAAACCAAAACTCCTTATCAGGGACCATAATACTATATAAACTGGATTTCCCCCAATGTTATTTTGTATCAAACTGAGCTATTTTTTCTTGTTTGCAGTTACACTGGCAGGTAACTCACACTCACTGTTTATCTTGTCCTAATGCTCTTTCTTCCCTCTTCTTTTGTTAATTCTTCTCGTTCATTCTTCAAATCCATCTTTAATTTTTCCAGGAAATATTCTCTGATTTCCTTGACAAAGGCAAATCACTCTTTCTAGTTCTTATATGTTCCATACTTATGCTTCATTACATTTAAAAGCATAACATTTAGATTTATTTGTATCCACCCTTAACCATTCTATCCACACCAAGTTAATAACCTTGGGTAAATAAATTATCACTTAAAAAACACAGTTGAAAGCATCAGTTGCAGGTTGCAGACTCAATGGAGAATGATATATAGCCAAAAGGCTCATGATGAAGACGAAGTTAAGTAGGAATGAGCTCATTGGTGAGATGAAAGCATACATCAATCACAATGATAACTTATGTTGAAATAATAATTAATTGCAAAATCTTAGTGGCTAAAACATTAAAATTTTCCTCACTCATGCTATATATTGATGGCAAATTGGCTATGATTCTGTTTCACATTGTTTTCTCTTTTAGACTCAAGCTGACAAAGCAGCCACTGCCTGGCATATCTCTTGCTGTGGCAAATAAAATGAGACAGGGTGGCAAATCAATCACTGGTTAGAAAGTTGCCGTTCATAAGTGACATACAATGCTTTTTTTCACAGTTCGCTGACCAAGGCAAGTCACATGGTCATTTGGGAAGGGAAGGTAAATTTTAATATGAACCAAGAAGTGGAAGGAACCAGGGAAGTATTTGCTAAAACACAAAAAATACTTCCTATCATGAAAGATAAAATTTGTCTGCAAGAAAATAATTTCAGAATTCAAAGCTTAAGAAAAGATAAATTCTGGTCCATTCAATGACTATATGAGTGCAGTTTTTGAAGTGGAATAAATGTGAAATTAACAAGTAGGAAAATATCAACTGTATAATATTATACTGTATGACTGTATAATATAGAATATAGACCATGTTATGGATAAACATGGTCATTATAATTATTACTCTTAGTATAATTACCAGAGAAGCTGGCAGGATGCATTTATTAACAAATATTTATTGAGAACCTACTTACTTTCTGGTGAGAGTGACAGGCCATAATGATAAGCAACATAGATAGTGTGATACGGTTAGTGATGTTATGGAGAAAATAGAGTAAGCAGGATTGAAAGTGGAGAGAGCAGGGAAAAGTTAGTTTTTAATATTAAAGGGTAGATAAGGCAGTCCCTGTGGGAAAGGTGACCTGTGAGCAAAGAGTAAGGAAATGAGTTAACGGTATCGATGTTTGGAGAAAAGCATTCCAGACAAGCAAAGGAGCCAGTGCAAATATTCTGCAGCGTGAGCGTGCCTTGATTGACAAAGGAACGCAAAGAACGAAGTGTGACTAAAACAGGGAAAGAGGTGCTGTGAGAGAAGAGATCATACTGGTTGGCTCTGGGGACCACTGTAAGGATTTTGGCATTTACCATAGAGGTGTTTCACTGAAAGTTTCTGAGAATATCATGAGATAATCTGACATATTTTAATGGGATCACTTTGACAGTTTTATTGAGAAGCTGGGAAATCAAAGACAATTCCAATAGTTCAGACAAGAGGATGGTGCCTCAGCACAAGGTGCTAATTCTGAGGGTGCTGAGAAGTAGTCTGACTATAGATACACTGAATTTGAAGCCTAGTAGACTTCTGAATGGGTTGGCTATTGATTGAAGAAGGAAATGAGAGTCAAATGTGATTCAAATGTTTAGCTCTAAGAAATAAGAAGGAAGGAGGTACCATAAACTGAAATTGGAATACTAAGCGTGTAAAAGAGTTTTGGAAGAGAAGATAAGGAATTCAGTTTAAAAAATACTGAGTTTGAATGTCAGTCTGAGTAAATTTACTTGAGATTTAGTTTAGTTTACTTTTTCTTATAGAACTATAATCCTCACAGCTACAATCTTAATCACCACATAATAACTGGGGTAGCTTTCTTCTCATCTGACTCTACTGTCAACAATGTCTCACTCCATTACTGAGAAAAGGTCACACATTTAATTTTTCTCTTAAAGTTATTGCTGCTATCTCTGTTTTGTAACATTTTAAATTGGTCACCATCTACCATTTATCATATGACATACAATTTTCTCTAATTCAGAATATTCCAAACTACTCATTGTCTTTCTTCAAATCTGTTTTGCATTTTTAAAAATCTCAATGTTAGCCCTATTTTGCACTCATCCACTTAGAATAATGGTATGCATTTCTAACCCTTCTTTCCCACATCTTTATGTTCATCTCCTATATTTAATTTCTATACAATATATCTTCCAAAGAATTACAGATTTCACTCTACCTCAACATCTCAACAATCCCTCTCCTTGTTCAGACTTTTATTACCTTTTAGGTAGGTTCCTGAGTAAAAACAAACAAGCAAGCAAAAATGTATGACATTAGCTCTCACATCCTATTCTCTTCCTCCCCTATATTATTTCTATTCCATTTTATTTGTAGATTTTTTAAAGCCACAATTATGTCAATATATACCATGAGTTCCTTATTTGTGAACATATACTGGGCCTATCACATTGTCTACAGACTAAAAACAACTTCAAAGTTTTGAATAAAAATCATATATAGATATACTGCACAATATACATATATATGTGTATATATAACATAACCTACTTCATACAAATGTATCTCGACCAAGTCTTTTAGATGGATTTCATCCAATATAAGATTCATTTTTGAGTCTTCATGCTTTGGCAGGCACTATTCTTTTTTTCCTGGGTAACCCACAGAATACATTCTATTCAAGGACAAATTACCAGTTAAAATTATATTTTAAAAGAGAATTGCCCACTCACATCTTTGTCTTTTAAGAATGTATAATGTTTTACTTATTATTAGTTTTAACATACCTGATAATGTTAAAGGCAATATCCACATTTTATTTACAATTGAATACCCATATCATTTTGAGACATAGTAGGACCTCTATGTGACTGTGAGTATAAGGTAAGTATATTGAATATACGAATAAATAGATGAATATTGATGTTAAATATGTTATGTTTCCTAAAGGATATATGCCTTCAGCAGGGGACCATGAATTCATATTGCCTTACCCAAATGGACTATCTTTCAGTGGTAATTCACGTGGTCTGGCTGAGTTTGTAGAGGAGTATCTTACTGTTTGCTTCTATGCTTCTTTACCTAATCCATAAAACCACATCATTTTAGTTGCTCATAAATAAGTGGCTATAGTTCTCTTACTTAGTATCTATCATGGCAACACATTATCAAAGAACATGGATAACATCACTATACATTATTCATATCTGCTCATTAGAATTATCAGAGTAATTTTAAAACAAATAACTGATCCTAAGTATCACCTCTTCCCCAAATTCTGATTCAGGCTGCTTATGAGCTGATCATAAAGCTTGTATTTAAAAAATTTTTAGCCTATGTTCTCCTCTAGGAGTTTTATAATTTCTGGTCTTACGTTTAGATCTTTAATCCATTTTGAGTTTATTTTTGTGTATGGTGTTAGAAAGTGGTCTAGTTTCATTCTTTTACAAGTGGTTGACCAGATTTCCCAGAACCACTTGTTAAAGAGATTGTCTTTAATCCATTGTATATTCTCGCCTCCTTTGTCAAAGATAAGGTGTCCATATGTGCGTGGATTTATCTCTGGGCTTTCTATTTTATTCCATTGATCAATATTTCTGTCTTTGTGCCAGTACCATACTGTCTTGATAACTGTGGCTTTGTAGTAGAGCCTGAAGTCAGGTAGGTGGATTCCTCCAGTTCCATTCTTCTTTCTCAAGATCGCTTTGGCTATTCGAGGTTTTTTGTATTTCCATACAAATTGTGAAATTATTTGTTCTAGCTCTGTGAAGAATACTGTTGGTAGCTTGATAGGGATTGCATTGAATCTATAAATTGCTTTGGGTAGTATACTCATTTTCACTATATTGATTCTTCCCATCCATGAACATGGTATATTTCCCCATCTATTAGTGTCCTCTTTGATTTCTTTCACCAGTGTTTTATAGTTTTCTATATATAGGTCTTTAGTTTCTTTAGGTAGATATATTCCTAAGTAGTTTATTCTTTCCGTTGCAACGGTGAATGGAATTGTTTCCTTAATTTCTCTTTCTGTTTTCTCATTATTAGTGTATAGGAATGCAAGGGATTTCTGTGTGTTGATTTTATATCCTGCAACTTTACTATAGTCATTGATTATTTCTAGTAATTTTCTGGTGGAATCTTTTCAGAATGGGAGAAAATAATAGCAAATGAAACAACCGACAAACAACTAATCTCAAAAATATACAAGCAACTCCTACAGTTCAACTCCAGAAAAATAAACGACCCAATCAAAAAATGGGCCAAAGAACTAAATAGACATTTCTCCAAAGAAGACATACATATGGCTAACAAACACATGAAAAGATGCTCAACATCACTCATTATCAGAGAAATGCAAATCAAAACCACTATGAGGTACCATTTCACACCAGTCAGAATGGCTGTGATCCAAAAGTCTACAAGCAATAAATGCTGGAGAGGGTGTGGAGAAAAGGGAACCCTCTTAACACTGTTGGTGGGAATGCAGACTAGTACAGCCACTATGGAGAACAGTGTGGAGATTCCTTAAAAAACTGGAAATAGAACTGCCTTATGATCCAGCAATCCCACTGCTGGGCATACACACTGAGGAAACCAGAATGGAAAGAGACACGTGTACCCCAATGTTCATCGCAGCACTGTTTATAATAGCCAGGACATGGAAGCAACCTAGATGTCCATCAGCAGATGAATGGATAAGAAAGCTGTGGTACATATACACAATGGGGTATTACTCAGCCATTAAAAAGAATACATTTGAATCAGTTCTAATGAGGTGGATGAAACTGGAGCCTATTATACAGAGTGAAGTAAGCCAGAAGGAAAAACATAAATACAGTATACTAACGCATATATATGGAATTTAGAACGATGGTAACAATAACCCAGTGTACGAGACAGCAAAAGAGACACTGATGTATAGAACAGTCTTATGGACTCTGTGGGAGAGGGAGAGGGTGGGAAGATTTGGGAGAATGGCATTGAAACATGTAAAATATCATGTAAGAAACGAGTTGCCAGTCCGGGTTCGATGCACGATACTGGATGCTTGGGGATAGTGCACTGGGACGACCCAGAGGGATGGTATGGGGAGGGAGGAGGGAGGAGGGTTCAGGATGGGGAACACATGTATACCTGTGGCGGATTCATTTTGATATTTGGCAAAACTAATACAATTATGTAAAGTTTAAAAATAAAATAAAATTAGAAAAAAATAAAAAAATAAAAAATTTTTAGGTATTTCCAACATGTGGCTAAGGCTGAAACCCAGTTACCTAAATATTTCACAGTTGTGCACATTGCACAATAGATATTTTGACCTTTTAGTGGCAGTCAAGGCAATACCCAGTATTATCAAGAATGCCAGAAGACATTTGCAATTTAGCACATCATATCCCACATTTTTTTAAGTATTAAGTATTTCTATGAGTATAAATTAGGCTAAATAAAAAACAGATCCAGATTCAAAGACTGTACTGAGAAAAATAGTTAGAACTTGACATATATGATTTCCAATTTGACTTACAACCAAACTAATATTGATATACTCTCAAAAGAATAACTACACATAAGTATACAGGTGATTAAGTGGTTCTTCTCTGTCACCCTACCTCCTTTTATGAATAAATCTTAAGTGTATGTTCATTTGCAACCTCTATCAGAAAAACTGCATACTTCACATCGGCTGCCTTTAACATAAGCACTGTATATTTTTCAATTTGTTAACGTGGCGTATTACATTGATTGATTTGCGGATATTGAAGAATCCTTGCATCCCTGGGATAAAGCCCACTTGGTCATGGTGTATGATCTTTTTAATGTGTTGTTGGATTCTGATTGCTAGAATTTTGTTAAGGATTTTTGCATCTATGTTCATCAGTGATATTGGCCTGTAGCTTTCTTTTTTTTGTGAGATCTTTGTCAGGTTTTGGTATTAGGGTGATGGTGGCCTCATAGAATGAGTTTGGAAGTTTACTTTCCTCTGCAATTTTCTGGAAGAGTTTGAGCAGGATAGGTGTTAGCTTTTCTCTAAATTTTTGGTAGAATTCAGCTGTGAAGCCGTCTGGACCTGGGCTTTTGTTTGCTGGAAGATTTTTGATTACAGTTTCAATTTCCGAGCTTGTGATGGGTCTTTTAAGATTTTCTATTTCTTCCTGGTCCAGTTTTGGAGAGTTGTACTTTTCTAAGAGTTTGTCCATTTCTTCCACGTTGTCCATTTTATTGCCATATAATTGTTTATAGTGGTCTCTTATGATCCTTTGTATTTCTGTGTTGTCTGTTGTGATCTCTCCATTTTCATTTCTAATTTTATTGATTTGATTTTTCTCCCTTAAAACCATATGATTATCTCAATAGATGCAGAGAAAGCCTTTGACAAAATTCAACATCCATTTATGATAAAAACTCTCCAGAAAGCAGGAATAGAAGGAACATACCTCAACATAATAAAAGCTATATATGACAAACCCACAGCAAACATTATCCTCAATGGTGAAAAATTGAAAGCATTTCCTCTAAAGTCAGGAACAAGACAAGGGTGCCCACTTTCACCATTACTATTCAACATAGTTTTAGTTTTGGCCACAGCAATCAGAGCAGAAAAAGAAATAAAAGGAATCCAAATTGGAAAAGAAGAAGTAAAACTCTCACTATTTGCAGATGACATGATCCTCTACATAGAAAACCCTAAAGACTCCACCAGAAAATTACTAGAACTAATCAATGAATATAGTAAAGTTGCAGGATATAAAATCAACACACAGAAATCCCTTGCATTCCTATACACTAATAATGAGAAAACTGAAAGAGAAATTAAGGAAACAATTCCATTCACCATTGCAACGGAAAGAATAAAATACTTAGGAATATATCTACCTAAAGAAACTAAAGACCTATATATAGAAAACCATAAAACACTGGTGAAAGAAATCAAAGAGGACACTAATAGATGGAGAAATATACCATGTTCATGGATTGGAAGAATCAATATAGTGAAAATGAGTATACTACCCAAAGCAATTTATAGATTCAATGCAATCCATATCAAGCTACCAACGGTATTCTTCACAGAGCTAGAACAAATAATTTCACAATTTTGTATGGAAATAAAAAAAAAACCTCGAATAGCCAAAGCAATCTTGAGAAAGAAGAATGGAACTGGAGGAATCAACCTACCTGACTTCAGGCTCTACTACAAAGCCACAGTTATCAAGACAGTATGGTACTGGCACAAAGACAGAAATATTGATCAATGGAACAGAATAGAAAGCCCAGAGATAAATCCACGCACATATGGACACCTTATCTTTGACAAAGGAGGCAAGAATATACAATGGATTAAAGACAATCTCTTTAACAAGTGGTGCTGGGAAAACATAAGCACTCTAATGAATAGAAGCTTCACTAATGGTCAAAGAAAACTAAATTTTTATAGTGTAAGTCTTGAGGAAGCCAACCCGTGGCCTAATACTATTAAAGAAATGTAGATATTGGCTAAAATGATTAAAGAATCGATTCTGGTCCAATATAGTAGAATGGGTTATATGTCATTTTGTACAAACCTTGAACATTATACTGAGGTCAATGGAGTACTTTAAGCCTGAATTTACTGTCTTCTAAAATACTTGAATGTTCTCTTTTGTTGATTGTTTACATGATTTGGTTATAAATATAATCACAAACCAAGTTCTGCATTTGAATGTCTTGAAAAAGTGCTGTAGTTGCTGCTGCTGCTGCTGCTGCTGCTGCTGCATCGCTTCAGTCGTGTCCGACTCTGTGCGACCCCATAGACTGCAGCCCACCAGGCTCCTCTGTCCCTGGGATTCTCCAGGCAAGAACACTGGAGTGGCTTGCCATTTCCTTCTCCCATGTGGTAGTTAAGTACATTTTATCTCTGATGTGGGTTAAATGAGATACATCTCTAATGTTATACGAGAATGTACATTCTCAGTACATTAATGTTATAAGGGCTTGGTTGTTGTATTTACTTCTAGAATTATGCAGTTCCCTTCTGATCCTGTCACTCTCACATAGTTACAACCTCGCACTACTGAACACAACAAGGGGCCTGCAAGCTGCTATTAGAACACGTGTATGAAACTGTAGGAAGTAATCTAATTACAGGGTAAAAACAAAACAAATCTTTGAATTGAGCCTAACTCAGCAGAGTTGATTTAGATCAGAAAATCTAAAATTAAAATTAGAAAAAGAAACAAACCTACTTTCTTTCTTTTTTTTTTGAAAAGCATTAAAAAAAAAATATTGACCTACTGGCAGTTAAAATCCATCTACCTTAGCAGTAGTAACTGGAGTAACTTTCTTTTTCCTTGTTTTAAATTATGGATAGGTTAAATGCCTAGCCATATATTTTATCATTATTGTGCATATATTACTGAGGTTGTGGGAGATTATATTGTCCCACCTATACTTAAAAAAAAAATTCTGATTGTTTTCCTGATCTGCTAATTCCTTGGGAACAGACTTCACATTACTAATTTAATGTAACTTATCACCTCAACAGAAAAGAATGTTTATCATTACCAATTAAATAGGCATATGCTAGACTTCATTAATACAATCCTGTTTAAATAATTTTGTCTAGAATATTTTAAAAGATATAAATTGAATAAATATAACCATATTATGAGACATTTTATCATTTCTCATTACCAAAAAAATTTTCCACAGAGCCATTTCCATCCTTACATTTGTGAAAAATTAATCACGAGACCAAGATCAAGGTTAGAGCTTGAGTTACTTGTTAAAGGCTCTAGGAAAGTTTTCGTTCCTAAGCTCATCTAGTTGTTGGTAGAACTTATTTTCATAGAATGTAGTATGGAGGTCTCTGTTTCTTGCTGTTGGTGGGGCCAGTTTTTACTTCTAGATGTTTTTAATGCTTTCCACATGGCCTCCTCCATCTTCAGGCTCTCAGCAAAGAGTACCTGGCATAATTTGTTTCTCTGACTTCTTTTCTGCTATTTTCCACTTCACCCTCTGATTTTTCTCTTCTGCTCTTGAGGGCTTATGTGATTACATTGGGCCCACCCAGATAATCAAAGAGAATCTATCTTAAGGTCAACTAATTAATAAACAGCTAAAATATCTGCATATGCCATTAACTAAGTAAATTAACATACTCCTGGGCATGGTATTTCATCTTTTTTTCACAGTTCTTGGGATGAAGGCATGCGCTCTTCTTGGCAGTAATGATTCTACCTATTTTAGATTTATTTGAATTTGTATAAAATTGAAAGGCAATCATTCAGTTTTCTATAACTGGTAACTTGCTATGAGTGCATTAATATGTGTAACTTATTTGGATTAGTTTGGGTCTGGTTATTCACACATACATGTGTATACACACTCATACATAAAATGCAACCAGTTTTGAAGAACATGTGGCTTTCAGTTCCCTGCTACTGAAGTGAGATTTGATTAAGTAACACAAACTTTAAAGTTTGAAGGGGAATTGTTTGTAAAATAAAATTAAATTCCTTATTTGGTAGGGAGGTTGACAGTTTTGTTAACATTTTGAATAGGTTATATCAATTAAATTATTTCTAAATCTCAGTTTTCCATTTAAAGTTTCTCAATAGTCTTCACTCCAGACACATTATGTATTTTATTTGTTAAGGTCTTTCTTTTTTGATATTATGTAGTTATAATAAGGAGTTAAGCTCTTTGGTTTTTTATGAAAGGAATATTAGTTTCTCAATTAAAAAACATATAAGAAGACTCTAATTTTGATGAATGACATTAGCTCTTTTTTTAGCTTCTGTGATTGAAGGAAATGCAAAATGAGAAGATTCGGTCTCAATTTCAACATTTTGATGTGTACATTTTACTAATTATAACATTAAATAGTACACTTACGGTGTGTACACGTATGGATACTTTATCATTGTTGTGGTTTAGTTGGTAAGTCATGTCTGACTCTTTGCAACTCCATGGACTGTAGCCTGCTAGGCTCCTCTGTTCATGAGATTTCCCAGGCAAGAATACCTTAGTGGCTTGTCATTTCCTTCTTCAGTGGATCTTCCTGACCCAGGGATGGAACTTGTATCTCCTGCATTGGCAGGCAGACTCTTTATGGCTGAGACACCAGGGAAGCACTAAAGATACTTTATATATACCAATTATTATAGTTTTATGTTTTCAAAAACACTTAAACATTTTTTTTATATTACCAATTATCTTTTTTTCTTTTTAATAATTTGAAATGTCAGCCAATATCTTTCCCCTTAAAGACTTTCATGATGACGACTATGGAGATACAATTTTGTTTACTAAATTTCCCAAGTTGACATGTGGACAGTTTTTCATAGAAGCTAAGATACCAGGGGATGACATTCATATGACACATTATGTTTGAGAACTTCCACTCAGATGATGCTTACTGAAATCTACAATTAATTCCAAGAGCAAGAGCCAAAGCTTATTTGATTTAGTCTGTTAAATTGCCCTATTCTTACAGAAGGTGTACCAAAGTGGAATGCAAAACACCAACAGAGACTCTTAAGAAAGAGCAGTAGAGATCTACTATTGCCTTGGCATATAGGTATACAGATTTATTCATTCATGGTATTTTAAAAATATTATCTAGAAGATACAGTATGAGTCTCAGAAATTGAATGTTTCACCATTTACTGTAACTTTCAGTTGAAGTGTCATATTGCATTTAAAGACATTAATCAAAATAAAATTTATAAAGCAATTCTTCAGTGGAAGGAATAGATATATATATATTTTAAATTACATATACCATGCACATAGTTTGATGAAATTTATTGTATCCAGAAGTTAGTCAATTACAAGTCTTAAAAAAAAAAAAACAACAGAAAAACCTCTACAGAAAAGACCTATTTTTATAAATCCCTAAATGATTTAAAGTAGACAGTAAAATAATTTAGAGCTGATAATTAGATAAAGCAGCAACTTTCCTCAAGGAAAGTTACTTTCTCTAATTTTTAAATTTACCATTATTCTTCATGTCATCATTCACAAGTAATTTAGAGATTTTTATCCAAAAATTATCTGTGGGTTAATTTAAAATTGCCATCCTTTTGCTTTGTGCAATCTATTAAAGAGCAATGTAGATAAGTAGCTAAATAAAGATCTTAACATGATTTTTACAAATAAAGAAAACCACTTGTTCACAGCGTGTATTTGACTTAAAGGAAGTTCACATCACAGCAGGAAGAAAGTTTGAAGTTAAAATCCCTATAAGACTGATAAAATACAAAAATAGAAATGAAACAGACATAAGCCACAAATAACAAATCAGTCTAAAGTAACACTTCGGCCCTAAAAATAACTTTCAAAAAATATATATATATATTATATATATGTATATGTATTCATACATATACATATATTTATATGCATGTTATATTGATTTATGTAGCCCTTGCTTTAATCTCAATGGGGCTGTAATTAAATTTGTTTTTATACTTGTCTAATATATTCATTAAAGTAGCCTAAGCTGAATTAAGATATGTGTGCTCAGTCTTGTCCAGCTCTCTACTTTCCCACGGACTGTAGCCCATCAGGCTTCTCTATCCATGGGATTTCCCAAGCAAAAATACTGGGGCAGGTTGCCATTCCCTACTCCAGGGTATCTTCCTGACCCAGGGATGGAACCCATGTCTCCTGCATTGGCAGGTGGATTCTTTACCATTTTATCCAACTGGGAAGCCCTACACTCTAAAATTTTTTATAGAAAAAAAAATTTTTTTTCTTCTCTGGATAACTGATCAGTTGGGGCAGCTGTCCTCAACCTATCTTTAAGAAGGTCTTGTTGGAGAATTTCATAGGCCAGATGTGGAAATGACCATACATATCCCTACTAATACTCCATTGAGAACTTTGTCACATATATCTGTATGTATATATATGTAGTCACATATATCTGGAAAGAAGATAACAGTTCATTAGTTATATGCCCAAAGAATAGGAGAATGTAATATTTAAACAGAATTATATAGATTACAGAAAACAAAATCAAAATTATTTTCTGGTCATAAGTAAAGTGAAAGTGAAGTCGCTCAGTCGTGTCTGATTCTGCAACACCATGGACTGTAGCCCACCAGGCTCCTCCGTCCATGGGATTCTCTAGGCAAGAATACTGGACTGGGTTGCCATTTCCTTTTCCAGGGGATCTTCCCGACCCAGGGATTGAACCCAGGTCTCCCACAGAAAGAAAGCAGGCAGATGCTTTAACCTCTGAGCCACCACTATACATTAATTAATTTAGATGTTCATTTATTCAACTCATAGGGGAATGGTGGTAAGTAATAAAAGCAAAGTTTATCCTTTCATGAAGCTGTGTTCTAACTTAATCAGCAAAGACCTACACCCATCTGTGGCATCATCAAGTTGACTGAGTTGACAGTATCTAAGTTAAGTTGCTTGGGGTTTCTTAGCCTCCTCCACTGACTTTTTCAATAAGGGGCAGAATGAAATGCCATGAAATTGATACACTCAATGTTAGGTCTTTTCAAAGTTTGCTTATTAGCATTCTAGTAAAAAACTTGGGAATGTTTAAAGTTACAACTAAAACAAGTAGAAGGAAATATGTTATTGAGGGATTTGTTTCTGTTATCACAGCGTCACTGAACAAATTAAAATGGAAAGCCAGAAAAATACTTTAAGACAGCTTCTAAATATGGCCTTTGATTAATATCTTCAAACCGGCTCAACAAATAATCGAATATCATGAGAGTGGGATTGAGAGCAAAATTGTTTGGATTATCTGCTTTATTCAATATTCACATTAAAATGACTAAATACCAAATGGAGGGTGGGGGCAAAACGCAATGACTTTTGTTGATTCCAAAGCAGTATTTTGGGCAGAGGTGAAAATTACACAGTAGAAGTATTCCATTATTTTAAATTATTACTCTACTTAACTTTTCATGCAAATGGCAGTATGGCAACAATGAAGATATATATATATATATGTGTGTGTGTATATATATATATGTGTGTATACATATATATATATATGACTTTCTAAGACTTGTTAGATGGCTCAGTGGTAAAGAATTAGCCTGCCAATGCAGGAGACTTAGGAGTTACAAGTTTGATCCCCGGGTCGGGAAGATTCCCTGAAGTAGAAAATGACAACCTGCTCCAACACTCTTGCCTGGAAAACTCCATGGCCAGTGGAGCCTGGTACACTACAGTCCATGGGGTCACAGAGAGGTGGACACAACTGAGCATGCACACACACATATGATTTTCTAAAGTTTTAAAAATTATTTATTGATATCATAAGTATGCTGCTGCTGCTGCATCGCTTCAGTCGTGTCCGACTCTGTGCGACCCCATAGACGGCAGCCAACCAGGCTTCCCGTCCCTGGGATTCTCCAGGCAAGAACACTGGAGTGGGTTGCCATTTCCTTCTCCAATGCATGAAAGTGAAAAGTGAAAGTGAAGTCGCTCAGTTGTGTCCGACTCTGGCGACCCCATGGACTGCAGCCTTCCAGGCTCCTCCGTCCATGGGATTTTCCAGGCAAGAGTACTGGAGTGGGCTGCCATTGCCTTCTCCGATCATAAGTATAAACCTAATAAAATTTTGAGATGTTGAGATACTCTTGAATTATAAGAAAGTTGATTAAAATTTTCATATTCATCATGTTATCAGGTCAAATGTGGCTGTTTAAAGTCTGCATGATAAACAGGATGTTTAAATGTTTTTGAAAACACATCAGGAATAGCTTGGGTTGGGTTACCTCAGAAACCAATTTTGGAGCAGGAATTCAAATGAAAGTAATTTGGATTGGAGAAGTCATCCAGAAACACTGGAAAGGAAGCTGAAGAAGTGAGAAACAGAAATAAAGCCACTTTTGCAGACCTCTAAGAAACAATGTAAATGATGTTGCTGAGTTTTCTCAGCCATGATAGAAAGCTAGCATACTGGTTCATCAAGTCAAGTTCATCATGGGTGACCTTGCAGAACTTTCACTTGCTCAGGCCACATGCTGCAACAAGCTTTCCAGGTGTTTCCAGTAAAATGTCTCTGATTTGCTGAGTGCCAAGTGCTGAAAGATTAGTACCAAGACCCTCATAACATCTGAATTGGGATAAACTAAGATTTTCAAAACTAAGACACAAGGAAACATAGTGACTACTTCTGGATTAGTGTCAGATAAAATAGTTTTTCTTGAGTAAAACATTGCTATTTTTCTCCATTTTTTTGGCCTTGAATTAAAACAAGTTCTCTTTTTAAAAATTGTCGACAATGTATCCTGTATTTTTCCATGGGGTTTAGATTTTTGAAAGTAGTAGAAACTGAGATGCAACCCTGAAAGATTTTGAAACCAAAATCTACTCCAAACTTGGAAAAAACAAGTAGCAGATCTAAGCAAAGAACCCAGAACTCCTGAAATCTAGCTTTTTCCTTTTACCAAGAACATCATTTTTAATTTAAAATCAAATTTTATTAATCATAAAAATATTTGCTTTGAATTTGTTTCAAAGTTTCAAAGGTGGAAACTATTTTATTTGGAGATGTTTGCCTTCCCTATTAGTGTCTCTTTTCTGTTATAGTTTAGACATCTTGATTTTTATTAAAGCATATTGCAAAGATGTGAAACATTTTTATTTGTGAATTTTTAAAAGGTCTAAAGTTAATCTACAGATTACTTTGTGAGGAACTCATAAATAGACATTTTATTTTTTGCTTTTGTTTGGCTGACTAGACATTTTTAATTGAACATAAATATACATATAAGGGATGACATCAGTGATGTTTATAATGGTTTACTTTAAAAACCAAAAAAGTTGAATTTATTAAGTGGCAGTTTAGTGAAATTAATATTGTATTTGGAATAAAGTGCAAAATTCTCAGTAAATCTATAAAATCTTCTCAGTAAATTTATGTTGATATAAACATCCTTTAATTTTTAAAGCACAATAGAAATATGCATATAAGACATAACATTAATTTTAAAAGCAAAATAGGAAATATAAATAATTTATATTTAGTTATATTTATATGCCTACATACCAACATATACACTCACACTTAATACAAGATTGGAAAGAAATACACCAAAATATTGGCAGCCTTACCAATGCTGCAATTATATGGTTCACATTTTATTTTTATAAATTTGTATTATTCAAAATTCACAAAAGAACTTGTATTATTACTTAAATATAAAAATAAATAAATATTTCATATATTACTTGAGTATACTTTAATGATATGTTCATTATAGGCTTATACACAGCACATGGAAGTGAAAATAGATGCAGCTTTTTGGCGGGTAGTTTGGCAGAATGTATTGGTGGCTCAGTGGTAAAGAGTCTGCCTACCAATGCAGGAGATGTAGTGTTGATCCTTGGGTTGGGAAGATCCCCTGGAGAAGGGCATGGCAACCCACTCCAGTATTCTTGCCTGGGAAATCCACTGGACAGAGGAGCCTGGTAGGCTGTACTCCATGGAGCTGCAAGAACTGGACATGACTTAGTGACCAAACAACAATGAAAAATGTTTTATTTATTGAGTTTTTGTTTTGCATATGTGTATACTCAACAGTTCCACTAATAAAAAGCCTTTGAAATGCAGTGAGAGGAGCATTTGTACATTACAGTATAAATGGGATATGGATCCAACTTTCTGGCAGTAACAAGTTGCAAGATCTCAGAGAGGCACATGTAGGTAGAAGGATCCATAGAAAAATTCAGAGAATTTTGTATTTCAAGTGTTGAGACCAATCACATTAGAATGTAAAGTATATTGATTAAGTCAGTAAAAGTATAGTCAAAGGGTGAATTGGAGGATTAAATTTCAAGCACTTTTCAATGACTTTGCATGTGCAAAAGTCTAGAATTGGGTCAGCAAATTGGTGAACTATAGAGTTTATCAAATGAGGGATTTAAGTTAGGCTCTGTTTTGTTTCTTTTTTTGGTGGATTTATTTAGTTTTTCTATTTGTGTGTTCTGTTTTTTTTGTAGTCTCAGTCAATTCAGCTAAAAGTTGAGTGAATGATGTAAAAAAAGTTAGGAGTAACTACCTTTGCTACCTAGGAAACTCAGCTTAAGATCTAATATTGATAATCTACTACACACTACACTACATATTTGCAATTTATAGTTTAAAAAAATCTGAAAAGTAAGCAACATTATAATATTACCATTTTGCAAGTGAAGAAAAAATGAAAATCAGGAAGTAATCTTTCCCAGTCAAAAGTTAGTAATATAAAATTGTGTCAGTACTTATGTATATATACTGTACTGTACTGTATTAGTACAAGCACACACTCATACACACATACTTAAGTTCAAATTTGAGCTAGTATTGGGGTGAATGCTCTACTTAAACACCCTGAATTTTTTCCGTGAATGAAATATTATGTGTTTATTTAGTGGTAGGTGTTCAGCAGCTGGTGTAATTAGTATAACCATATGAGTTATTTTCATTTGTTGCTTCTTCTATATCCATTCACTTCTTTGGCTTTAGAAATCCAGTGGGGGAGGGGGAATCATTGAATATATTGCAAAATTAAAAATTTAGCTATAAATCATTGAATCTTATTAATGTTATAAAGTTACCTCATTTCTTAATCTCTTCAACATAAGAAAATTGATGGCAAGCTGCAAATTGATTGAAAAATCTTTTTGTGTATATTTTTAACAAATTTATATCCAAAATAGATAAAATCTCCTACAAGTCAATAATAACAAAATAGCTTTTTAGTGAAAAAAAATCCATGATAGACTAAATAGGATTGAATTTAACTTTAAGCCAGAAATAACTCAAATATCAAACTAAGTACATGAAAGATCTGTTTTCAGACATTGGATAAAAGGTAGCACAGGCTATGAACCCTAAAAAAAATGAGAACAAAATGAACCCTATGATCATGCTGGCTTTGCCTAGAAAGAATGTCTGGACTCCAGGTGCAGGAGAAGGCACCTAAAAGACAACAGTTGACCCTGTGATGTGAGCACTGAGATTAAATTTTCCAAAGGCTGAGCTGGCTTAAGTTGGAAGAGTAACATTCATCTACATGAAAAAGATGCTAATTTTTAAAATAATATTTTGTATAATTTTAGGCAACACATTTAGATAAAGAAATTATTTCACCATCAAAATATTTCAAGCAAATGTTTTGCATGAATCAGTTTAGTAGATCAAAGCTGACAATTTGGAATGTCAGAATATGTAATTCAGATCAGTTCTCTCATTGGAGACAACTAAAAAATTCATAAAAATACTTATGAAAAACTTAAAAACATTTGAAAGCTAAAAATAAGACTCACTAGGTCTGAGATAAAACCAAAATGCACATGTAAAAGTTGGTCTTGGAAGTTCGTTTTTGCCAGTTCTGAATAAGGGCCGGGAAGTACAAGCACTAATATTGATTAACTTGTAGGAGAAGAGAGAAAGAAATTGGAGTCCAGGGTACACTGGGAGTGAAGGCTACAAGGATTTGTCCTCAGAGTAAAACAAGCAAGAAGTCAACATACTCCCCTGTGAACTGCTAATCAGCTTCAAGCTGTTTCAGAGCCCTTCCTCCCAAAATCTTATACTACTATAATTGAATTTAAATGATGATAGAGTGTAAATTTCCCATGCATCTGGCAGAAGCAAACATCTTGAGAAAAATAACATTATTCTTGGTTTGAAATTATTTCTATAAATATCTTTTAAATCAAAGTTCATAATTGAAGATAATGAGCCCCACAAGGAGATAAGACAATAAGAGTTGAAAACATCCAGAAACAACAAACAACAGAAACAGATGCCTAGAACCACAGACAGTGGAATTATCAGAGACAGATGGTGAAATTGACGCTTAACATGTTCAAAGAGATAAAATCAAGCTTGAAAATTTTGGCTGAGAATGGAAAAGAATGAGTGATGATGATAAAATTATTTATATATAAATGAAATTCTAGATCTAGGAAATACGGTAATCATATTATTTCAAAATATGTGTTGAAAGCAAACCAGACACCACTAAAGAGAGAATTAGTAAATTAGCTGTCAAAATATTCATACAAAAGTATGGAAAAACTAAAGAATTAAAATAGGTAGCAGACAGTAAAAGATCCTGATGCTGGGAAAGATTGAGGGCATGAGAAGAAGGGGACAAAAGAGGATGAGATGGTTGGATGGCATCATGATCTCAATGGACCTGAGTTTGACCAAACTCTAGGATATAATGAAGGACAGGAAAACCTGGTGTGCTGCAGACCATGGAGCTGCAAAGATTTGGACACAACTGAGTGACTGAACAATACCAAAAGATATAAAGGATATTGTGATAAAGTATATATTAGATTGTATTATTTTTACAGTTCACCTACAGGTTTAATTTTGGATAGATTATTACTCAATGTAAACTTGGTTAAGTAACTGACTTTGGATGATAGAAAGCTGTCAGCATGAAAATTTCTCATTTCTGGCAGAATCTTTAAGAGGCAGGACATGGTTGTACAATTTTTCCCTCTGAAACAATATAAGTATTCTCTGGTAACAGGAGCTACTCCACTAGTCTGGATACCAGAACGAAGATACATGGAGCAGTGCCATAGCTAAAGGCTGATATTAACAGGAAAAAAAATTAAATAACTAGATTTTGGGTCTTTTAAATATGCTATAGCCTAACAAAAGTTGATATAAGCAAGGTCTGTAAGGTTGAATTCAAGAAGCTAAAAAACAAGAAAAACAATATTAGCAAAAACAATAAAGATACTGAATACAAAGAATCAGAACTTTCCAAAATTGCTGAAAAAACAGCAATATCTTAATTCATTCTAGCAAAACCAAATAAACATACATGAAAAGAACACTCCTAAATACATTATAGTGAATCTAATTAAAGGGAAAAAACAAAACAACCAAGAGCAAATCTACATAGTAACTACAGTGGGGGCCAAAGAGATTACCCTACAGGAACCAGAAGTGAACTGAGTCTGGCGGCTTCTCAACAGAAAATTGGAAGACAGTTAATGAAATGATGTCATAGTAATATTAAAAAGGCAGCTCCCATTGTAGAATTCGTATCCATTAAAATTATTGTTCAAGAATAAAATCAAGACTAAGCTAATTCACCACTAGCAGACCACTACAAGAGGAATTTCTTAAAAAAATTGTCCTTTGGGCTTATGCCAAATGGAAGTTAAGAGACACAGGAGGAGATGAAGAATAAAAACAATAGAAATTTCTTGAATTTAAAGTTAATCATTGGTTTATGGAGAAAACATTTCCTGAACTCAAAGCTTCTTGAAAAGCGGAAGAAAAGAGGAATGTGTGCAGTGTGGAAAATAAATGTAACAATTGAAATATTTTAAACACTAAAACCAACCTATGATTCTTTTATGACATATATAAATGTGTTAAGCTATGGAAATTAAAACATATAATTTTTATTTTGAGATACCTGTTCATGAAAGTGCAGTGGAAGTGTTAGTAGCTCAGTCATGTCTGACTCTTTGTGACCCCATGGGCTTTAGCCTGCCAAATTATGGAATTCTTCAGGTAAGAATACTGGAAAGGATAGGCATTCCATTCTCCAGGGAATCCTCCTGGCCCAGGGCTCAAACACAGGTCTGTCTGCATTGCAAGAAAGTTCTTTACTATCTAAGCCACCAAGGAAGCTCTGGTGTAGGTTCATAAACAACTGCAAAAATTAATACAGAAGGATTTCATATTTCCTTCATCTAGTTTCTCCCCATGGCATCACCTTGTCTATTTGTTCATACTGTTCATGGGGTTCTCAAGGCAAGAATACTGAAGTGCTTTGCCATTCCCTTCTGCAGTGGGCCACATTCTGTCAGACCTTTCCACCATGACCCGTCCATCAACAGTATGAAAAGGCACAAAGATAGGACACTGAAAGATGAACTCCCCAGGTTGGTAGGTGCCCAATATATTACTGGAGATCAGTGGAGAAATAACTCCAAAAAGAATGAATGGATGGAGCTAAAGCAAGAACAACATACAGTTGTGGATGGGACTGGTGATAGAAGCAAGGTTCGATGTTGTAAAGAGCAATATTGCACAGGAACTTGGAATGTTAGGTCCATGAATCAAGGCAAATTGGAAGCAGTCAAACAGGAGATGGCAAGAGTGAATGTCGACATTCTAAGAATCAGTGAACTAAGATGGACTGGAATGGGTGAATTTGACTCAGAGGACCATTATATCTACTACTGTGGGCAGGAATCCTTTAGAAGAAATGGAGTAGCCATCATAGTCAACAAAAGAGTCCGAAATGCAGTACTTGGATGCAATCTCAAAAACGATAGAATGACCACTGTTTGTTTCCAAGGCAAACCATTCAATATCACAGTAATCCAAGTCTATGCCCCAACCAGTAATGCTGAAGAAGCTGAAGTTGAACAGTTCTATGAAGACCTACAAGACCCTCTAGAATTAACACCCCCAAAAGATGTCCTTTTCACTATCGGGGACTGGAATGCAAAAGTAGGAAGTCAAGAAATACCTGGAGTAACAGGCAAATTTGGCTTTGGAGTACAGAATGAAGCAGGGCAAAAGCTAATGGAGTTTTGCCAAGAGAACGCACTGGTCATAGCAAATACCCTCTTCCAACAACACAAGAGAAGACTCTGCACATGGACATCAACTGATGGTCAACATCGAAATCAGATTGATTATATTCTTTGAGGCCAAAGACAGAGAAGCTCTATAGAGTCAGCAAAACAACACCAGGAGCTGACTGTGGCTCATATCATGAACTCCTTATTGCCAGATTCAGACTTAAATTGAAGAAAGTGGAGAAAACCACTAGACCATTCAGGTATGACCTAAATCAATTCCCTTATGACTATACAATGGAAGTGAGAAATAAATTTAAGGGACTAGATCTGATAGAGTGCCTGATGAACTATGGACAGAGGTTTGTGACGTTGTACAGGAGACAGATATAAGACCATACCCAAGGAAAAGAAATGCAAAAAAGTAAAATGGCTGTCTGAGGAGGCCTTACAAATAGCTGTGAGAAGAAGAGAAGCGAAAAGCAAAGGAGAAAAGGAAAGATATAAGCATCTGGATGCAGAGTTCCAAAGAATAGCAAGGAGAGATAAGAAAGCCTTCCTCAGCAATCAATGCAAAGAGATAGAGGAAAACAATAGAATGGGAAAGACTAGAGATCTCTTTAAGAAAATTAGAGATACCAAAGGAACATTTCATGCAAAGATGGGCTCCATAAAGGACAGAAATGGTATGGACCTAATAGAAGCAGAAACTATTAAGAAGAGGTGGCAAGAATACACAGAAGAACAGTATAGAAAAGATCTTCAGGACCCAGATAATCATGATGGTGTGATCACTCCCCTAGAGCCAGACATCCTGGAATGTGAAGTCCAGTGGGACTAAGGAAGCATCACTATGAACAAAGCAGTGGAGGTGATGGAAATCCAGTAGAGCTATTTCAAATCCTGAAAGATGATGCTGTGCAAGTGCTGCACTCAATATGCCAGCAAATTTGGAAAACTCAGCAGTGGCCACAGGACTGGAAAAGGTCAGTTTTTATTCCAATCCCAAAGAAAGGCATTGCCAAAGAATGCTCAAACTACTGCGCAGTTGCACTCATCTCACACGCTAGTAAAGTAATGCTTACATTTCTCCAAGTCAGGCTTCAGAAATATATGAAACATGAACTTCCAGATGTTCAAGCTGGTTTTAGAAAAGGCCGAGGAACCAAAGATCAAATTGCCAACATTTGCTGGATCATGGAAAAAGCAAGAGAGTTCCAGAAAAATATCTATTTCTGCTTTATTGACTATGCCAATGCCTTTGACTGTTGGATCATAATAAACTGTGGAAAATTCTGAAAGAGATGGGAATACCAGACCACCTGACCTGCCTCTTTAGAAAAGAAACTGTACCTTTCCCCCGCCAAATCTCCCATACCATTTTTTCAGTATTAAATTAATTCATGTATTTCTTCCTATTTTATAAATTTGGTAGTCATTTGTTCTATGAACATTTGTAGATATATGGATTCCAAATTTGTGGGAGGCATCATCATAGGAGCTAGACATGTCAAAATGAAAATGCAGAATATTGGCTTCTAACTTCCCATGGAATCCATCCTCTTTTCTTTTAAGAAGATAGGTTCTACTTAGTTTATCTCATTTGCACTTTTGACTTTAAATATTAGATTTAAATATTAAGTATTTAATTAATATTTAATATTAAATATTAATTATATAAATATTATATAAATGCTAATGGCTCCTATCATCTGTATCTCTGCTTCCTTACTGAACCTAATCACTGGTTTTTCCTATTGATTGAATTATTATCCACAACATATTTCATGCTAACCTTATTGTTAATTGATTCCTCTGATCTTTCTGGCAGCATAACATTGAATCAGTGAGTTTCATAATTACATTTTGAATCTGTCCCTTTTCTCTATATCACCATTAGTTTTCTTTATCTGTTATCTCCTAAGTTTTGAAGAGTATCCTCCTGTCTGATTTCCTGCCCCTTTAGTTGAAACCAAACCTTATATAATAATTTTGTATAAATTTTTAATTACTTGTTTAAAACATAAATTTAAACATTTTCTGAAATATATGTATATGATAATGCATAAATACATATTTTTAAATATTTATAATTTCTTTATGTTTAAATTTAGGAGGGAAAATGAATAATTATAGGTTCTGAAACTGCTAAATTACAACTGCACAGTGGCTTGCAGATATTTTGAAAGTTTTCAAGTCATCACATTCTGTGTGAGATGATTTTATGAGTGAGAAGTGACAGCCTGCTCTGAACACTCTTTACCCTTCCTTATTAATGGCTTTCTATTTTATTCTTCAGCAAGAATGTATTTTACTTTTGACACCTGTAATATATTCATGTATTAGCTGTGACTCTCGACTTTCGCTGTGAAAAACATAAATCACCAAAGGAAGCATGCATAAACAAAGGGCTGCAGGCCATAACATTGTCACTCTCCTCCTCTGTCTTAATTAAGAGAGAATGCTCATCTTTTTCCCTGTGCGCTTTGTGAATGTTGACAAATGACACACTGCAGAATTGACTTCTTGATTACAAAAATAATGTCCATATGTTCTTCAACATTACTTTTATTTGAATTATTTATGCTAATATTGATTTCATATAAGTCATATTCCATGAAAAATATTTTTTAATATCTTTGCATTTCTCTTCCTTATGCTTTTCCCCTCCTCTCATAATGTTCAGATAATTTTAGGAGAAGAAAACAGAAAAGGCTTTTTTAATGCTATGGAAGCATATCTGAATGTTAATAGATATCACCTTGAGAAATTCCAGGTGGTCCTTATTTAAAAAAAAATTTCCAAGATGATCTGACTTTGTGAAAAATTATTCATATAGGTAACTGAAAATAGAAATCTGTGGATATTAAATAAGTAAATAAAGAAGAAATAGTGTTTTAGTGTCTGAATAATGAGATGCCACTGAATTTGCACTCAGAAGATCTGGATTCAAATTCAACCTGTACTACAAACTGCAAAAGCCTGCATAGGAAAATCATATCATGTAAGTCATTTGACCCAGATCATCAATTTTTCTATAATGTGGGCCATTACTTAGCTTAAATCTGATTATATTTCAATCTAGTAATTTATAACTCTAAAGCAGTACCGATAGCTTTTTAAATATTCTTACTATATATTAGTGCAGCAGGCAATGGCACCCCCCTCCTACTAGTACTCTTGCTTGGAAAATCCCATGGACGGAGGAGCCTGGTAGGCTGCAGTCCCTGGGGTCGTGAAGAGTCAGATAGGACTGAGCGACTTCACTTTCTCTTTTCACTTTCATGCATTGGAGAAGGAAATGGCAACCCACTCCAGTGTTCTTGCCTGCAGAATCCCAGGGACGGGGGAGCCTGGTGGGCTGCTGTCTATGGGGTCGCACAGAATTGGACATGACTGAAGCGATTTAGTAGCAGCAGCTGCAGCAGTATATATATTAGGCATTGGATATCAGATCAGATCAGTTGCTCAGTCGTGTCCGACTCTTTGCGACCCCATGAATCGCCGCACGCCAGGCCTCCCTGTCCATCACCAACTCCCAGAGTTCACTGAGACTCACGTTCATTGAGTCAGTGATGCCATCCAGCCATCTCATCCTCGTCGTCCCCTTCTCCTGCCCCCAATCCCTCCCAGCATCAGAGTCTTTTCCAATGAGTCAACTCTTTGCATGAGGTGGCCAAAGTACTGGAGTTTCAGCTTTAGCATCATTCCTTCCAAAGAAATCCCAGGGCTGATCTCCTTCAGAATGGACTGGTTGGATCTCCTTGCAGTCCAAGGGACTCTCAAGAGTCTTCTCCAACACCACAGTGCAAAAGCATCAATTCTTTGGTGCTCAGCCTTCTTCACAGTCCAACTCTCACATCCATACATGACCACTGGAAAAACCATAGCCTTGACTAGACAAACCTTTGTTGGCAAAGTAATGTCTCTGCTTTTCAATATGCTATCTAGGTTGGTCATAACCTTCCTAAGCGTCTTTTAATTTCATGGCTGCAGTCACCATCTGTAGTGATTTTGGAGCCCCAAAAAATAAAGTCTGACACTGTTTCCACTGTTTCCCCATCTGTTTCCCATGAAGTGGTGGGACCGGATGCCATGATCTTCGTTTTCTGAATGTTGAGCTTTAAGCCAACTTTTTCACTCTCCACTTTCACCTTCATCAAGAGGCTTTGAGTTCCTCTTCACTTTCTGCCATAAGGGTGGTATCATCTGCATATCTGAGGTTATTGATATTTCTCCTGGCAATCTTGATTCCAGTTTGTGTTTCTTCCAGTCCAGCATTTCTCATGATGTACTCTGCATATAAGTTAAATAAACAGGGTGACAATATACAGCCTTGACAAACTCCTTTTCCTATTTGGAACCAGTCTGTTGTTCCATGTCCAGTTCTAACTGTTGCTTCCTGACCTGCATACAAATTTCTCAAGAGGCAGATCAGGTGGTCTGGTATTCCCATCTCTTTCCGAATTTTCCACAGTTGATTGTGATCCACACAGTCAAAGGCTTTGGCATAGTCAATAAAGCAGAAATAGATGCTTTTCTGGAACTCTCTTGCTTTTTCCATGATCCAGCGGATGTTGGCAATTTGATCTCTGGTTCCTCTGCCTTTTCTAAAACCAGCTTGAACATCAGGAAGTTCACGGTTCACATATTGCTGAAGCCTGGCTTGGAGAATTTTGATCATTACTTTAGTAGCGTGTGAGATGAGTGCAATTGTGTGGTAGTTTGAGCATTCTTTGCCATTGCCTTTCTTTGGGATTGGAATGAAAACTGACCTTTTCCAGTCCTGTGGCCACTGCTGAGTTTTCCAAATTTGCTGGCATATTGAGTGCAGCACTTTCACAGCATCATCTTTCAGGATTTGGAATAGTTCATTGAATATATACTATATCATTTCAAACTTAAAATGATTCCTTAGGTAAGGCATTATTTTATTTAAATTTAAAACAAAAAAATTGTAGTTGAAAGGAATAAGTAAAGTACCCCAAATCACAATGTCACAATGCCCAAATCCAAGAGTTCTTGTTCTTTACTTTCAGTTCAGTCGCTCAGTCGTGTCTGACTCTTTGCGATCCCATGAATCGCAGCACGCCAGGCCTCCCTGTTCATCACCAACTCCCGTTGGGGAATAAAATGGTTTTACATTTTAAAATGTATAGATTGCAGCAACTAGGAACCCTCTTCCTCTGCTTTTCTTTGCAATTAATAAAATCTCAACTAAAATTAGCTATAGCACTAAAGAGACTTTATTGATTCATATAGCTGAACAGAGAGGTAAGTTTAGTTTTACATATGGCTCAATGAAGGATATAATCTACATTCCCCCAAACAACTTTCTCTGCATATATTTCTTACAACTCTTTTTCACAATTAATTCTTTTTTTTTAATCTGAAATTTGAATCCACAGGCAAAGAGTAAATTTCCTAAGGACATTCCTGATATTCATTAGATCACAAGCTACGGTTGAATCAAAAAACGTAGACCTAAGAATGGAATGACTGATGGCTTTAGGCCAGATTATGTGTTCTACATCTGTGTAGGCCTGATAGTGGATTCCAGTCCCTCATATGAAAATCAGGATTGTTAGATAGAATTGATTTTAGAAAGCAGACAAAATTCCCTTTAAGTGAACTTTTTAATTATTGTCCATCTGAATTCTGTTCCCCTTCCTACTTAACAGAACTCACATATTCCAGAGGAGAAATTTTATTATTTTTATCACAGTAGAGGTTTAACTCTTCTATTATACACTAAAGCATGCATTATTATCTGTGTGTCTGTTTTAGTTTGTATTCTAGGAGAAGGGAAATATTGAACTAATAACATGTTATATCTTCTTTGGTAGCTAAGATAGAGCCTCACACACATCAACAGTTTATTAAATGAATTCTTAATAAATATGTAAATAACTGAAAGAGATCTTTAAAATGATCTATTTTCCATTGTAGACTCCATCAAATGTACATTTTATACAAAGTCATAAAATTATTTTGAAATTACCTGTTGCCAATACCTAGATTACCAATTCTATCTTGAAAGCAGATGATTCTAGATTTCACTTAAAGTGAGTAATTTTGGGATGCATGGGCTCCTTATTAATTCACTATACCAAAATGATTTTCTACTCTCTGAGTAATAAGAAACTTCACCAACTCAGAAACTGATTTTTCTCCACTCTGCTAGAATATCCTACAGAAAGACTTACTTTAAGACATTCTTGCATATATGAATATAAATTTGAAACAAAACTGCTTTAAATGTTTCTCTGTGCTAATATAAAGTTTTGCAACTTTGGAGACATTTTAAGGAGTCAAATATTTAAATGCTTTTAAAGAAAATTAAAGTCTCCCTGAAATAGCACATAAAATCATATAAAGTACATTTTTTCTTTTACAAATTCTTCTTCTTCTTCTTCGTTTTTTTTTTTTTTTTTTTTTTGCTAGATGTGAGAGGTGACTTATTCTTTAAAAATCAAACATCTCATCCTCTGGTATCTCCTTTCACTGATGGAGCTGGTGTGGTGAGATTTCAAAAACAAAAACAAGGCTGTTATATGTAGCAACCTAGATCTGTATATTGAAACCCTAGTGTTTCTGAAGGAAACAAATGCCATGGAATAGTTGGGTTATTTTTAGGGTGATCTAATTGACTCTTGTCCTTTAGGAACCTGGGCAAGAAATCTTCTCAGAGAAATCTTACATCCTAGCATGACTCTACAATCTGATTCAAACCCAACATGTAAGACAAATGTAGCCCACAGTCTTATTTGTTAATTCTCCCCAACTATCTCTAAATAATAAATGATCTGTGAATCAGTTTCTAAACCCTATAGGAAACTTCTGTATGTTAAAATTTGCTGGGTATCTACATCTTCATATCTGGGAGCACTTTCTCTCTACTAGTTATTCAACAATTGGAAGAATGTCCATACTGTGCCCCTTGGAGATTGGGAAAACAGTGATATCCTTCTCTAAATACCCCTCTACTGTTAGAGATTATATTGCCATAGCAATTTCCCAGATAGGAAATCCCCCAAATTGACACACTCGGTCCCAACCCAAAACCACTGAAGTCCATTCCATCTTTTTCCTTATGGTCCCTTGTTAGCATCTTGTTTATCTTTTTTTTTCTTTTTTTTCAGGTTCAAACTTTGTTCTGCCTTAGATCTAATTATTGCCAAGGTACCTTTTTTTTTTTTTTTTTTTTAATAACAAGAAGGGAATTTTTTGCCCCTAAGTTATTTTCTTAGCTGCTTTTGTCTTGCAACAACAGCCATTCAAATATAAAATCACTTCATGTCTTGAAAAGACTGCTTTTATGCACTATTTTTCTTTCATGTGCTTCCAGCTTATTTTTTCTGAAAATGTTGACATTTACACATTTTACTCAAAAATTAAAAGGAGGGGTTTGGGATTAGGTTTAAATGAGACCTCCTGCCTGATTACATGAAAACTTACATTCATAGGCCAGGTTATACCTTTTTGAGATATTAATGTATGTTTTGTGTTCACTACTATGGAAGAGTAAGAGATAATGAAATCTTTTATGTGTGTTGTTTTGTTCATAGCTTTTATCCCTTTCTCATGCAAGAAATGAAATACATCATTGTGCTTAGTCACTTTGTCACTTAAGGGGCTTTTGCACCAAGTTCATAATTGAAAACGAGTGACTTACTATGACTAGTTTTATTTAAAAAAAGAAGAATATTTGATAACTCTTAGAATCTTCTAGAAGCCCTATGACCAAGTTGGAAATTATGCAGCTAGAACTGTCCAGTGTAGAGCATATCACTTCTTCAGCAAAGACCCTTGTGCTATCATCCCTGGACCATGGGGCACAGATAATCACAGTTAATACTGTTAAGTCTTTCTAGTAGATACTTTTTCTAGAACTTCTGATATGTTTAGAATGTGAAGTTAGATATGACATTACATTTGCCAGACTCAAAGAAGTCTGCTTCTTTGACTCACATCTCTTTTGAAGTTATTATAAACAATTTAGAGTGATGGAGTTCATGTCAAGTGCCTACAGGAAAGGCAGGGAAAGTACATTTCTGATTTCAAACAAAGAGGCAAAATAAAAAGATCTAGACATTTATCACACTTGTATGGGTGTTTCAAGATTCCAGACGCTCCAAAAGTATAAAAATTATATGCTACAGTCCACCATTTTGACTGCTTAACATCAATATACATCTTTATTCCATACTCAAATATCCAAACCACAAAAACAATAATAGCAACAGCACAGTAGTGCCTCTGCTTAACATAATATAAAAATCTCTTTGGTAACTAGAAACATCCCATCCTTATTCTATCCAAATGAGAGCCAGTTTCATGACATTTCTTATTGAGCTCAAAATCTACTCTCTCTGGTTATTACTGCTTCTTTGTAGAGCTCTCTCTTAATTCTTCCTTAATAGTTTATAATCTATGGGCTAATTTTGCAAAAGTAGTAAGTATATACAATATATGTATAGCACTGCATAAAAAAATGAGTACATACTACAGTTGCAGTTGATTTTGAGATTTTATACCTAATATTTGTGTTCTCCACCACCTTCCTTATCCCCTTTATACTTTAGTCCATCTTAGTTGCCATTTATGTATGTATGTATTTATACATATGAAATGATGATCTTTCCTGAGGGATCTAAGTATTTGTAGATCTTACAAACTTATCAATGTGATATTAATATTTCAGTCCTATTGATTCCTTACTTACTTCTAGCTCTATTTTACAGCATCCACTCTATTTCCTCATTAATTTCAAGATCTTAACACCTACCAACATTCTAACACCTTTCCTTTTTTTTTTTCCATTTTCTCTCTTTCACTGGCCCAATAAGCATAAAATAATGAGATGTGATCTCAACTTCTAATACTATGGTAACATGCTTGGGGCCCTTTGGGGAAACATTTCTCCTCTTAATACTGAAACCTCAAACTCAGCAAAGCTCAGAACTTGGAGGACAGAAAGAACAGTATTTGCTGGTAGTTAATTAAGTGTAACAATGAGAGAAAGACACTCTCATTTCAAGCCCAGGTATGCTGAAAAATAAGTTCCATTTCCTTATTTCCCTAAGCATGAAGAATTTGCATCATAGATGCTAACTCTAGCCACCTGTGGGCTTCCCTCATAGCCCAGTTGGTAAAGAATCCACCTGCAATGTGGGAGACCTGTGTTCGATCCCTGGGCTGGGAAGATCCCCTGGAGAAGGTACACATTCCAGTATTCTAGCCTGGAGAATTGCATGGACTGTGTAGTCCATGGGGTCACAAAGAGTTGGACACGACTGACCCACTTTCATTCTGAGCAACCTGTAGTAAATATAGGACAAAGTGAAAGAGATAAAAACTGTGTAATAAATTACTTTGGTCATCTAGATGCTGTGCTGTAAAATAACATATACTTTGCACTAAAGCAAGCTGAATTAATGACTGTTAATCTTGGATTAATCAATTCAATCTCCAGCAAAATTAAAATTTTTATTATGCTTTGTTCACCATTATAATTGTTATGCTTTTTGTGTCATTTAATACAAAATAATAAGGTCTCTGTTTTCTGTAAATTTATTTTTACTTCTGGGATTTTTATTCAACTTCATGGTAAGCTTTTAAATGTAGATGAATTGGATAATATAGATAATGCCTTAGATAACTGTAGGAATTCATGAAACATGAGAATGTTTAACATATAACAACTAGTAACATGTAACAGCTAGTAATAATTCAGAAATTGTACTTACTGTTAATTATTTTACTTGCACCTGAACTTATAGTGAACTCTTGGAGTTCTCAGTCCTAGAATTATGCTTGCTTTTCACATATGCTATAAAAATCTCAGTGTAATTTCTGATTTTTAAGCAGCCTACTTTGTCATCTCATCTTTTTGATATTTAATAAAAGTGCTTCTGACAGTTTCAAAATTTAAAACACTAGAGAGATTTTTGCTTAGTTTTTCTATCACTTTCTACATTTGTACATCTATTATCACATATTTTCATTATTTTAGAATTTTCTTTATATGCTTAGCAGAATGTTCAAGCTGAACCTAAGAATTATTCCGTTGGAAGAGGAACATTCTTCCTTTTTCTCCACAGGTGCATGCACACAGTTTTTAATTACAATTATGAAAAGTATTGCTTGGCATCATTTGGAGCTGACAATGGGAACAGAAGATGTATCAGAAGAACTTTGGACTGAGATGAAAGGAGATATAGGAAAATAGAGTTCTTTTTCCATGCCTATAGAAATACAATATACATTCAGAAGCACAGGGTCCCTATTAACTGAAGAACCTTACACATACTATACTGTATCAAGGTCAAGATGGCAAGAGTAAACACTGACTGAGAAAAAGTATAGTAACTTCATTTCTTTATAGAACACAATGTCAACTAATGCTAGAGGGTGTAAAACTAGAAGGAAAGCAAAGACTGTCACTGTGACATAAAAGCAGCGTCTAAAATCAGAATCGGAGAAGGCAATGGCACCCCACTACAGTACTCTTGCCTGGAAAATCCCATGGACAGAGGAGCCTGGTAGGCTGCAGTCCATGGGGTCGCTAGGAGTCGCACACGACTGAACGACTTCCCTTTCACTTTTCACTTTCATGCATTGGAGAAGGAAATGGCAACCCACTCCAGTGTTCTTGCCTGGAGAATTCCAGGGACGGGGGAGCCTGGTGGGCTGCCGTCTCTGGGGTCACACAGAGTCGGACATGACTGAAGTGACTTAGCAGCAGCAGCAGCGGCAAAATCAGAAAAACATTGTGTCGACAACTTATGCAGTCCTTTTGATCCAATATTCTATGAGCGTTTTGACATATATAACCAAGAGAACAAATATTTTAGGATGAATGGACTCTTTGTGTACAACTTCCAATTTAAATAGAGGAAGCATAAATGTTAAGTTTTGCATTACATGCTTGTTAGTTCTTACTTCAGTGACTACATGCATTATCTGTAGTATTTCCATAGGAAAATGTTCTATAATCATTTATGAATCATCAGAAAATAGTCTCACTCAAAAACCTAAGATTATTTTTCTAAGGAAGTCCTTTTGTACATTCTTTATGTCTCAGCTCAAAGCTGTCTTCCTCTGGGAAGCTTTTATTCGGAATCCTCTGTCTGGTTATAATGCCCTTCCTATCAAACCATATCATTCATCTCATTATATTCAGGTTGTTGCTTGGTTGTTGTTTGTTTGTTTTGCTTACCCCCCAAAATTGCAAATCTGGAATGTCTTCCATATAGTAGTGTCTACTATATCTAAATCTGTATTCATAATAAATGAAAAACAATTCATAAGTAATCTCTAAAAAGGGAGGGAATGTTTTCCAAGTCCTCTAATGTGATTATAATATACTAATGAGTATATAAAGTTAGATGCAGAAACTAACTTCTGATAAAAATAATTGTACTTGAAGAATACAATTTTTTTATGTTTTTCTTTTTTGACCACAATGCCTGCGGGGGTCTTAGCTCCCTGACCAGAGATTGAACCTGCACCCCCCATATTGGAAGGCAAAGTCCTACCCAGTGGACTGCAGGGAAGTTCCCAAGAATATCTTATATTTTAATTTTACACATACTTTTGGAAAAAGAACATTGAACTGCCATTCATTCCTTAGAATAAAAAAAGGATCTGTAAAAAGTAAAAAAAAAAAAATAGGTAATTGGGTAATATAGAGACCATTTGTTATTTTATATACTATACAAAATGTCTAGAAATATTACCATAATACTGTGTCTCAATAGTAGCTCCTGGAATGGATATCACTGTGGGGTCAATTAGATTACATGTGTAATGGGAAAACTTGTCTCAATTCTTCCCTTTGCTTTCATAAACATGGCTAGCAAGTTTGCTAAATTTGCCAATCTGACATAAATAAACAAGATTTGAAATACTTTACAAATTGTGCATAGGAATGACATTTCCTGATAAAACTGAGTTTTAAATTATTTTGTGAACGTCTTAATTTGATTTATTATATTTAAAACAACAGATGGAAAATCCAAATTTTCTCATGCCCATGGTAAACATTTCTCATGCTACAATACTTTCAGATTTTATAAACAGTTTGTATCTGCCTGCATTTAAAAGCAGAATTAACTTAAATTGCATCCAATAAAACTCAATTCACTTTGCCTTTTGTAAAGAAGTCAAATAATTGTCTAATAAATCCATAATTCTCTCATCCACTGACTCCAATTTCCACTATAACATTTTCAGGGGCCAATTTCCTCTATTACTATCTATTTCCTTGATTTTATTAAAATCTATTATACCTGGAAAAATCTCCGCTAATCAACCTTATATTTTCTGATTCTCTAGTTAACTTTGTAACCTGTGTTCCACGTATAACTCTTCTTATGTTATTCCCTTAAAAATATTCAATGCAATAATGAAAATAGAGATGCTAAGTCAACAATAGCAAATATTTACTCATCACCAATTACATGTCGAGCTTTGTGCTAAGTTTTGAATGTCAGCTGTGAAGTCATAGTATATTATATCACAAGCTTTATACAGATACATTTATAGAAAATAGATTCTTAGCAAAGCCAAATGAGGTTTTCCAAATGTATTGTGGGTTGATACCCCTGCTTTTCTGAGTTTATAAGACATTGTTTGGGATGCTCATTGAGGTGTAATTTTTTTCATGCTTCTCCTATGACAGGTTGAGACTCTGTACTCTCCCTTTCAATCTGCCACTGCTCTAACCAATGAAGTATAGTAGAAATGATGCTAGATAACTTCTGAGTCTAGGTTAAGAGAAGGCCAGCAGCTCATCTGGTCGCTTATGTAAGATGGTTTTATGAAGTCTCTGATGTTAGAGATATGAATATTCTGAATTCAATATACTGTGAGGAATCCCAGGATATAAGGAGAGACCATGTGAATGCTCAACAACCTCAGCTGAAGTTCCAGATGACCTCCAGCTTCAAAAACCAGATATATGAGTAAAGAGACCTCTGGACTATATCAGTCTCTGCTTGGGCTTTCCTGGTGGCTCAGATGGTAAAAAAAAAAAAAAAAAAAAAAAAATCTGCCTGCAATGAAAGAGACCTGGCTTTAATCCCTGGGTTGGGAAGATCCCCTGAAGAAGGGAATGGCAACCCAGTCCAATCTTCTTACCTGAAGAATTCCACGGACAGAGAAGCCTGGTTAGTTACAGTCCATGGACTCGCAAAGAGTCAGACATGACTGAGCTTTCTTTCATTGTTTGTAAAATAGTCTCCTTGGATCAAATCTAACGAACTGAGTCTCAGACTTCAGGGATATGAGACAAGTTAAAGAATTAGTGAACATAATGTTTTTCTTGCCACTAAGTTTTGGGGCAGTTTGTTATGTAGCATTAAAAACTGGCAAAGATTTAGTTTCAGGGGCATTGCATGAAACAGACGGACAAGTTCACTCTTGTTGGTATCAGCCAACTTCCTTTGACACTCTCCCTTGTTCTTACACAATGGACTCAAGAACATATATCCATGGTGGTAGGGATGAAGTTTGTGAACTAAGCATGAATTTAGCAATGTGAGCATTGAACCTAGTACAGGTAGGACCCTGTGCAACTGCACAGATCACAAGCCCTGAAATGAACCTTGACCATACACTATGACAGATTCAGTACCTTGTCCAGTGGAGACTATGTCCATGAGAGCCATGTGCCTGTTTGCATCCATTTTATCATAATTTTTTAATGCATTGATCTTAGACAAACTACTTGATATCTCTCTGCCTTGTATGTTATCTACACAATACAATGATAATAGAATCTAATCAATGGAGTTATTTTGAAGAGTAAAGTAAGACAAAAACTCATACGATTGTGTCTGACATAAATAAGGCTTCAAAAATTTAACTATTATTATTTTTACATAGATAATTATTTAAAAAGCATAATTGGTCAGTCAGCTCCTATAAACAATACCTTATTACAGCATTTCCATAAAATAGCATCTTTTACTTGGCACTAACCATTTTTTTATGTGTGTGTTTTCAAGAACCACTGACATGAGGGAATATCAGAGCAAGCAACTGGTTGCCATGTTTACAATACTCCAGGTTTATAGTAGTATTTAATGTAGGTAACCAAGTCGATTTGCCATTTGCAAATTCTATATATCCATTGGATAGCCAATAGACACATAGCTAATGTATGTCCTAAGGCAGTCCTGATTATATGACTTGATTTTTTAAACAAAAATAATTAAGGACAAATTTATATGATGTCACTAATTTACATTTCAGAATGGACAATGTGAAATAAATGTGTGCCTTTGTTTGTACTATAAGTTATTTCATTTGCTCTAGTTTGGAATTTATTCTCCTCGGATTGTCAGCTAGCATGTAAACAGAGAGACTGACTGCATTACAGAGATAGTATTGCAAGAATTTCCACAATCTGTTTCTTGACTCAGCAATAGAAGGTTTGCAAATTAGCATAATGGATGTGAGAAACTGAATCCCATTGGTAGCACTAGTATTTTTCAAACTATGTTTTTATTTTTTAATGGTTCCTAGAAACTCTACTGGAGAAGGCAATGGCATCCCACTCCAGTACTTTTGCCTGGAAAATCCCTTGGACGGAGGAGCCTGGTGGGCTGCAGTCCATGGGGTCGCTAGAGTCGGACATGACTGAGCGACTTCACTTTCACTTTTCACTTTCATGCATTGGAGAAGGAAATGGCAACCCACTCCAGTGTTCTTGCCTGGAGAATCCCAGGGACAGGGAAGCCTGGTGGGCTGCCGTCTCTGGGGTCGCACAGAGTTGGACACGACTGAAGCGACTTAGCAGCAGCAGCAGCAGAAACTTTACACTTCTACATGTGTATGTGTACTCAGTTGCTGAGTTGTGTCCAACTCAGCAATTCTATTGGAGAAGGCAATGGCAACCCACTCCAGTACTCTTGCCTGGGAAATCCCGTGGACAGAGGAGCCTGGTAGGCTGCAGTCCATGGGGTCTCTAAGAGTCAGACACAACTGAACGACTTCACTTTCAGGCACTGGAGAAAGAAATGGCAACCCACTCCAGTATTCTTGCCTGGAGAATCCCAGGGACAGAGGAGCCTGGTGGGCTGCCATCTATGGGGTCGCACAATCGGACACGACTGACCTGACTTAGCAGCAGCAGCAGCAATTCTATGGAACATAGCCCATCAGGCTCCTGTGCCCATGGAATTTTCTGGGCATGAATAGTGGAGTAAGTTGCCATTTCCTACTCCTGGGGAACTTCCTGACCCACGGACTGTACCCATATCTCTTGACTCTCTTGCATTGGCAGGCAGATTCTTTAGGACTAGTGCCACCTACATGGTCAGGCATAAAAGTCAAGTGAACCCTGACCCTTATGCTAAAGGAGCATACTCTGGACTTAGTCCCTAAAAGTTTTTGAGCTCAGTTACTGACTCAGGCAATTTTTGTCCCCCCTTGTTCTCCAGCCCAATCTTACGTACACCCTTTTATAATATACATCAAGTGACTATTTCAAAGATGTTCTTAGAATACCACAAGGAATAAGAGTTGAGATTTCATTCTAAATTACAGAAACAAATATCAGACAGTTTATACCTATCTAGTTATGAATGTCTGTAATGAAACAGAATGAGATCTGAAGTTTCTTTCCTTTTGAACTGATAATGAATTTAGTGGGAGTGGCAAACTCTAATCCACCTCTATAAATTGGCAGCTACAGATAAATTAGAAAATACTTATTTGTGTATGATTAACTTGGATAGGTCTGTTACATTAATTACTAAATATAATTAACAGCTCAACTTTTCTCCTAGAATATTTATATCAATACTCACAATTAAAAGTTGTCAGCATATGTCCTAAGTTTTGATTAAGAAAATGTCATCGCCAAGTTTGCATGACTACATACTGAAGGGAATAAAATTAATAACTTGACTGTATTCTAGGTCCTTTAATTATATAATCTCATTTTATTTATTTTTTTCATTTTATTTTTATGTTAGATGAGTGTTATTTTTTTTATTAATGAGGAAAATGGAATTTATGGATGTTTAGTATTTCCCAAGATCTTTGTTTATTACTGTTTGTTTCCTTTTTTATTTTACCTATTGTGAGTCTTTCTTATGGAGATATAAATAATTAAGTAATTCTTGAAGAGAAAACTTCCAGAAAATTTCCAAGCAGAATGCCTATGAAACTTATTTTTAAAAAGATATTTGAAAATTATGTACATTTGGTTTTCTATCAGGTTCACAATATATATCACTATCTTAATCACTAGCCACTTAGTTATATGATTTACTTAATGGTTTTTATTTTATACTTTTAGAATAGAGATTTCACCAAGAAGGAATTAGAAAGTTCTGACTACTATTCACCCATAAAAATAATGAAGTTTTTCCATGTGCAGCAACATGCATGGACTCGGAGGGCAATTTGCCAAGTGAAATAAGTCAGGCAGAGAAAGACAACTGTTGTATCATATCATTATATGCAGAATCTAAAAACAACAACAACAACAACAAATCAGTGACTATAACAAAAAAGAAGCAGACTTAAAGATATAGAGTCGAAACTAGTGGTTAGCAGTAGGGAGAGGAGAGGGGAGAGAGAATATAAGGGGTAGAAGATTAAGGGGTATGTTATTAAGTATAAAATAAACTACAAGGATATATTTTACATGGGGTATATAACTAATATTGACTAAGAACTATAAATGAACTATAAACTTTAAAATTGTGAATCACTATATTATATACCTATAATTTATATAATATTGTACAGCAGGTATACTTCAATAAATTTTTAATGTCAGTTAAAACCACTGTGAGCTATTATTTCATACCTGTTTGACTATCATCAAAAGGATAAGAAGTAGCAAGTGTTTGTGAGAGTGTAAAGAAAAGGAAAATTTTTGCATTGTTTGGGTCAGTCGCTATAAAAAATATTATGAAGTTTCCTCAAAAAGATTAAAAGTAGAATTACCATATAATCCACCAATTCCATCTCTGGCTATTTGTCCAAAGAAAATTAAAAATACATCTCTATGTTCATTGCAGCATTGTTTATAATAGTCATGATATGGAAACAAATTGAGATCATCTATTTGAGTTCTGTTTAAGACAAATAGGGTGAAAATATTGAAATACTATATTTAAATACCTATAACTGAGGAATGATTGTGTAGCAGAAAAAAATGATAGAAATACAAATTTTAAAATATCAGAATAATTCAGTTGCTCAGTCATGTCCGACTCTGCGACCCCATGGACTGCAGCCTGTTAGACTTCCCTGTCCTTCACCAACTGATAGAGTTTGCTCAAACTCATGTCCATTGAGTCAATGATGCCATCCAGCCATCTCATCCTCTGTCATCCCTTTATCCTCCTGCCTTCAGTCTTTCCTAACATCAGGAAACTCATCTTTTCAATGAGTCAGTTCTTTGAAACACGTGGCCAAAGTATTGGAGTTTCAGCTTCAGCATCAGTCCTTCCAATGAATATTCAGGACTGATTTCCTTTAGGATTGACTGGTTTGATGATCTTGCAGTCCAAGGGACTCTTCAAGAGTCTTCTCCAACAGCACAGAATAATTAATAACACATCAGAATAATTAAAATATAAAAATGGGCAAAATACATGAAATCACATTTCACAGAATAGGATCATAAAAGGCATATAAATGATAAAAGACACAATCTAATGTTTTGGGGGAATGCAAAATAAAAACCACAATAACATAATATTCTCCTTCTTGAATTAATATTTTTTAGTCTGGTAACAACCTCAATGATCAAGGATGCAGATCTAAGTACATTGTCATACAGTGCTGTTGAACATATATAGTGGCATTACTATTTGGAAAAGTACTGGGTATTAACAAAACATATGCATAGGGTATGTCTTAACATATATGTATATCAGAAGAAATGTACAGAGATAGTTGTTCAAATATTGTTGCTAATAGTCACAGAACAGAAATACTGTAAATGATCAACAAGAGTGAGATAGATGTACAACATATTGCTGGTGATTTAGTCACTTAGTTGTGTCCAACTCTTGTGACCCCACGGACTGTAGCCCACCAGGCTCCTCTGTCCATGGGATTCTCCAGGCAAGAATACCGGAGTGGGTTGCCATTTTCTTCTCCAGGGCATCTTCCTGATCCAGGCATTGAACCAAGGTCTCCTGCATTGCAGGCAGATTTTTTACCAACTGAGCAACGAGGGAAGCCCCATACCACATGTTATATTAATGTAGTTAACTACTGTGCAATACAACAGTAGAAAAGAAGGGACTGCCATGTGCATGTTTCAATGTGAATAAATCTCAAATTATGTTATTGCAAAGAAAGTGCAAGTCACAAAAATACAGTCATCCATTTTACATAAAATTTTTAAATAGGCAATTTTAACAACACAGTATTTAGAGATATAGACATTATTAAGTCAAATCTATAAGGAAAAATAAGAACTATTTAAAAATCAGGATGGAGAGGATTGTATTTTGGGAGGGTCACAAAGTAGGGGAAATTTCCAGATATGAACAGTATATTTGTTTAGTCAGGTATTGGTTAAATAGGTGTTTGCTTTATTATACCTTCCATTTTTCAACATTTCTACTATATTCACTACTTGGAATATATGCTGTATTTCAAAATGTATTTCTAAATGTGTACTTCTTTAAATACAGCAATTTTCCTTTTAGGAATACTTCTAGTAATGTCAGTCATATGGGAAAGTACATATGTGTTTAATGATGTCTCCTGCTACACTATTTGCCATAATACATTTTTAAAGCAACATAATTATTTATCTTATGTGGATATTTAGTTAAATACGTACACAAACATACATACATACACAAACTGTAAGATGCCTGAACTTAAAGTATAAATTAAATCTATATAAAATAGAGTACATGACACATTTAAAAAATCAATTTTCAAAAGCAGGTAAAAATCTATAAGGAATCACTTAAAAATACTTATATATGGAATATATTATTATTTATTCATGGTTACTCTCTTCCTATGTTTAACACAATTCCCTTAAGGAAAACATAGTTCCTCACATCACCTGTGTGGCCCTGTCAAAGACTTGCTTTGGCCAATGAAATATTAATATAAGCAAATGTGACATAGTCCATGTCTAAGCAGGCAACTGAAATTGTGCTTTCACAGTTTGGCTCCACTGCTTTTCTTCACTTTCATAAGAGAATATGATGCTCTAAATAAGATCAACTTTTTTCTGTGTTCTGGAAGGAGAAGAAGGTGAGTTGACCTCAGGCAAGACATATCAACTCACCGGACATTCGGTCAACCAGCAGTTTTCAAGGAACAAGAGCAAGAAATGAATAGGTCTTGCTGTAAGTCTTTGAGATAATAGATTACCCGTTACTGTAGCAAGTAATGACTGAAACAATAGATTAAACAGTATAAAGATGATACATAAGTTTTCTATTTTTCAGTGACTAAATCACGTCCAACTCTTTGAGACCCTATGGTCTGTAACACAACAGGCTCCTCTGTCCTCCACTGTCTCCCAGAGTTTGCTCAAATTCATGTGCATTGAGTCAACCATCCAACTATCTCATCCCCTGTCATCCCCTTCTCCTGCCTTCAATCTTTCCCAGCATCAGAGTATTTTCTAGAGTTGGTTCTTTGCATCAAGTAGTCAAAATATTGGAACTTCAGCTTCAGCATCAGTCCTTCCAATGAATGTTCAGGGTTGACTTCTTTTGGGATTGGCTGATTTAATCTCCTTGGGGTCCAAAGGACTTTCAAGAAACTTTTCCACCCCCAAAATAAGAAAGCATCAATTCTTCAGTGCTCAGTCTTCTTTATGGTTCAACTTTCACAACCATACATGAATACTGGAAAAAAAAAAACATAGTTTTGACTATACAGGCTTTTCTTGGCAAAGTGATGTCTCTGCTTCTTAATAGATTGTCTAGGTTTGTCATAGTTTTCCTTCCAAGCAACAAGCATCTTTTAATTTCATGGCTGCAGTCACTGTCCATAGTGATTTTGGAGCCCAAGAAAATAACATCTGTCACTGCATATAATTTTTCCTCTTCTATTTTTCATGAAATGATGGGACCAGATGACATGATCTTGGTTTTTGGCATGTTGAGTTTGAAGCAGGCTTTGTCACTCTTCTCCTTCACCCTCATCAAGAGGGCCTTTTGTTCCTCTTCACTTTCTTCCATTAGAGTGGTATCTACATAAATGAGGTCATTGATATTTCTCCTGGCAATCTTGGTTCTAGCTTGTGATTCATCCATCCTGGCGTTTCACATAAAGTACTCTGCATAGAAGTTAAACAAATAGGGTGACAATATACAGCCTTGTCATACTCCTTTTCCAATTTTGAATCAGTCATTTGTTCCATGTCAGGTTCTAACTGTTGCTTCTGGACTTTCATACAGGTTTCTCAAGGGACAGTTAAGGTGGTCTGGTATTCATATCTATTTAAGAATTTTCCAGAGTTTTCGGGATCCACACAGTGTTGGATAAGACTCTTGAGAATACCTTGGACAGCAAGGAGAGCCAACCAATCAATGATAAAGAAAAAAGTCCTGAATATTGGAAGGACTGATGGTGAAGCTGAAACTCTAATATTTTGGCCACCTGATGTGAAGAACCAACTCATTGGAAAAGACCCTGATGCTGGGAAAGACAGGAGAAGGGGATGGCAGAGGATGAGATGGTTGGATGTCATCACTGACTCGATGGACTTGAGTTTGAGCAAGCTCCGGGAGTTGGTAATGGATAGGGAAGCTTGGTGTGCTGTGGTCCATGGGGTTGCAAAGAGTCGGACATGACTGAGCGACTGACCTGAACACAGTCAAAGACCTTAGCATAGTCAATGAAGCAAAAGTAGATGTTTTTCTGGAATTCTCTTGTCTTTACCATTATCCAACAAATGTTGGCACTTTGATCTCTAGTCCCTTTATATTTTCTAAGCCCAGCTTGTACATTTGAAAGTTCTTGGCTCACATATTGCTGAAGCCTAGCTGGACAGATTTTAAGAACAACCTTGCTATCATGTGAAGTGACTGCAATTGTGCAATAGTCTGAACATTCTTTGGCATTGCCCTTCTTTGAGATTGGAATAAAGACTGACATTTTCCAGTCCTGTGGCCACTGCTGAATTTTCCAAATCTGCTGGCATATTGAGTGAAGCACTTTCACAACATCATCTTTCAGGATTTAAAATATTTCCAGTCCTGTGGCCACTGCTGAATTTTCCAAATCTGCTGGCATATTGAGTGCAGCACTTTCACAGCATCATCTTTCAGGATTTAAAATAGGTCAGTTGGAATTCTATTACCTCTGCTAGCTTTGTTCATAGTAATGCTTCCTAAGGCCCACTTGACCTCACACCCTAGAATGTCCGGCTCTAGGTCAGTGACCTCACCATTGTGGTTATCCAGGTCATTAAGATCTTTCTTCTATCAGTTCAGTTCAGTCAGTCATTTGTGTCTGACTCTTTGTGATCCTGGGGACTGCAGCACACCAGGCCTCCCTGTCCATCACCAACTCCCGGAGCTTGCTCAACTCATGTGTATCGAGTCAGTGATGACATCCAACCATCTCATCCTCTGCTGTCCCCTTCTTATCCTGTCTTCAATCTTTCCCAGCATCAGGATCTTTTCAAATGAGTCAGCTCTTCGCATCAGATAGCCAAAGTATTGGAGTTTCAGCTTCAGCATCAGTGCTTCCAATGAATATTCAGGGCTGATTTCCTTTAGGATTGACTGGTTTGATCTCCTTGTGTTCAAAGGACTCCCAAGAGTCTTCTCCATAACCACAGTTTAAAAAGCATCAATTCTTCAGCACTCAGATTTCTTTATCATCCAACTCCCACATCCATACATGACAACTGGAAAAACCATGGCTTTGACTAGATGGACTTTTGTTGGCAATGTCTCTGCTTTTTAATATGCTGTCTAGGTTTGTCATAACTTTTCTTCCAAGGAGCAAGTGTCTTTTATATCATCACTGGGATCACCATCTGCAGTGATTTTGGAACCCAAAAAATAAAGTCTGTCACTGTTTCCATTGTTTCCCTATTTGCCATGAAGTAATGGGACTGGATACCCCACTCCAGTATTCTTGCCTGCAAAATCCCATGGATGGAGGAGCCTGGTAGGCTGCAGTCCATGGGGTCCCAAAGAGTCAGACATGACTGAGTGACTATACTTTCACTTTTCACTTTCATGCATTGGAGAAGGAAATGGCAACCCACTCCACTGTTCTTGCCTGGAGAATCCCAGGGACGGCGGAGCCTGGTGGGCTGCCATCTATGGGGTCGAACAGAGTCGGACACGACTGAAGCGACTTAGCAGCAGCAGCAGCAGCCAGTGTTCTTGCCTGGAGAATCCCAGGGATGGGGGAGCCTGGTGGGCTGCCTTCCATGGGGTCCCACAGAGTCGGACATGACTGAAGTGACTTAGCAGCAGTAGCAGCAGCAATGGGACTGGATGCCATGATCTTTGGTTTTTGAATATTGAGTTTTAAGGCAGATTTTTCACTCTCCTCTTTCACTTTCATCAAGAGGCTCTTTAGTTCCTCTTCACTTTCTACCCTAAGGGTGGTGTCATTTGTGAATCTGAAGTTATTGATATTTCTCCTGGCAATCTTGATTCCAGCTTGTGCTTCATCCAGACTGGCATTTCATATGATGTACTCTGCAAGTAAGTTAAATAAGCAGGGTGACAATATACAGCCTTGACATACTCCTTTCCCAATCTGGAAACAGTCCATTTTTCCATGTCTAGTTCTAACTGTTGCTTCTTGACCTGCATACAGATTTCTCAGGAGGAGGGTAAGGTGGTCTGGTATTCCAAACTCTTGAAGAATTTTCCATAGCTTGTTGTGACCTACACGTCAAAGGCTTTGGCATAATCAATAAAGCAAAGTAGATTTTTTTCTGGGATTCTCTTGCTTTTTCTATGATCCAATGGATGTTGGCAATTTGATCTCTGGTTCCTTTGCCTTTTCTAAATCCAGCTTAACCATCTATAAGTTCACAGTTCAAGTACTGTTGAAGCCTGGCTTGGAAAATTTTGAACATTATTTTGCTTGCCTGTGAGATGAGTGCAACTCTACAGTAGTTTGAACATTCTTTGGCATTGCCCTTCTTTGGGATTGGAATGAAAACTTCTTGCCACCTCTTCTTAATTGCTTCTGCTTCCATTAGATTCTCACCATTTCAGTCATTTATTGTGCCCATCCTTGTGTGAAAGTTTCCCTTGATATCTCCATTTTTCATAATGAGATCTCTAGTCTTTCCCATTCTATTCTTTTCCTCTATTTCTTTGCATTGTTCATTTAAGAAGGCCTTTTTATCTCTCCTTGCTATTCTCTGGAACTCTGCATACAGGTGGGTAAATATTTCACTTTCTCTCGCCTTTCACTTCTCTTCTTAGCTATTTTTAAAGACTCCTTAGACAATCAGTTTGTTTTCCTTCTTGCATTTCTTTTTCTTTGAGAAATTTTTGGTCACTCTCTCCTGTACAAGGTTACAAACCTCAATCCATAGTTCTTCAGGAACTCGATCTAATCCTTTGAATCTATTTGTCACCTCCACTATATAATTATAAGGGATTTAATTTATGTCATATCTGAATGGCATTGTGGTTTTCCCTACTTACTTCAATTTAAGCCTGAATTTTGCAAAAAGGAGTTCATGATCTAAGCCACACTCAGGTCCAGTTCTTGGTTTTGCTGACTATACACAGCCTCTGCATCATTGACTCCAAAGAACACAGTCAGTCTGATTAAGGTATAGACCATCCTATGACATCCAAGTATAGATCTCTTGGGATGTTGGAAAAAGGGTTTTTGCTGTGACCAGAGTATTCTCTTGACAAAACTCTTTGCAACTTCATGAACTGTAGCCTGCCAAGATCCTCTGTCCATTGGATTCTCCAGTCAAGACTACTGGAGTGGGCTGCTATTTCCTTCTCCAGGGGATCTTCCTGACCCAGGGATCAAACCCAGGTCTCCTATATTGCAGGCAGAGTCTTCACTGTCTGAGCCACCAGGGAAGCCCCTCCAAAGCCAAACTTGTCTGTTATTCAAGGTAACTCTTGACTTCCTACTTTTGCATTCCAATCCCCTATGATGAAAAGGACATCATCTTTTTGGTATTAGTTCCAGACAATGTTGTAGGTCTTCATAGAACCCTTTAAATTCAGCTTCTTCAGCATCAGTGGATGCAGTGTAGACTTGGGTTGCTGATAAGTTGAATCATTTGCTTTGGAAAGGAACAGAGATCATTCTGTTGTTTTTTAGGCTGCATCCATACTGCATTTCAGACTCTTTTTGTTAACTTTGAGGGCTACTCCATTTCTTCTACAGGATTCTTGCCCACAGTAGCAGATATAATGATCATATGAAATAAATTTGCCCATCCCTGTGCATTTTAGTTCACTGATTCCTAAAATATCGATGTTCGCTCCTGCCTTCTTCTGCTTGACCATGTTCAGTTTACCTTGATTCATGGACATAACTTTCCAGGTTCCTAGGCAGTACTGTTCTTTATAGCATCAGACTTTACTTTCACCCCCAGACACATACACAACCGATCATCATTTCCTCTTTTGCCTAACCGCTTTATTCTTTCTGGAGCTATTCATAATTGCCGTCCTCTCTTCTCTATTAGCATATTGGACACCTTCTGACCTGGGACTCATCTTCCAGTGTCACATTTTTGTGCCTTTTCATACTGTTCATAGGGTTCTTTAGAAAGACTACTGGAGTATGTTGCCATTTCCTCACCCAGTGGACCACGTTTTGTCTGACCTCTTCACTATGACCCATCAGTTTTGGGTGACCCTGCATGGCATGACTCATATTTAATAGCTTCATTGAGTTACACAAACTCCTTTGCCACAAAAATGCTGCAAATCATGAAGGAAATATATAGGTAGGCTGCTGCTGCTGCTAAGTTGCTTCAGTCGTGTCTGACTCTGTGCGACCCCATAGACGGCAGCCCACCAGGCTCCCCCGTCCCTGGGATTCTCCAGGCAAGAACACTGGAGTGGGTTGCCATTTCCTTCTCCAATACATGAAAGTGAAAAGTGAAAGTGAAGTCACTCAGTCGTGTCCGACTCTGTGTGACCCCATGGACTGCAGCCTACCAGGCTCCTCCGTCCATGGGATTTTCCAGTCAAGAGTACTGGAGTGGGGTGCCATTGCCTTCTCCATATAGGTAGGCAGCCATTTTAAATAGAGGTGAATAGGAAAGATGTCTTGATTGTTATTATATTTATTTATGTATCAAGTATGTATCAGTGCTGCTGATATACACACACACATATATGTATATATAATATGTATTTTTCAAGTATTAGAATCAGATCAGTGCAATACATTGTATCTCCTTCTTGGGAATGGAATCAAAGATATGTGGTACAGGTTTGTGTGTGAAAAATAAGGATAAGCTGGTGATTACAATACTCTAAACTGCCAAATATCTTTAAAAGGATGTAGATCACTATAGACTGTTTGTCCATGTATCAAAATTCTGTTCATAAAGCTGAAATTGAGGATAAACTCTAGTTCGTCTATTTTACTCTGATTATATTCTGCCAAATACCAACTGTCCAACTGTGCTTTTGGACAAAGGACTTAGTTTATCATTCTTAAGTGATACACCAGATACATTCTATTACTATGGTCATATATGTATCATTTCATCCTACTAATTAATTTCTAGAAATATGAGAACCTTTTTTATGTATTTTGAAAAATAAGTAATTTTCCATAGTGATCCTCAATATGTATTTATCATGTTCAAGAAGTAAAATAGACATTCTAATTTTGCTATCTTACTTGCTCCCAAAAGGGCTTCCCTGGTGGGTCAGACAGTAAAGAATCTGCCTGCAATGTGGGAGACCTAGGCTTGATCCCTGGCTGGGGAAGATTCCCTGAAGAAGGGAATGGCAACCCACTTCAGTATTGTTGCTGGAGAATTCCATGAATAGAGGAGCCCTTGGGTTAATAGTCCATGGGGTCACAAAGAGTCAGACACAACTGAGCGACTAACACTTTCACTTCACTTTTGCTTTCAACTAGTCTAAATATTTACTTCTTAAGGAGATCAGCCCTGGCATTTCTTTGGAAGGAATGATGCTGAAGCTGAAACTCCAGTACTTTGGCCACCCCGTGAGAAGAGTTGACTCATTGGAAAAGACTCTGATGCTGGGAGGGATTGGGGGCAAGAGGAGAAGAGGATGACAGAGGATGAGATGGCTGGATGGCATCACTGACTCAATGGACATGAGTCTGGGTGAACTCCGGGAGTTGGTGACGGACAGGGAGGCCTGGCATGCTGCGATTCATGGGGTCGCAAAGAGTCGGACACGACTGAGTGACTGATCTGATCTGATCTGATGCTTTGCTTCCTTTCCCCAAAGATTTTAGAATGCTCTCTTGCCTGGCTGGTAGAATAATCAACATGTTTCCATAGTATATTAAATCAAACAGGAAAATAAATTGGCATATTTGAACAAAATGCACACATACTGTTTAGGAAACTATACTGAGCAGAGAACACCATTTCCTGTTTTTTCCAGTCTACACACTTTCACATTTGTGACTTCCTTGTAGCATAAGAAGCTAGAAGTTGTTGAGATCCAGTATAGTATCAAACTTCTCTATTTTCAATTTCTAATACACATGTTTACTGTAATTTTTCTATAATATGTTTTATTTTATCTGAAATGTATTAATTACTGTAATTGTTAACAATTACCCACCAGGGAAGAGAGCAAAATTAGAAATGTATTATTAACTGTAACAATGAAAGCAGCAAGCATTGACTCCCCATCATTTCTCTAGTAAGAGAAAGCCCTGCATTTCTCTGTATCTTTCTAACTCTCAGATCACAAACAAGAGTTTTGGTTGTCCTCCAGATAGAGCAGTAAACTTCATGAAACATCAATTAATATCCTCACTCCAAGGAGACATATATAGTAAACTCCTATAAAATGTCAGCTTGATTCTGTTATATTAATACTATAATATATAAATAGGACTTTATATATCTCTTTTATGATTTGGAGAATATGATTTGACCATAATTTGAATTCTTCTGTGTATAATACAAAATATTTTATTGATTAATAAAATGTGATTATAGTGATGCTTATTAATGACAATTTGGTGACCACAATTGGACCTGAAAGTGTAGAACAAAAAACTGGGAATGCAATTTAACATCATCAAGCATCTATTATTTTCAACTATATGTGAGTGCTAACATCAAGTTTCTATCCTTTAGGAGCTCATTTAGATTTATTAATCGATCTCTATGCATGTTCTTTCTGAGCCCAAGATATTCCTGACTAGGGCTTCTATATTCTTACAGTCTGTGGCAAAAGACTAGGTTTGGATTTTCTTTCTTCCTCCCTTCCTTTTTTCCTACCTCTCTCCCCTCTCCTTCCTTACCCTCTTTTCAACTTACAATTCACTGCAAACTGATACTATTTTAAAATACAGAAAAGAGAAATTATCAGGAAATAAAAAAATATATATCATTTACAACTTCAGTTTCTATTCATTTCAAAAAGAATAAATTTTTTTCAATAAATATAGCAGAAACAGAATACAGGATAAAGCAAATAATTTAAGAATAATACATGTTTTGTATTGAAATATATGTGTAGATAATTAATATACAGCTGTATTGTCCAATGCAGAGACAGAAATATTCTGTATCTGTGGTGATCAGTACAGCAGCTGCTAGCCACATGTAATTATTAAACACTTAAAATATGACCGGCATGACTAAGAACCTGAATTAAAAAAATAAATTAATATGGTCAGTGTGGCTAGACACTAACAGAATTGAAAATCACTATTAAACATGTAGTTTTGCCATTTCTCAGTTCTGACCAAATATTTCTGAGCCAAATAACTATTCTGCCTTTTGAACACATATACTTTCAAAAAGCATGAAATATATTTTTAATTAAAAATTACTCTATTGCTGGAAAATTCTCACCAACATCTGAGCTTTTAGCAAGGTGCAATCATTTTGCAATCAGTTCAATTCAGTTGCTCAGTTGTGTCCTGCTGTTTGTGACCCCATGGATTGCAGCACGCCAGGCTTCCCCTGTCCATCACCAACTCCTGTAGCTTGCTCAAGCTCATGTCCATTGAGTTGGTGATGCCATCTAATCATCTCATCCTCTGCTGTCCCCTTCTCCTCCTGCCTTCAGTCTTTCCTGGCATTAGGGTCTTTTCCATTGAGTCAGTTCTTCACATCAGGTGGCCAAAATATTGGAGCTTCAGCTTCAGCACTTCCGATGAATATTCAGGACTGATTTCCTTTAGCATTGACTGGTTTGATGTCCTTGCAGTCTATTTTGCAATAGTGACATTAAAGACCACAGATACCATGTCAAATATTATTATAATGAAAAAATATTAAATATTGCAAGAATCCCCAAAATGTGACACAGAGACACAAAATGAGTTAATGCTGGTGGAAAATTGTGCCAACAGGCTTGTTTGATGCATGGTTGCCTCAAACAGTTCCATTTGTGAAAAAATGCAGGATCTGTGAAGCACGATGAAGGAAAGCCCAGTAAAACAAAATGTGCCTATAATTAAAGTCCTTACATGTTTTCTTGGGTTTTGTATCTTGTGTGCATATTTAAAACAAAGTTCTTACTCAATGCTTTTTGTCAAACAGATCCCATTAGACCATGTTTGTTTTTCTCAAATGTGTTTTTCCCCTCTGAGATCTCTTCACAAGCCTGGGCACCAAATAGCACTTCTTGATGAGACACTAAAAATATGTTATGAGAGAATTTTCAAACACATATTGTGAATTGACCCCTCTGGCACTCATGATGTCTCTCATTATAGGCAGCAAAACATTGCTGTCTTATACGTGGCTGCATAATTCCTTCACTTTGATAAAACTCTATCAGGAAATATCATTGCCCAATTTTGTTGATCATTGAGCATGTTTCATTAATTGCAACTTTATGCATTTTCTACTGGGTTTTCTGTAAACAGGTTTTAATGTCCTTTGCCACATCTGGCCTTGTCTCTAGACTCTACTGCAGTGAGCATGCATGGAAATCACCTGGGGTAGAGGGACTTGTGGGAACACGGGCTGTGGGATCCACCCACATAGTTTCTGATTAATAGGTTTGGAGCAGGGCTGAGTATTTACATTTCCTAACAGGTTCCCACGGAGAAGGCAATGGCACCCCACTCCAGTACTCTTGCCTGGAGAGTCCCATGGATGGAGGAGCCTGGTGGGCTGCAGTCCATGGGGTTGCTAGGAGTTGGACACGACTGAGTGACTTCGCTTTCACTTTTCACTTTCATGCATTGGAGAAGGAAATGGCAACCCACTCCAGTGTTCTTGCCTGGAGAATTCCAGGGACGGGGGAGCCTGGTGGCTGCCGTCTATGGGGTCGCACAGAGTCGGACACGACTGAAGCGACTTAGCATAGCATAGCAACAGGTTCCCAGGTGATGCTGATACCACTGATCTGGGACCTCACTTTGAGACTCGGGGCTCTCCCAGCATGCCTCCTGCCTCATATTGCTTGCCAATTTTCACAGCTAGAGTCACTTAACTCACAAGTTGATTTTGCTCCGTGTAGGGAGGAGGAATACAGGTCTTTCACTGGTTAAATAGGAGGTAACTTTACAACAGATTTGATGCAGGTAGCAGAGCTGAGCCTTTACTGCATTTTCCAGCTCCTGGATTCCTGGATTAGCCTTCCTGGATTCCTCACTGGACATGCTATATCTTCTGGGACTAGGACACCGGGATTTCCCTTGCTCAGTTCATGCTGGAAGCTGAAGATAAGCAGGTAAGTTCACTTCCCACCTCTGGAAATCTACCTGGTTGCCTTTGGACACTAGTGACCCTACAGTCCGTGCTTTTTGATTTGCCTGCACTGATTTCTATTGTTTATTGTTAAGACTTTGAAATTTGCCTTTTTTTGCTATTGAGTGTCCAGGGTCTGGCATTCCCTGGCCTGATTTCACATACCTCGGACTACCTTCTCTGCTTTTCAAATATGGAGCATTCATTCAGTTGAACAACTGTTGTTACTATTTCTATGATTACTGCCCTTTTCTTTCCCTCTCTTGATTTCAATATATGTTTCCAGACCCATCCACCGTAGGCTCCATCTCCCACATGCTCTGAGACTCAGTGCTGGGTCTTTTTCCTCTATGAATAATTACTTTTTGGAGTAAGATCATGCAACTTGTCCAGAAAGTTCTAACGCCAGCTATATGCATAACTTAGGTCTAAGTAAGTTAACTGTATTTCTTCCTTTATAAGCCTGTGACAAGGAGGTCTATGGGATTGGTATGCACAGTATAATCTGAGGATCAGTAGTTTCAGCGTACTAGGGAAGCTGGTTGGAAATGCAAAGCCTCAGGCCTCATGTCAGTTGTTAGAATCCACATTGTTTAAAAAAAAAAAAAAAAGTCCTAGGTGATTTTCATGCACAGTGTAAAGAACTGATGTATGGTAATACATACATGCCTATCTTATGAACTGTTCACACCTGAGTCTAATCGTGATTCTCAGCCTTACCAATAACTACTTTTTCCAACTTTATCACCACTAATCTAGTGTCCCTGGGTCGGGAAGATCCCCTGGAGAAGGAAATGGCAACCCACCCCTATATTTTGGCCTGGAGAATTCCATGGACAGAGGAACCTGGCAGGCTACAGTTCATGGGATCACAGTCGGACACGACTGAGTGATTAACACACAATGTCGTGTTACAAACCTGTGTTGGGTGAGTTGCCCACTGACCACGTGAACTATGACCAACAACCTGTGATTCTGCAGGATCCCAGAGTGTCTATGTGTACTTGCCACATTTGTGGTTTATTGGCATATCTCTTGCACAAGGGCTTTTCAATTACATCAGCATACCAAAGGGATATTTATTCATGCTTTTGGCCATGATCTGATGTGAGCTTGGATGATAGTCTGAGGGTCCAGGGTGGATAAGTACCACTTTCCCCAAGAGATTTCTCCAAGACCAGCAGGTGGGTTAATCCCAGGCTCATATGAAGTCACTGCTTTTGCCCAGGGTTCCAGTGCATGTGAGATCCTGCTGCATCCTCCAAAAGCAGAGTCTCTGTTTCCTCCCATCCTGGGGAGCTCCTGCAATCAAGCCCCACTGGCCTTCAAAGCCAAATACCCTGGGGCTCTTACCCTGCTGAGAAGCATGATGTGAGGCTCAGAGGAGGATTTCTGTAATATAATGTTCTCCATTTTGTAGGTTGCCTGTTCAGATGGTATGGGGCTTGATTATGTCGTGACTGTGATCCTCCTACCATCTTGCGGTTTCCTCTTTGCGTCTTTGAACATAGCAAATATCATTTGGTAACCCCCAATAAATTAAAATAATCTTATTTTATTTTGGCTGTGATGGGTCTTTTGTTACTATGTGCAGGGGCTACTCTCTCATGGTGGCAGTGCTCAGGCTTCTCATTGCAGAGGCTTCTCTTGTTGTGGAGCACAGGCTCTAGGCATGAAGACTTCAGCAGTTATGACATATGTGGGCTCAGTGGTTTCAACTCATGGGCTCTAGGGTGTGGACTCAGTGGTTGTGGCACATGGGCTTAGTTGCCTGGTGGCATGTGGTATCTTTCTTGACAGGGAATCAACCCAGTGTCCCCTGCATTGCAGGGCAGATTCTTAACCACCGGACCACCAGGGAAGCCTAGTTCCAATCTTTTTTAGTGGATGATTGTTCAGCAGTAAGTTGTGATTTTGGTGTTTTCACGAGAGGAGGTGAGCTCAAGGTCCTTCGACTCTGCCATCTCGTCCCTCTGGGACCCACATGTTTTTTTTCCCCTTAGGTTTCTTGTAGTGCTTCTGGGAAAGTCTGAAGCAGATTGGATGACCTTGGTTTCTGGGTTCTGACAGTGCGGTTCCAGGGATTCCAAGGCAGCTTGTGTTCCAGTGGTCTTGGTAGTCCAGTGCTCATGGGCACTGGAATTGGCGGCAAAGTTGGAACACTCCAGATTCTCTGTAGTTTTCAGTGTCAGTAGAAAATGGATGACCTAAGGTATACCATACCTATATCTAAATAGATACCAGGGTTCTGTTTTTCTTTCAGCTTTCCCAGGAATTATAAATTGAAGTCTGAGAAAACAAACTCAACATCCAAAGAAATACATAGAGAAAGGTCCAAACAAAGGAACTTATGTCCTCATAGAGTTTGGGGGGGGGGGGGTTGGGTAGCAAAAGGCATGTGGTAGTGTTCTGCTTCCCAAACCTGGAAACTCTTTGAACTCTGTCCTTCTGTGTTTCTACAGAGGCTTCATTGCACAGTCATGTTTGATTAAATCATTGGCCATTGGCTTAGATTCCAAAACATCAGATCAGATCAGATCAGATCAGTCGCTCAGTTGTGTCCGACTCTTTGCGACCCCATGAATCGCACGCAGCATGCCAGGCCTCCCTGTCCATCACCAACTCCCGGAGTTCACCCAGACTCACGTCCATCGAGTCAGTGATGCCATCCAGCCATCTCATCCTCTGTCGTCCCCTTCTCCTCTTGCCCCCAATCCCTCCCAGCATCAGAGTCTTTTCCAGTGAGTCAACTCTTCTCATGATATGGCCAAAGTACTGGAGTTTCAGCTTTAGCATCATTCCTTCCAAAGAAATCCCAGGGCTGATCTCCTTCAGAATGGACTGGTTGGATCTCCTTGCAGTCCAGGGGACTCTCAAGACTCCTCTCCAACACCATAGTGCAAAAGCATCAATTCTTCAGCGCTCAGCCTTCTTCACAGTCCGACTCTCATATCCATACATGACCACAGGAAAAACCATAACCTTGACTAGGCGAATCTTTGTTGGCAAAGTAATGTCTCTGTTTTTGAATATGCTATCTAGGTTGGTCATAACTTTCCTTCCAAGGAGTAAGCGTCTTTTAATTTCATGGCTGCAGTCACCATCTGTAGTGATTTTGGAGCCCCCAAAAAAAAAGTCTGACACTGTTTCCACTGTTTCCCCATCTATTTCCCATGAAGTGATGGGACCGAATGCCATGATCTTCGTTTTCTGAAGGTTGAGCTTTAAGCCAACTTTTTCACTCTCCACTTTCACTTTCATCAAGAGGCTTTTGAGTTCCTCTTCACTTTCTGCCATAAGGGTGGTGTCATCTGCATATCTGAGGTGATTGATATTTCTCCTGGCAATCTTGATTCCAGCTTGTGTTTCTTCCAGTCCAGCATTTCTCATGATGTACTCTGCATAGAAGTTAAATAAGCAGGGTGACAATATACAGCTTTGACGTACTCCGTTTCCTATTTGGAACCAGTTTGTTTTTCCATGTCCAATTCTAACTGTCGCTTCCTGACCTGCATACAGATTTCTCAAGAGGCAGATCAGGTGGTCTAGTATTCGCATCTCTTTCAGAATTTTCCACAGTTTATTGTGATCCACACAGTCAAAGGGTTTGGCATAGTCAATAAAGCAGAAATAGATGTTTTTCTGGAACTGTCTTGCTTTTTCCATGATCCAGAGGATGTTGGCAATTTGATCTCTGGTTCCTCTGCCTTTTCTAAAACCAGCTTGAACATCAGGAAGTTCATGGTTCACATATTGCTGAAGCCTGGCTTGCAGAATTTTGAGCATTACTTTACTAGCGTGTGAGATGAGTGCAATTGTGCAGTAGTTTGAGCATTCTTTGGCATTGCCTTTCCTTGGGATTGGAATGAAAACTGACCTTCTCCAGTCCTTCAAAATTTTAATATGCCACGTGAAATTATTAATATTTAAAATTTATTTAATCACACTTGGATTAATATCAGTGGTATTTGTGGGAAATTGTTTATATCTAAACTCCTTTATTGTTAAAAACACTCATGTAAAGAAAGCTATTACTAAGGTGTCTTGAAAGAAGAGATTTAAAAGAAATTGCAACAGGCTCAAGATACTCACTTTTAACTTCTATCTAGAATGGGCCAAGTGATATTATATTCTCAAATTTATTTTCAGTCTTTCAGCAATAGCCTCATCTGATAATTTATTCGTATAAAATAGAGATTCTTTATCTTAGCACTCTGACATATTTGACCAGTAATTCTTTCTTCTGGGAGTTGTTCTACTTGTAGAATATTTAGCATATTCCTAGCCTCTACTCAGTAGCATCCTCCCAAATTATGAGAACCAAAATTGTCTCCAGACATCCCTAAATGCAATCTGTGGGAAAATCACCCCTAGTTGGATTAATAAATCCAAATTTTAACATATTTGGATTTATAAATAAATCCAAAAATTAACATATTTAAATATATATTTAAATTTAATTACATTTTATTATAAAAATTAGATTTCTGAATTCATTCTTGAACATTCTTTTGAAAATAGGTGTCAAATATTCTATAACATATATGAAATCAAAGACTTTTTTTTTTTACAAATATGCAGTATCAAATCACTTTATTAATAAATAACTGTCAAATTATTAAATGCCATGCAAATTTGCAGAAACTGTATTCTTCCAACCTTCTTTTATTAGTAGTACCTTTAAATAATCAAATTTCCACAAACTCAGGTTATAGTTGGCAAACTAACTTTAAGCATCATCCTTTATATGTATTCCAACTGTAGAGGACTGGTACATAGGTTTTACCACATTTGACTCACCACAGGAAATTGACAACACCCCAGTTTGTCTTTAGGCTGTTTAATAAGATTAATCCACTTTTCATTTTCTAGAACCCCTCATATCCAATGACAACTTTCTCTTTTCAATACCAGTCACCCACACATCACAAGCAATGGTACCAATCTTAAATCACAAATTTAAGGGTTAAACATTTTCATCACAATTACCCTAAATTAAAGGTTACTTGGATAAATTGCCTTATTAATCAATATTTTAACTTTATCAAGACCTCTGATTAGTTGTTTCTTTCTATTTTCCACTATCAATCAGAACGCCTTCTTCCTTGCCTAGTTTAGATTTAATAATCTATTACTGTAAACAATGCCTTGCAAAAAGTCTCAGCTCCCTTTCTTATATTTTCAGTTCAGTTCAGTCACTCAGTCATGTCTGACTCTTTGAGACCCCATGAATGGCAGTACGCCAGGCCTCCCTGTCCATCACCAACTCTGGGAGTTCACCCAAACCCATGTCCATTGAGTTGGTGATGCCATCCAACCATCTCATCCTTTGTAGTCCCCTTCTCCTACTGCCCTCAATCTTTCCCAACATCAGGGTCTTTTCAGATGAGTCAGCTCTTTGCATCAGGTTGCCAAAGTATCCGAGTTTCTTATATTTTACTTCTATATATTTATCTGAAAAATTCAAAACTGGGTAAACTTTACCAGGACTTCAGAGTTTATTGAGAAAATAGACCCATTAAAAATAAATCCTTAATTTTCCCAGTTCTACAGATATAAAGTGATCTGTTCCATTATCTTTTTTACTGTCTCATTACAAATCTCCTTCCTCTTTTTTAAGGCCATTCATTTCATGTGTGCTCTCAGTTCCCATCTTGCTTACTTTTTCAAGTCTCAGCTCCTCTACATTATTATTGCACTGCCTTTCCACCTCTGCTGAACCATTCTAATTAAGTCTTAGATGTGAAAGTGTGTATTTTTAAAAAAATATTTTTCATGATCCTTAATTCTTTCTGCAGCTATCAGCTTAAATCTCTGCATCCCTTCATAAAGGAAAGATTCTTGACAAAGTTGTCTAAAATTTATTTAATTTCTTGCCATCCATTCTTTCTTAAGTACTCTCACATGCATTTTGTCATCCAAAATGAGTGTATTTATTTTAAGGTAAGTGATGATTCTTGTCACTGAATTTGATGGTGAATGTTTATCTTTTGTGTTAAAAGCTATGTCTACAGCAATGAAAAATTACACATCATTTCCTTTATGATACACTATTTCATTTTGGTATTCATGATACCATTTGTCTGCCTCTTCTATATATCCTTGTTAGTTGCATTATCTAACTTATAAATATTAAATTTTTGACTACATAAATCCTTAATCTAATATACTCTGTAATATGCTTTCCATTTTATTGTGTCACAATTCATAATTTTATTAATAACTTTTCATTGTCATTCTCCCTTATAAATCATAAATTTCACAAAGAGGGAAGACTTTTTTCCACTATTAAATAACTCATGTAGTGTACAATGCTTGTAATCCTCATTGTATTTACTTAATCTATAATTATGAATAAATAATCAGAATATATATCTTACAGTTTTAAGCCATAATAGAATATTAGTGTTATCTAGAGAAATTAAATAAATAAATAACAAAAACTGTAAAAGATTTTGATTTTCTTACATCTTAATCAATTAATATCAACTAGAAGAAATCTCAGATAAAAATGTTAGCTTTCTCTACTAAAGTAAAGCCTAAACAACAAACTGAGTTAAATAGGATTCAACCTCTCAAATTTTAAAGTATGGATATCTAGTATTCTCAATATCATTTGTTGAACAGAGTATCATTTCCCCATTGTATATTCTTATAGCCCATGTCAAAGATAAGCTGCTCATATATGTGTGGGTTTATTTCTGGCTCTATTCTGTTTATTTCAACTATATCTGTGTTTATGCCAGTAACACACTGTTTACACTACTATAGCTTTGTAGCACATTTTGAAGCTACAGTCAGGGGCATAGTAGAAACTGAGCATAAGATGAACCTAGCAGTGAGTTCTGACCATTTCATAGCCAAAAAGCCCTTTTTAAGAATCTAATAGTGCCTCCTCAATAGCAAAGGAAAGAATTATCTTCAGCAAGCTTTAACTGATGCTAGTCATCCCATAACCATATAAAAAAGATAAGGAAAAACTAGAATAGATTATCTCTTATACCAAACACATATGTTGGGGGAGTGTGTAATTTCCTCTGTTCTGTCTCAACTGCAGCAAAAATTTGAAACAGCAGATCACTGTTACAGCTTGGTTACAGCTCAGTTTTATTTGAAAAGCAAAGGAAAATACATCCTCGAGGCATGAGGGCAGGCTGACTGAAAAGAAGAAAGGGGCTCAATTTTGGCTCCTCTTTTTATATGTTTTTTCTCCTCCCCCTGAGCCTGCCCTATGTAAATTGGGCTAGCCAGGAGGGCTGTTTGTTTTACCTGAGGTTTTCACTCTGGTCCCTGGACCTTCCTTTGTTTCATTTTTGGGGGCTTCTCCCTTCACTGTTCTTCAGCCACCACCATTTTGGGCTCTTTTTTCCTATTCTAACTACTTAACATTCCCCCCTCAAGAGATGGGAGGCCCAATTATTTGGAAGTAGGGGAGTCGAGGTCTCTCTGGCTACCTTCTGCTGAGCTGGAATGGCAAGGGGCATTGGGCTTCCCCCTCTTGCTAGTCTCAAGCCTCAGAGTCCTTATAGCAGTGTCCATCTCAGGTGAGTGGTCAGGTGTAGTTTTGTATATCCTTGTTGAACTGGAGCTGGTGTAGCCTATTGATCTGGGCAGACAAAATGGATTAGACAATTGATAATACATGGAACAATCATAAGCAGCATCAATGATGATAACAGGGATTAGCAGGGGCATTAGCCAACTCCAAATTCCCCCTCACCAGGAGAAGGATCCCCCAAAGAGAGATTGTAGCCACCCTGAGAACTCTACAGCTCATTTTTTGAAATCTTGTAGGACTTGAATGTTTTTCTTGAGGACTATGAGACTTTCTTCAACTTGGTTGGAGCTATTTACCTGGAAACATGTCTCATTCAAGCTGGCTCAAGTCCCTCCATGTTCAGGGATCAGGAGATCGATATCCTGTCTGTTTTGGAGTACAACCTGTGTCAAGCTGCTTTGGTTCTTTAGAGCTAACCTGAGAAATCTTATCCCCAGAAACTTAGAATGTTCATTCTAATGAATGTTCATTCTAATTCAAACTTAGGGTGTTCATTAGAATGGCACTCATTTGTAGGCTTGAATAGATGTCTGAGACCTCCCAGGGCTCATAGATGTATTGAGTGTCCTCTTCTGTTTTCCACAGCTTGACTTGTGAGTAGTGAATCCAGGAGTTATGTCCTGGTACCTTGAATGCTGAGCGGGTAGAAAGTATTACAGGGTAGGGGCCCTCCCACGTGAGCTGGAGTTGAGCCTTTGGGGAACATCTTTCCAGACTTTAATTAAGACTTGAGTCCCTGGAGCATATAGTAGTGGCTCTTTAGAATTTTGGGGGTCTTGTTGACACCCCACAAGTGTATATCTTATTGGAATTGTCCAATGGCCATGGTATAAGACTGGAAGGTCTAAGCCTCTGGATCTAGGAAGAGGTCATTGACATAAACAAAAGGTTTCCATATAGCATCTCATAAGAACTAAGACCAACCTGTTCCTTAGGGGCAATATGGGTGTGGAGGAAAGCTATTGGTAAAGCCTCCTTCCATCCCGGGAGGTCTCCTGGGTTATGTTTATTATTGTTGATTTTAATAATTAGTTGGCTCTTTCTACTTTTCCTGAAGACTGAAGCCTCCAGGCACAATGGAGATAATAAGTTGTGCTCAATCCTTTAGAGATCCCTTGGGTGACCTTAGAAGTAAATGATGTCCCTTTGTCACTTTGTAATGACCTAGGCAGACCAAACTCAGAATGATTTCATTGAGCAGTTTTTTTTGTTGTTTTTTATTTTTTTTTTTACCATCTCCTCAACCTTTTCAGTCCAGGGTGGAAAGCCTTCAATCTATCCTGTGAATGTATCTATCATGAGTAGTAGGTATTTATACCCTTGAGCAACTGGCATCTGGGTGAAGTCCATCTGCCTGTCCTCTCCTGGGTAGGTCCCATGCCATTGGACAGGCTGGGCCAACTGGAGTCTTTGAGCTCCTTGGAGGTTGTTTAATTGGTAGGTGGGACAAGAGGAGACCACTTGCCTTATAGTCGTTTGAAGGCCTGTTCCTTTGAAGGGCCTTTCTATTAATCTTTGGAGGGCCTTCTCCTCTAAATGAGTGGTGGCATATAAGGACTTAACCAACTTCCATTGGAAGTTCCCAGGCAGAAAAAGCAGTCCCTCCTTTTGGAACCACCGCATGTGATCTTCCTGAAAGCCCTCACTCTTAGCTTTAAGAGTCTCACACTCAGTATATGAAGGAGTTTCTGACAAATTAGTCTGTGGAACTAAGGTGACAACACCTATTAGGTCATTGTTCTGTAATGCTGCTCTCTTAGCTGCCAGATCGGCTGCTTGGTTCCCTCGTGCTACTTCCGTACCCCCTTTTTGGTGTCCTTTATAATAGGAGACCGAAACCTCAGTGGGCAGATGGACTGCCTCCAAGAGCCTAGGGATTTGATCAACTTTTTTGATTGGGGACCCTTGGGTGGTCAAGTGGCCCCTTTCTTTCCAAACAGCAGCATGTGCATGTAGCACCAGAAAGGCATACCTGGAGTCAGTATAAATGACTACTCTTTTCCTTTTCCCAGCTCTAAAGCTCGAGTCAGGGCTATGAGCTCAGCTAATTGGGCTGAAGTACCTGGTGGCATCTATTATCTCAAATTTGGAGACTACTGCATACCCAGCTCTTCTTTTTCCATACAAGACAAAGCTGTTTCCATCAGTGTACCAGATTTCCTCAAGATTGGTCAGAGGATCTTCTGACAATCCCTCTCAGGGTTTTGTCTAGTGGTCCAAGGTTTCTAGGCAAGAGTGAAAGGGGGGAGAGACCCCTCGGGGGTAGGCAGGAAGGTAACGGGGTTAAGAACCTCAGAAGGGGATATAGTCAGGCCTGGATTCCATCAGCACTACTTGATGTCTGAGGATCCTTTGATCAGACATCCATAAATGACCTCTCCCATTCAGGAGTTATTTCACTTGGTAACTGGTAAAAACAGTTAGTTTGCCCCCCAAAAAGAGTTTTAAAGCATCTTCTACCAGGACTGCAATAGCTGCAAAATTTCAAAGGCAGGGAAAGATCTATTCCCAATAAGAGAGTAGGACAGTCAGGGACTACCAGAAACTGATGGGAAAATATTTGTCCATCCCAGAAACAAACAAGTGCTCAGGTGAATCTTTTTGTTTGTTTTTCCTGTAGCACTGAAAATGGTAGAGGTTTGGGAGGAGATGGCTCTGGAGTAGGAGATCAGGACAGAGTAGGTAGCCCCTGTGTGAACCCAGAAATTCTCACACTTACCTGCCACATCCAGTTGCACACTTGGCTCCAGCCCTGTAGTGGTTATCTGTGACAGGCGGGCTGGCTGGAGTGGGCCACTTCAGTCCTGTTGAACCATCATGAGGGAAGGCTTGGTGCTTGACCTTGAGGCTCTTGGGTTCTGAGGAAAGAGTGCCGCCCAATGTCCCAGTTGATGGTATTTGTAGCAAGCAGTTTCAGGAGACTTGTCATGGTTTGGAGACTCTTTGGCCCAATGTCCTGCTTGTCTACAGATTAGGCATTTGCCTCGTGCCTTTCCCTTTATGGACTCGGGGTTTGCCATAGGACTTCCCTGGAGGGTGGCCAGCATCAGGGCATGCTTTGTCTCTTTCCTTTTCTTCCTTTCCTGGGCCTTGGCCTCCCTCTCCTATTCTCTGTTATAAAAGGTATTGGTGGTTGTCTGGACCATGTCATCTAAATAGGCAGCAGGGTCCTGCTGCTGTAGCTGTTGTAACTTTATTCTGATGTCTGATGCACATTGGGACAGGAATTTGTCTTTTAAAATCACCAGTCCCTCATAAGAGTCTAAGTCCAGATTGGTAAACTTTTGGAAGGCCTCTTTTAGCCTTTCCAAAAAGGCAGCGTGGTTCTCTTTGGGCTCCTGAGTTATTGCTGAGACCGGGCACAGTCCTCACAAGTAACAGGCTTCCTCTTACTTCCATCGGTGGACTTCCTTAGGGGTGAGTCTTTCTGAAGCTTATCCTACCCAGTACTGTTGCAACCTGAGAACCAGGCATCCCCAGGTCAGGGTGCAGATTCCCAGGCATGTTGAAGTGTGACCACCTCCTGAAGATTGAATCCCTGGGCAGGTCAAGGCATGTCAATTTGTGATCCCTTGACTGGTGGATCCCTAAGCAGGTTGAGGCATGACAACATCCGAGGACCAGATCCATAGGCAGGTCGAGGCAGGTCTACCTCCTGGGACCCTAGACTGGAGTTTGGCATGCCCAAGGTCTCTAGTATGACTAGTGCTGGGTAGGATTAAGGGACTGTAATCATAACTCATTGTCAGTTTGCCCACCATGGATGGGAATAGATACCATGATGTAAAGCATTCCAAACCTGTGCCCTGAGACTGGGAACCTGGTGAAGCAGCCATAAGCCTTATCCTCTTATTGTTCTGAGGGAATGTTAAGCCACTGATTTCCTCCCCTAGTCCTCCATAAGAGCAGTTCAGGATGTTTCCAATGTAAACATTTCATTGTCATAGACTCAGTTTAGGTAATAACAGAAGTAATGACAAAGAAGTGGGTTATCTGGTCCTGTTAGGGGCATTAAGAGTATTTTAATAAACTGGGTGGAGTGATGTTGCCTACAAGGGGGCAGGATCCTGGTTGTAGAAGTTAGTGACTTAAGAACAAATTGATAAGAGACAACAGACCAGATGTTCCATAAAAGTGGAATGGAGATTTGATCCAGGCATATGTTTATAACTTTGCTTCCCTTGTGGTTCAGCTGGTAAAGAAGCTGCCTGCAATGCAGGAGACCTGGGTTTGCAAGATCTCCTGGAGAAGGGAAAGGCTACCCATTCCAGTATTCTGGCCTGGAGAATTCTATTGACTGTATAGTCCATGGGGTTGCAGAGTTAGATGTGACTGAGCAACTTTCATTTTTCACTTATGTTTGTAACTTTAGGAAAAGAGTGGTAAGAGTTGGGGCCCAAATGGCCTGCAGGGCTACCTCCCAAAGTGGCAAACATTATCCCTTGAAGCCCAATTGCCCTTGAAAGGATGTCACCAACAGATGGACTTCTAGCAGGTATTGTATGCCTGTCACCCACCTTAGCAGGTTCAGTGAGAGATGCTGTTATTGTACATGTTGTAGGAAATATGGAAGATGAAGACCTGAATAGCTAGAGGGATTGGATACTTTACAGTATGTCCTTCCCAAGGGCCAGTTATTTTCTGGTTGTCCCTGCAGAAGATTGTAAAGGCAACATTATGGGCCCAGACAGGGCTCAGGAGAAGATCATGAAATATGAGGGAAGGGAGCAGGGTACAAATTTTGAAAGAATGACATAGCCCAAGGGCATAACATAAACCAAAGAAAATCAAATGGGTCCAAGATGACAAACAAATAAAATCCAACCCAAAAAAAGAGAGGGGCTCAAATTTGGCTCACTTTTTATATGTTTTACTCCTCCCCCTGATCCTGCCCTATGTAAACTGGGATAGCCAGGAGGACTGTTTGTTTCACCTGAGGTTTTCACTCTGGTCCTTGGACCTTCCTTTTTTCCATTTTTGGGGGCTTCACCCTTCTTCATTCTTCAGCCACCACCATTTTGGACTCCTTTTTCCTGTTCTAACTACCTAACAAATCTGTTACGTATAGACATGTTCTTGTATCTTTCCCTATGTGGAATTATTTCTAATCATAGAACACACTATTTCATTTGGTATATTTGTAATTTTTGTAGGAGAATGACTTTTTTATGTCACTATATTGATGTTTCATGTCTCCACATAGACCATCTAGGCAGTGTTTAATCAAAGCTGACATGAGCCTTAGCAGAATACCCATAATTCTTCCAGAACATGAGAACAGGAGATTTTGAGGAGCTATTGCAAGGCCATTTCTTATTCATTTCCCTCTATTCCAAGACAGCTGTCATGACAGTTTCTTATCACCTCTAGAGTTCTGATGAGGTATGAGACTTTCTCCCTGACCCACCTTACAGTATAGCTGCAGGCTATAAAACTGTTTACCAATAGCACAGAATTAATTCCTCAACAATACAGGCCCCACTGTGTGTGTGTTAATTACCATGTTACTGGCCCCTTCTGTTTTTGCATTATCCTGTAGGACAAGGGATATAGCAGGGAGTTATTCCTGATTGCATCTTGCTTTTCCTGTCAATGCAAGTAGCAAACTGGAGAGTACAAGGAATCAGTGTGTCTTAACTGGTCAAATCTGCCAGTCTTATAGAAAAACTGTTGTTGCTTACTAATTAGTCAAATTAGTGTTGCTATTATTATTATATTTATTAAAAGTGATAATGACCTATATATTCAAAATATTTCATAAAATATTACAATTTTCTAATGAGTGACATTATTTGTTCTTTTTTATAATGAAAAAAAGCATATCTAGTCTCATATCTGTCCAAACATCTAAGCTAAGTTTCAAAAATTTTAAATACCAGGATAGTTAAAATTGTATGAAATTTAATAGTGTCAGAACTAAATGTTAACCACAGCTAAACGATAACATGGACTCTTATTACAGATTGGTAAACTTATCTTCTGGAGAAGACATTGGCACCCCACTCCAGTACTCTTGCCTGGAAAATCCCATGGACGGAGGAGCCTGGTAGGCTGCAGTCCATGGGGTCGGTAGGAGTCGGACACGACTAAGCGACTTCACTTTCACTTTTCACTTTCATGCATTGGAGAAGGAAATGGCAACCCACTCCAATGTTCTTGCTTGGAGAATCCCAGGGACGGGGGAGTCTGGTGGGCTGCCGTCTATGGGGTTGCACAGAGTTGGACATGACTGAAGCAACTTAGCAGCAGCAGCAGCAGCAAACTTATCTTCTTACCTTCATTATTTGTAATCGATTCAAACTCTCTACAAGTTTGCTTTTATTTTCAAGTCTCCTGAAGAGAAAACATGTAACTGAAAAGATGCACAAACACGGTCTTTCTGATATTCTATCAACATAAAAACGTAGTTGTTTGCAATATAAAGTTGTATGCTGGCACTGCCACTAATGTAGTACTTAAAAACCTGCAATTAAACAGTCACACAATAGACAGGATTAGATCTGTCTCATCATGCCCTGAATTACACAGATGATAATTACAGATATCAATAGTTCTTTGAAACTCAACCTTCTCATGCTTTTATTTGTAAAATCTGAGAAGCCATCAGCTTACAATATCGTCTTCAAAGCAAAGGTAAGAACTTTTGTTGTTGGTCTCTTGATGTTCATTATGCTGATAACTAGGAGCAGCTACTACACCAGTCAGGTGTGAAGAGTGAAAACGTGCTATGAATTTCAGAAACAGTTTCTGGGTACAGAAGTATTTCAAGTCTGAGGGAGCAGAAATAAAGATGGTAACTGGAATATTAGAAATTTCAGTAAGTCATTTCAGTTTTAAGACTAAATGAAAAGCAACAGGGTCATGATTTCATAACATATAACTGCACTTATTATATACTGGAGACTGCTGCTACTGTTTAATCCATGCTGAAAATGCTCATGTTTGGGGGACCTACATCCCTCATCAGGCATCATTTGCTATCTTGGAAAGAATCACCAAGGGTCTCTGGAGACTTAGCAACCAGTTTTTGCCAGAGAGTCTTTAAGAAGTAAAGAGATGAAAAACATAGCTTGGATCTCATCTGCTGACTACTAAGCCCTTCTTGATGCCATCCATTAATCATCTTAACTGGAAGCCAGTTGGCAACTGTGCCTTAGAATGATAGATTTTAATGGTCCCAGCTCTTGCAATACAGAGCATTACATAGAAGGGAAGGAATGGACTAGAGAAACAATAGGTACAAAAATTGGCATACCCTACAGTTTTTGAGATAGTGTGGCCATTAGGCATAGTGAAAATACTTAACATGGGGTCCAGTTACTCCCTCAGGATGGAAAAGCATTCCAATCTTAAGTCTTTCTGTCCATTTTACATCCTGTTCACAGTGATTGCCTCAGAGATGAGCAAACAAACTGAGAAAGTTTAATGACTCTCAGAACTTTTTGACGAAGTATTGCAAAATATGTCTTGTCTTTCTATTTGAACCTAAGAGTCTGTGGGATAAGAGTTTTCATAGTTAAGTTTTTCCACGGGCATTCCTGATAAAAATGTCAAGATAGAAAGCCCAGCCAAGAGTTTGAGAAAAATCAGTTTCATTTTGGAAAAATAACATTTAAATCTAGATTGTCCAGATATGTGAAAAATAAAACTATTTATTGATCTTTTCTTAAGCTATTTTGCAATTTTGCAATATTTACAATATTTTGCAATTTTAACCAAAATATTTTTAGTTATAACAGTTGAGGCAGATGCCTTGAGAGACCGTATAACTTGAGGATAATGAACAAAAATGATGAATTTTGACAGCCTTCATGGGCAGGAAAAGAGAAGATCACATTTACACATATGTTAAGGACATTTTCCCTGGTTTGCTCAGTGGGATTACAGTCAAATGCCTTCTTAGAGATAATTCATTCTTTATTGTGTTTTTTCTGGTGACCTCTATCATGTCTCTACTCCTTTCCTCTACAACTAGGGACAGCTACATAGTTGGTAGAGCCCAATGCTCTACATGAAGCATTGAAAGTGCTGAAGCCCCTTGTTTTAAAAAGCAAGATAAAAGTGCCATTAATCTTACTAGAATATATTTTTTTCCTCACTTACATGGTCTGCTTTGACTTTTAATGGTGCTTTTATTTAATATAGTTCTATGTATTTTATTTCATTTTTATTTTGTGTAATGCCTGTTTTAAAGGCAAGTATAAGAGGAGTTAACACACATGCAGAATCACCCAAGTTATACAATTTGTTTTTCTTAGTGTGTGCCTGATTACGTATTCTATGCCTACAAGTAGAGTAGTAGTAGTGTTAGTCAGTCATGTCCAGCTCTTTGTGACCCCATGGACTGTGACCTGATAGAAATGCTGATGGAAACAAGCTGTTTTAACTACCTGATTTGCACACTTTATACCAACACTCTTCTTTTGGCTTGCCGATGAGTAAGGAATGACTGAAAGGAAAATGGACTATAGGTTGATCTACCTTTTCTTTTCCTTCTCTATCATCGTTTTCAGCATAAGTGATTGGCTAAGAGGAATAAGAAAGAATGTGCTAGAATTTCTTGGTGTTTTGTGTTTCTTAAAATGTCAGTGCCTTCTTTCTGCTTCCAAGAAAGTTCTGGTTCAAATGGGAAGCGTGGTGTCTCAAGGAGGTCTGAGATAGCACACTGCCCACTTCATGGATTGCTGTGGGATTGTCCTAGCTATTCTTACATATTTTGGTCACCCAGGGTGTTCAGTGTTGGTTGTAGAATCTATTCTCATTCAATCTGTCAACCTCATTGTATGCATCTTATCCTGAAGCTTGGAAATTTCACATAAGTTGACATTTTTCCCCCCCTGTTGACTCCATAAAACTTCCAGTACTTTTTAGAGCTTCTTATCCCCAAAATGACTACCCTCTTGTCCCAGACAGGGAAAAGGTGGCCCTTTTCTCATAAATTCTCCCCAATATTTACTCATTCATTCACAGATTATTATTGCACACCTACTATTTTCCAGGGACTATTTTAATAGCTATTTGAACCCTATCTCTACCCTTGTAGAAATTAAATTCTAGTAAATGGAGGTAAACAATGAACAAAAAAACATGATTAACTGCATAGTATATTGGGGCATAAGAAGTTCTACTTTTAAAGGAGGAAGAGAGAGTAAGGAAAGAAGGAAGAAGAAAAAAAAGAAAAATATAGGAAAAGAAAAAGGGATTTGAGATGCCAGAGATACGTAGGTGATGAACATTTTACAATTTTAAATGGGGAAATTAGGACAGGCCTCATTTAGAATGTTAAGAGTTGAACCAAGACCTAAAAAATAAAGGAGTTAAGGATACTAAAATTTAGCAGAAATGTGTCCTAAGAGGAGATGGTGCAAAAGACCTAGGGCAGACAAATTTCTGAACTGTTTGAGAACCAGCAATAAAGCTGACCTAACTAGAGGAGAGTGAGTGAAGATTGAATATCTGAGAGTTAATAAGGAGTGGAGCAGGTCATATAGGGTTTTGTAGCCATTGTGAAGATTTCAGCTTTCATGCTAAATAAATAGGAATGTTGAGTTTTGAGCAGAATAATAATGGATGTGATTTTCTTTTGGAAAGTTTACTTTCTGTATTGAAGATGCTCTCTGTTTTATAAACAGAAGCTTGGAGAAAACTTAAGAGCTAATTATCAAACTCTAGGTGTGAAATGATAATGACTTGAACCAGGCTAGTAGTGGTGGGGTGTGAAGTGGTGAAATTTTGGATCTGTTTCTCCATAGAAAGTTTATTTCAAGGTCTATCCACATTGTTGCAAATGTCAGAATTTCATATTTTTAAATGAATGAGTAGTATTCCATTGTGTGTATATCATATATATGTATATATGTGTATGTGTGTGTATATGTATGTTACATATGCTTTATCCATATTCATACATTTATGGACATTTAGTTTGGTTTCATATCTTGGCTGCACAACTGTGACACTTCTGGCTATTTATCTGAAGAATATGAAAATCATTTCAAAAAATAACATCTTTATTGGAAGAAACTTGAAAAGGCACTTACAGTTTTTTGAATGACAAGAAATGGTTCACATTTAACTTGCATGTGCTTATGCTCAGTCACTCAGTTGTGTCCAACTCTTAGCAACTCCATGGACTGCAGCCCACCAGGCTCCTCTGTCCATGAGATTCTCCAGGCAAGAATATTGGAGTGGGAATAGAAGAGGTTAAATTAGACTACAGTGCAGGGCTTTGTGAGTTTTAGGGATATGAAGATTATAGAGGCATTGTCTCTAAAGTCATCAGCAAAAGACCAACCATCTGTTTTGTTCTTTAGATACACATCTTCTACCTACAAGGGGTTTTTTTTTTAGTCCCTTGAAGTTTATCAGCTCTAGCTCAGTGAACCATGCTTAGTCAATAATTCATTCCAGGGCTACTGAACTAATGTGTTTTGGTTTGTATTGTACATGGCTTAAGTCAATGATTTTTAAAAATGCATATGCAAGAAGATGATTCAGGGAATCCTCAATAGCTGATTCAAATTTCATTTAAATATTTTACTCATTAAAAACTGTAATTAAAAAATAAGTACATTTAATTGTACTATAGATACTGCCGGGAGCCGGTGAGGCATTCCACTCGTGACAAAGGTCATGAGGAAGGAGGCTCAGCATACGCAAAGGCGGGATTGAGCCTCAGGAGTCCCCCCGGATATTCTTGAGCATCTATCCCCAAAAAACCAGAGTCTGCCTACTTTATTGCTTTGTGCTCTCACCTCTGACTTTACTGGGGGCTGTCCCCTACCACCATCTCGCTCTCTCTGTCAAAGAGTCAACTTACAGCTCCAATTAATAAAGTTCCTGGGCAATTAGGAGTGTTTAAATCCAAACCCCTCAGATGGCTCTCTAACTCGCCTGACAAGTTTACCCGGACTCCTACAGCTATGCATACGATTGTTTACAGTCTCCCAGCCTCGAGAGGCATGGGAAGCTTAAGATATTCAAATAGCTTAGAGCCTCTCAGAGAGTTAGAAACTGTCAGAATAAAACTAGTAAAAGATTTCATTGATGAGCCAATGCTTGTTGCCAAGTTTTCACATCCCCTGAATTGTATCCTTGAATGTGTATTAATTAATAATTGGTATATAGAAAAAATAAGTAGTGGCCTTGGTGTTAGTAACTTTAGACCCTTAAGGTAATAAATTCTTTCCTTTGTTGTAAACCCATTACACATTTGCCCTATAGGAATGCAATTTTATCTTCGGAAGATGGCACCAAACCTTAAAATAATTACTCTTAGAGAAACTAAGTCTTATGGTTGATAAGTCTTTGTCAAGAGTCATAAAATGTTAATAGGCCTTCTGGCCAGAAGATGATGTAAATCACCTAAACCATTTGTATACGATAAATTTGCAGGAAAGAAACCCTGGTTTTTGATAAGGATCAAAGACTGCTGACTTTGCATCCCCTATTAACCTCTATGTGTAACTTAGGGTATAAAAGCCCCTGTTGAAAATAAAGCTACGGGCCTTGCTCACCAATGCTTGGTCTCCCCATGTCATTCTTCCCCTTAACTTCCAGCTGAGTCTCCATCTGGAGCGTGGATATCCTCTGCGACCGTTTATTTGCCTGGGCTTCTAAGACCCACTCGAGAAGGTGTCTAAGGTGGGGCACCTTCTGCTATTCGAGAGGGTGCCTGCGGCCTCCGTGGTCAGAGCTAACCTGGTGTCACGGGTTATATTGATTTTCTGCGTAAACCAAGCTACTCAGCTTCTTTTCTCCACCGAATTTTCCTGCTGAGCTATCCTCATTCTATTACTCTTTATATCTTTGATGAATAAATAAATAAATAGTCGCCGAAGCCGTCTCTCCTTCGAATACCCTGGATCAGCCGGGGCTAGACCTCGGCAAGATACCAAGTTTTAGGACATGAAGAGTTAATTTTTTTTTTTTTTTTTTTACTATGCAATTAATTCAATGCATTTGTGCACTTACATTGGAATTAAACATTTATCAACCAACACTGTACATATATGTAAGCCTTTCATTTTCATAAACAACTGACTATGGAGCTGGTATTGCTATATTGACTTCCAGAAAATTTAGACATGCAAAACTTTTTGCCTAAAATGCACAGCCGTTCAGTCAGTTCAGTCACTCAGTCATGTCTGAGTCTTTGCAACCCCATGGACTGCAGTATGCCAGGCCTTCCTGTCCATCAACTCCTGGAGCTTGCTCAAACTCATGTCCATCGTGGCGGTGATGCCATCCAACCATCTCATCCTCTGTTGTCCCCTTTTCCTCCTGCCTTCAATCTTTCCCAGCATCAAGGTCTTTTCCAGTGAGTCAGTTCTTCGCATCATGTGGCCAAAGTATTGGAGCTTCAGCTTCAGCATCAGTCCTTCCAATGAATATTCAGGACTGATTTCCTTTAGGATGGACTGGTTGGATCTCCTTGCAGTTCAAGGGACTCTCAAGAGTCTTCTCCAACACAACAGTTCAAAAGCATCAATTTTTCTGCACTTAGCTTTCTTTATAGTCCAACTCTCACATCCATACATGATTATACAACATGAATGTAGTATAATCATACAACATGATGCTTATTGTCAGGATATGCATTTATTCAAAATGACTCCAAACTCTTCAGATCACCTGACTGATTTTTAAAATATAAGTGATGAAGCCAGTTTAGAAATAACAGTTCAGTTCATAGTGACATAAAAATAAGTTTTGAAGATAAACTTAGGCATAATTGGAAATGGTATTGAACTACATAGATTTACTGCTGTGACTGATATATATCAGTAAATATCTATAAAATGTGTATCTGCTTAAATGATATGAGCATTGTTAAATTACTTTCAGCGATCTAAGCTTGAAATAATATTCTGCTGCTGCTTTTTCCCCCAAAACATTCAGATCAGTTTAATTGATGAGTATAAAAATTTCAATGTGAACTGTTAAAAAACTAATTAAAAATAGAAAGCATTCAAAACTTCTTATGTATTTAATCAGTATTTCTTTCAAAATGATGCAACTGAAAAGAAATATAAAATACTATTTAGGTTGATACAAGATTGAAAATTTCATTAGAAGTCTGTTTATCAAATGTTTGCTCCCATACAGATTCATTCTCATCGATTTATTGTGTTTGTTTCCTTTGCTATGTGACAAATTGCCACAAACTTTGTGGTTTCATAAAACTCGTACTTATTTGCTTAGGTTCTGTAGATCATAAACAGTGTGGAATGCCTGGTTTCTCTGCTGAAGGCTGAAATCAATGTGTAGACTAGGCTGAGTTCCCATGCAGAGTATCTGGGGAGAATCCACTTCCAAAGTAGTTTTTCAAAATCAAATGTGCATTTATTTATTTTGGCTACACTGGGTCTTAGTAATGGCGTACAAGCTTATAGTTGTGGCATGTGGGGTGTAGTTCCCAAACAGGGATGGAACACAGTCCCCTCTGTGTTGGAGTTTTAGCCACTGGACCACCAGGGAAGTCCCTCCCAAGTCATTCTTGTTCTGCAGATCTCATTTCCTTGTAAACTGTAGGTTTAATAATCCTGTGTCATTGTGGACTTTGTCTCCTCCATCTTCCGAGCCAGCAAAAGATAATCTTTCTTGAGTCAAATCCCTTTTATGCTTCAAATCTCTACATGGGAAAACTGGTACAGTCTCCTCCAAGGATAGCCCAACCTCTTCAAGGATAACCTGATAGATAAGACCCAGTGAGTATAAAATCCCTAATTTAAAGGCAAATAACTTGGGAGACTAATTATATCTACAAAATCCCCTCATCTGGCACCCAGATTAGCATTTCATGAATAGCTAGGAAAAGATGTATATTTTCTAGAGTATAGATAATCTTATGGCTGATCTTAGAATTCTGCTTATCACAATGTATTTTTTAATTAATAGAAATTAAATTATACATACATTTATACATTAATGTTTTTCTTTTTATGTAATATTTAGTCTAAAGTATATCCTTGGATTTAAAAGATTTATTGAAAGTAACTGGTTTTAGAGAATGTCTTTTCATGAAAAAAATAGCTACATAAAAATATTGATCATTTTTCAAATAGCTAATGCATCCTAATGTTTAGTGATTAGTATGCAAGTAATGCATTGATTTGGAGAAGGAAATTACAACCTACTCAGGTATTCTTGCCTGTGAAATCCCAAGGACAAAGGAACATGGAGGGCTATAGTCCATGGGGTAGCAAGGGTTGGACACAACTTAGGGTGTAACCCACCATCAGCAATGCATTAATTACCTTGAACTTACAATTTCTACTCCAGGTGATATTTTCCTACGATTTCTAGACTTTCATCCCTCCTAAAACTCTACCTCATTGAGCACAAGAGTCGACTTCTGTGAATTAAGATTTCTGTTTATATTTATCAGAGAAATCACTGTTAAGAATTTTCAAGGCAGCCACATTATCAAAAGAACGATTAATTCATTTTATTAATGAATGAATACAGAATCCATTTAGAAATCATTTTAGGTGTACAGAAGAATTGCAATGGTAGTACAGGTTGGCTATGTACCGTTAACACAATAAATCAAAACTGATAAATTAACAGTGATACAATTTCATGACCTAAACTAGATACTGTATTTAGATTCAATTTTTCCACTAGCGGCCTTCTTCTTTTCCAGAGTCCTATCCAAAGGCCCATGTTGCATTTGTCAATCACATCTCCTGATACCCTTCAATGTGTGACAGTTTCTAATCATGCAACATCTTTCTTGACTTTGACACTTCTGAAGAGCGCTAGTCCAATATTTTATTGGATGTCAGAGAATTTTGTGTTTTCTGGTGCTATCTCCTAATTGGACTAGGGTTATGGATTTGGGAAGAGAACTATGGAGGTCATGTGCCTTCCTAAATTATATCGTGTTAGAGGGGTGCATATCAACATGCGGTATCACTGGTGAGTTTAATGTTAATCACTGATTAACTTCGTGTCTATAAGGCTTTTCCACTGCTAAGGTTGCAGTGTGAAGTAAATCACTAAATCCAGCCCATGCTCAGGAGGATGTTAAATCCCACCTTTTAGAGGGAGAAGTATCAAATATTCTGTGGATTTATGTTAAAATCACAACAGTGATTAATAAATATTTTGTGAAACATAACATGTGGATGCAAATATCATCCATCTTAAGGTTTCTTGGTTTTAGTTTTGGCATTCTTCAATATATTGTGCCTACAGAGATTATTATGCTGTTTTAATGGTAATTTTTATTTCCTTCATTTCTTCCAATTTTGTTAACTAACATTATTCTGCAAGAAAAAATTGTTTCTTTTTATATTAATGTGATTATTCATTCTCATTTAATTATTTTCTCATTTGTTAAATTATTCATTCATTCATTTTTTCTAATTTTTGCTTATAGCCTAGCTGCTATCATTTATTTTATTGCTCAAATCATTTCTGCCTCGGCCACTCTTTTAAGCTGGTCTCCTGTGTCCTTCATGTACCATCCATTTATCTTTTTAGCATTTTCTCACTTCCTGGCCCTAAAGGGTGCTCCAGGCTTGGCTTGTATTGTGCCTACCCCTATAATCAGACATTTCCCTCGAAAGCCCTGGAGCCTATGATGCACAGAAGGTAACCATAGCAACCACATTGTTTAAACCCAGCGGGGCTCCTAAATAGAAGAATACAAACCCTCACTATAAGGATGGGTGAGTTGGCCTGAGGGTTTTTCTAATTTCTGCATCCTGCTTACTTTCCCTTTCCACTCTTCCACCCATAAGATCTGTCTCTTGCACTCTTATAGCTGCATTCCACTCTTATTTTCACTCTATACTGTGAGCATGATCATGGGATCTGGGACTTCAGATTAAACCTGTTTTGTGATAGCATTGTGAGCCTAGTTCTTGGTCCTGTGATCATCACAAGAGTTCTGAGCCTCTTCCTGTTACAGTGGTTGGACTAGTGCACATCCCTGCTCCTCCTCACTAGTTTATCCTATGATCTCAGTGCTCTGATGGATTTACAAAAAGTCATTAATTCACTTTTGTCTAGCTCTTTTCTTGGTATAAGGATAGGATATATACTTTTCCAATTCTACTTCTCTGTGTTAAAACTGTCCCCAAAATTTAAACAAGTAATCTAAAAAGAGGAAATATAAGGTACAAAAAAAAAAAAAAAAAAAGAAAAATTTTTGTAACTTTTAATGGCCTCCTATGTTTCTGTTATAATTGATTATTGGATTATGACATGTTCTGGACACATCCTTAAACACCTAAAATTGCTCCTGATTAATTCTTCATCATCCTAAAATTATAGGATTCAGAAGACATAGAAAAAAAGTATTATTTTCCATTTTAAATGACATTATTGCAATTTTTGTAGCAGTATTTCATGAACAGCTTGATTTCAGTGTAAATTCCAGTATTTCTAAATTACAGGGTGCACTTTTAAAAAAAAAAATAAAGCAAAATATGAATATTTTTAGAAAGTTCAAATGTTAGAGAAGATACTTTTAAAAATCTCTCCTTATCTTCAAGATTTAGATTAAAATTTCAGCTATAATTTGAATGCTAATTAGAATGTAAAAATTACATGTGTATTACTTTAACATAAGTGAATATATATTTTATAAGTTTATTTCATAAGTAATCAGTTCAGTTCAGTCACTCAGTCATATCCAACTCTTTGCGACCCTATGGACTGCAACATGACAGGCCTTCCTGTCCATCACCAACTCCTGGAGCTTGCTCAAACTCATGTCCATTGAGTCAGTGATGCCATCCAACCATCTCATCCTCTGTTGTCCCCTTCTCCTCTGGCCTTCAATCTTTCCTATCATCAGGGCCCATTCCAATGAGTCAGTTCTTTGCATCAAGTGGCCAAAGTATTGGAGTTTCAGCTTCAGCATATGTCCTTTCAATAAGTATTCAGGACTGATTTCCTGTAGGATGGACTGATTGGATCTCCTTGCAGTCCAAGGGACTCTCAAGAGTCTTCTCCAAGACCATGGTTCAAAAGCATCAGTTCTTCAGTGCTCAGCTTTCTTTACAGTCTAACTCTCACATCCATACATGACCACTGGAAAAACAATAATCTTAACTAGATGGACCTTTGTCAACAAAGTAATGTGTCTGCTTTTTAATATGCTGCCTAGGTTGGTCATAGCTTTTCTTCCAAGGAGCAAGTGTCTTTTAATTTCATGGCTGCAGTCACCATATGCAGTGATTCTGGAGCCGAAGAAAATAAAATCACTGTTTCCATTGTTTCCCCATCTATTTTCCATGAAGTGATGGGACTGGATGCCATGATCTTAGTTTTTTGAATGTTGAGTTTTAAGCTAGCTTTTTCACTCTCCTCTTTCACTTTCATCAAGAGGCTTTTTAGTTCTTCACTGTCTGCCATAAGGGTGGTGTCATCTGCATATCTGAAGTTATTGGCATTTCTCCCGACAATCTTGATTCCACCTTGTGCTTCATCCAGCCCAGCATTTTGCATGATGTACTCTGCATATAAGCTAAATAAGTAGGGTGACAACATACAGCATCAATGTACTCATTTCCGTATTTGGAACCAGTCTGTTGTTCCATGTCCGGTTCTAAATGTTGCTTCTTGACCTATATGCAGATATCTTAGGAGGCAGGTAAGGTGGTCTGGTATTCCCATCTCTTTAAGAATTTTCCACAGTTTGTTGTGATCTACACAGTCAAAGGCTTTGGCGTAATCAATAAAACAGAGTAGATATTTTTATGCATGTCATAATTGATGTGTATATATATATATTTAAATATAAATACAGATACATATATTTATTTGTTAAAAACTTGGTGGCAATGTATATTTTTATACATTTTTTATACATACAAATAAATTTTTGTTCTCTAGTTGAGTTGATTGGGCTTCCCTGGTGCCTCAGAAGAATCCACCTGCAATGCAGGAGACCTGGGTTCAATCCTGGGTTGGGAAGAGCCCCTGGAAAAGGGAATAACAACTCACTTCAGTATTTTGCCTGGAGAATCCCCGTGGACAGCAGAGCCTGCCAGGCTACAGTTCACAAGGTCGCAAAGAGTCAGACATGACTGAGAGACTAAGCACAGCACCCAGTTCAGTTGATTATGCCATTAGAAGGCAGTGTTGTGTTAATGCTGTATTTTTAAGTCATTTGTTTTCCTTTTTTGACAGAGCACAACACTGAAAATATTTCCTTGTTTTTTACTCTCCACTTAGTACCATCCTATTGGTACAGACTCACTCTTTGCATGTGTGCACTGGTATAGGCTCACCTTTTATTTTAAGCTAATTTGAGAAAGGGACTATCTTTTTGTTTAGACTTTGCTTATGTTCAGCATTTATTCACCATTTGAAAGTTTTCCTGGCAGATTCCCTGTTAATCTTTATGTTATCAGGTAGTTTTTCAGAACAAGTGTGATGTTGAATCTATAGGGGTCTATTTCTGCACTCTATTCTGTTCCATCAATTCATTCTATCCTAGATCTTTTGATTCTCCAAATAAATTTTAGAATCAGTTTTTCAATATCTACAAAATTACCTGATGAAATTTTGATTAGGATTTCATTGAATTTATAGATTCAGTTAGGAAGCTTACATCTTGAAAATCTTGAGTCTTTCTATTCACGAACATGGAATATCTCTCTATATACTTATTCTTTGATTTTTATTTAGCAGATTTTTGTAATTTTCCTCATCTAGATCTTAATTTTAGACCTGTTTCTTCTCTAACCCATGCTTTTAATGTTGCAAATTTCCCATTTTGTACTGCTTTCGCTTCATTGTGCAAGTTTTGATAAATCGTTTGTTCATTTTCCTTTAGTTCACAATATTTTTGTAGGGACTCGAGATCTCTGTTTTCGACTCATGTGTTATTTAGATGTGTATTGTTTACTCTAATTATTTTGGGATTTTCCAGCTATCTTTCTGTTAACTGCTAGTTTATACCCATTGTAGTCTAAGAACAGACACTGTATGATTTCTCTTCTTTTAATTTTGAGAAGGTATATCCTATGGCCCAAAATGTGGTTTACTTTGCTGAATGTTTCATCATAGCTTGAGAAAAATAGATATTCTGTTGTGGGTGGATGAAATAATACATCCATATAAACTACAAATCAACTGATATGTCAGTTTCTGATAGATTTTCTGAAGTCTCCAACTATAATAGTGTATTATCTATTTCTCCTTCCAGTTCTCTCAGCTTTTGCCTTATGTAGTTTGATATTGTTTTTATGCACTTATGCATTGCTGCTGCTGCTGCTAAGTCGCTTCAGGCATGTCCGACTCTGTATGACCCAATAGACGGCAGCCCACCAGGCTCCCCCATCCCTGGGATTCTCCAGGAGAGAACACAGGAGTAGGTTGCCATTCCCTTCTCCAATGCATGACAGTGAAAAGTGGAAGTGAAGTCGCTCAGTCATATCCGACTCTTAGCGACCCCATGGACTGCAGCCTACCAGGCTTCTCCGTCCATGGGATTTTCCAGGCAAGAGTACTGGAGTGGGGTGCCATTGACTTATGCATTAAGGAATGTTATATTTTCTTTGAGAATTCACTCTTATCATTGTGTAATGATCCTCTTTATCTTTGTTAATTTTTCTTTCTTTAAGATCTTTTGTCTGACACTAATGTAGATACTTATGTTTTCTTTTAATCACTATTAGCATAATATATTTTTCTGCATCCATTTACTTTAAGTCTATGTGTGTGTCATATTTAAAGTAGGCTTCTTATATATAACATACAGTTGGGTCTTCTTTATGAGTCACTGTAGAAATCTGTCTTTCAATAGTTAAATTTAGACCATTGACATGTGAGGTAAACATTGATATGGAGGATTAATACCTACCCTATTGTTACTGTTTTTAACTTGTTTCCTTTGTACTCTGTTGATATTTTTGACTTCTTTTATGCTTTCATGGTTTTAATTCAACATTATGTTTTTCCATTTTCTTTCCTTTCTTAGCATATTTGATGTACTTTAAAAAACACTTTTCTAAGAGTCTCATGCTCTACCGACATACAATATTGTAAAGTTTAAAAATAAAATAAAATTTTAAAAAAAATCTAAAGCAAAACAAAACAAAACAAAAACCACTTTTCTAGTGGTTAGTCTAGAGTTTGCAACATAAATTTACAACTGATATAAGTCCACATTCAAATATTAATAATACTGTAAGCTTTGCAAGTAGTGCAAGTAACTTTGTTACAAAATAATCTCAATTCCTCCCTCCTGTCTTCTGTATCATTGCTATTATTCACTTCAAATACACATAAAAATTCATAGATAAATATATAAGCATAAATAATTGGATGCAGTGTTTTTTTATACAAAATGCTATTATATATGAACAAGAAAAATAATTTACAATTATTTATTAAAAGTTTTAATTTTACATTTGCATATTGACAATGGTTTGAAAATGTTTTTCCTTTCTGTATATAGTTCTGAGTTTCTAACTTGTATAGTTTTTCTTTTCTCTGAAGAATTCCTTGTAATATTTTCTACAAGGCAGGTCTACTGTTGAAAAAATTTTTAATTGTTATTGGTATGAGAAAATTTATTTCTCCTCCACTTCTGAAAAATAATTTCACATGGTACAGAATATTAGTTATATAGTTTGTTTCTATCAATACTTTAAATATTTTACTCCACTCTTCTTTCTTGCATGTTTCTGAGAAGGGAAATGCAATTCTTTGATAACTAAACTGTTTTTTCTACTGCCTTTTCCAGGACTTTTTCTTTATATTTTATTTTTGGAATTTGGAAATGAAATGACATGCTTGGGTGTGTTTCTTTGTGTGTATATGTTTTGGGCATTTATACTATTTGGTGTTTTCTAAGCTTTTTAAATCTGTGTTTTGATGTCTGACATTAGTTTAAGAGAATTTCTCATTTTTATTTTAAATATTTCTTTTTCTTTTTCTCTTTCTTCTCTTTTAAATATTTCCATTACGTATATTTTATACATTTTATGTTTATACCATGATTCTTGGATATCTGCATTGTTTTCTATCCTTTTGCCTTTTCCTTTTAGTTTTGAAGGTTTCTACTGATATGTGTTCAAGCTCAAAGATTTGTTTCTCACCTATGTCCAATATCTAAATAAGCCAAAGACATTCTTTACTTCTGTTACAATGTTTTTTAACTGTCTCTTAAAATTTTCATATATGCACTTACATTCTCCATGTTTTTGAATGCTGTTTATTTTGCATGTAAGATAACTTGAAATATTAGTCATAGTTGTTCAAAGTTCCTGATCTAATAGTGTCAACATCCCTGACATATCCAAGACTGTGCTTGATGATTCTCTATCTCTTAAAACCATGCATTCTGCATTTTCGGGTGCCTTGTGATTTTTTCCTTTGTAGCTGAACTTGATATACTTGGTAAAATGACTATTATAAGTAAATATTTAGTAATTTGGTTGTATGTGTGGATGGGTAAAAGCATTCTATAGTCCTGTGATGAGGTCTCAGTCTTTTAGTAAGCCTGAACCTCTGCATTACTTGCATTGCACGTACTTAGGTTTTTCTGTTTGTTTCTAAAAGTTTTATTGATGTATAGTTGCTTTACAATGTTGTTTTAATCTCTAATGTATAGCAAAGTAAATAAGCTATACATATATTCCATCCTTTTTGGATTTCCTTCCCATTTAGGTCACCATAGAACATTGAGTAGAGTTCCCTGCAGTATACAGTAGGTTCATATTATTTACCTGTTTTAGCCATGTGTGTGCAAGTTCAGTTGCTCGGTTGTGTCCTACACTTTGCAACCCCATGGACTGTAGCCTGCTAAACCCCTCTGTCCATGGAATTTTCCAGGCAAGAAAACTAAAGTGAGTTGCCATTTCCTATTCCAGGGGATCTTCCTGACCCAAGAATCGAAACTGTGTCTCTTGCATCTCCTGCATTCTTTACCAATGTGCCACCTGGGAATCGTTTATACACAGTAGTGTGTATATATATATGTCAATTCCAGTCTCCCAATCCACCCCCCCCCCCTTTCCCCACTTGGAGTCCATACATTTGTCCTCTACATCTGTGTCTCTTTCTGCTTTGCACCTAGGTTCATCCGTACTATTTGTCTAGCTTCCACAGATGTGCATTAATGTACGATATTTGTTTTTCTCTTTCTGACTTACTTCACTTTGTATGACAGTCATTAGGTCCATCCACATGTCTACAAATGACACAATTTCATTCCTTTTTATGGTTGAGTAATGCTCTATTATATATATGTACCATAACTTCTTTATCCATTCCTCTGTTGATGGACATTTAGGTTGCTTCCATGGGATACAGCCACTATCACAGTAGAACTCCACTATGTCCACTATAACAGGAGAACAGTATGGAGGTTCCCTAAAAAATAAAAGTGGAACTGCCATATGACCCAGCAATCCTACTCCTGGGCATATGCTCCAAAGATACATGCATCTTAATGTTCATCTTAAGTTTCTTTTTTAATGCCCACTTAGGCGGGACAGGATGGATAGGGTTTCATGGAATTAGCCTAACTGACCTTGGGGAAAGGAAATGCCTATGATAAAACCCATACTCTGGTTAAATAGTTTCTCCTAAGGACAGATCTTCTTAAAAACAGAGTACTCTGGTGTATTTCATAATGCTTCCTTTTTTCTGCTCCCCCTGCTGAAAGCTTGAGGGGATTTTTCTGCAATATTCACTGTGAAAATTTTGTAGAGTTTTAGAAAATATTCATAAAATTGTTGGGGGGCATCCCCTCAATGACTGGGTCCTCTTTGAGTTTTTAATCTCTCATGCTTGTCCACATTGAGCCTCCAGCATTTCATCAGTTCTTGGTCAAGTTTCTCTACCTTGGCATTGGTTCTCATGGCTGTTTCTGCTCATGGATTTCTATTCTGGTCAACTGTGATTATCTGTATTCCTTGCAGGTGTCTCTAACTTAGGGGCAGCAGTTTGACCTGTGACCTCACTGTACTTACTGATCTAAGAAGAGTTGTTTCTTTCTGCTTGTTCAGCTTTTTACTTATTGTTAGAATGGAGGTAACTTCCAAGTTTCTTACATGCCAGTCTGGAAACGGCAATTTAATTTTTCATTTCTTTTAATGGTCAAATAATATTCCACTGTATGAATATACCATGTTTTACTTAACTATTAATCTGTTGAACATTTGGATTGTTTCCACATTTTTGCTATTATGCATGATGGTGCTAGGAAAATGTGTGTGTGTGTGTGTGTGGTATATGTTTTAATTTCTCTAAGAGAATGTTGTTGCTTTTCAGTCACCCAGTCATGTCCAACTCTTTGTGACCCCATGGACTGTAGCACAACAGGCCTCTCTGTCCCTCACCATCTCCTGGGGTTTACCCAAATTCATGTCCATTGCATGGGTGATCCAGCCATCTCATCGTTTGATACCCTCTTCTCCTCCTGCCCTCTATCTTTCCCAGCATCAGGGACTTTTCCAATGAGTCGTCTGTTCACATCAGATGACTGAAATACTGGACTTCAGCATCAGTCCTTCCAATGAGTATTCAGGGTTGATTTCACTTAAGGTTGACTGGTTTGAACTCCTTGCTGTTCAAGGGACTCTTAGGAATCTTCTCCAGCACCACAGTTCGAAGGCATCAATTCTTCATCACTCTGCTTTCTTTACGATCCAGCTGTCATAACCGAATGTGACTACTGGGAAGATCATAGCCTTGACTATAAGTACCTTTGTCGGGAGAGCAATGTCTTTGCTTTTCAACACACTGTCTAGGTTTGTCATAGCTTTCCTGCCAAGAAGCAAACGTCTTTTGATTTCATGGCTGCAGTCAGTATCTGCAGTGATTTTAGAGCCCAAGAAGAGGAAATATGTCACTACCTTCACATTTCCCCCCCTCTATTTGTCATGAAGTAATGGAGCCAGATGCCATGATCTTAGTTTTTTAAATATTTAATTTTAAGCCAGCTCTGTCACTCTCCTCCTTCTCCTTCATCAAGAGCCTCTTTAGTTTCTCTTTGTCTTCTGCCATTATGGTGGTATCATCCACCTATCTGAGGTTGTTGATGTTTCTCCCAACTATCTTGATTTCAGCTTGTAACACTTCCAGCCCAGCATTTTGCATGATGTGCTCAGCATATAGATTAAACAAACAGGGTGACAACAGACAGCCCTGTCATAATCCTTTCTCAATCTTGAACCAATCAGTTGTTCCATACAGGGTTATGACTATTGCTTCTTGACCTACATACAGGTTTCTCAGGAGACAGGTAAGATGGTCTGGTATTCCCATTACTTTAAGAGCTTTTCACAGTTTATTATGATCTACACAGTCAAAGGCTTTGGCACAGTTGATGAAACAGAGGTAGATGTTTTTCTGGAATTCCTTACCTTTCTCTATGATCCAGTGAATGTTGGCAATTTGATCTCTGATTCCTCTTCCTCTAAGAGAATACATGCTTAGTAATATGATAATGCTATGTTTTTAAGGAACTTCCAGACTATTTCCAATGCAGCTGCACTGTTTTATGTTTCCACTAGCAGGACATAAGTATTTCAGTTTTCTCACATCATCTCAACACTTTTTTTCCCCTTAAAAAATGTTTGTTTTTTTTTTTTTTGATGATGAGCATCACAGTATGTGTTGTATAGAAGTATATCATTGTGATTTTGATTTACATTTGTTTTCTGATGGCTTATGATGTTGAGCCCCTTTATAGGTACTTAATATCCACTTATATATGCTTTTTGAAGAAATGTCTATTCATATCCTTTCTCTGATTTTTAAAACATGGTTCTCTTTATTATTGTGAAGATATTTAATATAACTATACACACATTTCTTATGACAAGTCGAGTATTGTACACTCATTACTAATACCAAGGGAGGACTTTATTGTTTAAAAAAATTTTTTTTTAATATTGGAGTTTAGGTGATTAAGAATGTTGTGATAGTTCAGGTGGAAAGCAAAGGGACTCAGTCATACATATAGATGTATCTCCCCACTCCCCCAAACTCCCCTCCCATCCAGGCCAGAGGAGGACTTTAAATTCTTCTGCCCACTGAATGTTGCTGTCAGAGTCCCAAGGAAAACACGAAACAGTCAAGCACTGAAGGAAACAATGCTTTTTTTACAGGGAGGAGAGACTGAGCAAGATCAGCTTCAGTAGAGCTCTTTGGTGCCCCATGGCCAGCAATCACTCCTTGTAGTTAATGCAGAGCAATTTGCAACATACATCCCTCTCATACTGCAGTAGAAAGACCTTGTCACCTCCCATCAATGCACAGATACAACAGTTGGACATTGCCATACAATGCACATGTTTTGACCAACTATAAAAGAATCAGTTCAGTTCAGTCGCTCAACCGTGTCTCTTTCTTTGTGACCCCATGAACCACAGCATGCCAGGCCTCCCTGTCCATCACCAACCCCCGGAGTTTACTCAAACTCATGTCTGCTGAGTCGGTGATGCCATCCAACCATCTCATCCTCTGTCATCCCATTCTCTTTCCATCTTCAATCTTTCCCAGCATCAGGGTCTTTTCCAATGAGTCAGTTGTTCACATCAGGTGGTCAAAGTATTGGAGTTTCAGCTTCAGCACCAATTCTTCCAATGAATATTCAGGACTGATTTCCTTTAGGATGGACTGGTTTGATCTCCTTGCAGTCCAAGGGACTCTCAGGAGTCTTCTCCAACACCACAGTTCAAAAGCATCAACTCTTCAATGCTCAGCTTTCTTTATAGTCCAACTCTCACATCCATACATGACTACTAGAAAAATTCTTTTATAGACCACAGATCAAATTACCAACATCTGCTGGATCATCAAAAAAGCAAGAGAGTTCCAGAAAAACATCTACTTCTGTTTTATTGACTATGACAAAGCCTTTGACTGTGTGGATCACAATAAACTGTGGAATATTCTGAAAGAGATGGGAATAACAAACCACCTGACCTGCCTCCTGAGAAATCTGTACGCAGGTTAGGAAGCAATAGTAGAACTGGACATGGAACAACAGACTTGTTCAAAATAGGGAAAGGAGTATGTCAAGGCTGTATATTGTCACCCTGCTTACTTAACTTATATGCAAAGTACATCATGAGAAATGCTGGGCTAGATGAAGCACAAGCTGGAATCAAGATTGCCAGGAGAAATATCAATCACCTCAGATATGCAGATGACACCACCCTTATGGCTGAAAGTGAAGAGGAACTAAAGAGCCTCTTCATGAAAGTGAAAGAGGAGAGTGAAAATGTTGGCTTAAAACTGAGCATTCAGAAAGCTAAGATCATGGCATCTGGTCCCATCACTTCATGGCAAATAGATGGGAAACAGTGGCTGACTTTTTTTTTCTGGGCTCCAAAATCACTACAGATGGTGATTGCAGCCATGAAATTAAAAGACGCTTACTACTTGGAAGAAAAATTAATACCAACCTAGATAGCATATTAAAAAGCAGAGACATTACTTCGCCAAAAAAGGTCCGTCTAGTCAAAGCTATCATTTTTCCAGTAGTCAGGTATGGATGTGAGAGTTGGACTGTAAAAGAATGAGTGAGTGAGTGAGTGAATGAAGTTGCTCAGTTGTGTCCGACTCTTTGCGACCCCATGGACTGCAGCCTACCAGGCTCCTCCAACCATGGGATTTTCCAGGCAAGAATACTAGAGTGGGGTGCCATTTCCTTCTCCAGGAGATCTTCCCAACCCAGGGATTGAACCTGGGTCTCCTGCATTTGTAGGCAGACGCTTTACCATCTGAGGTACCAGGGAAGTTATGAAAGAATATTGATCACTAAATAGGGAAATATATTCCCACATAAGATGATAAACCAGCACAGGCTGTGTGGGCTAATTATCTTTTGGCAAGTAAGCGTTCCAAGCACAGGGCCCATTTTTAGGGGTCTCAGTTGGTATTGGAAGACTGCACACATGAGACTGCTTACCCAACACTTATTAAGCTACATAACTTGAAGACATTTCTCCCATTCCATGGTCTGTCTTGTCCTTTGGTGTCGAAGAACAATAGTTCTTGTTGGTATCCTTTGTAAACTGAGTTTTCAATTTTGATGTCCAATTTAGCTTTTTTCCTTTTGTTGCTTGTGCCATTGGTATTCTATCAAAGTAACTGGTAAGTAATGGAAAACTAGACAGTAGGAAACTGTCTATATAGTTTTGCCTTTCCCTGCTATAAATGCGATAAAACACTGTAAAGCACTTTCAGAATGACTTATTTCACTTCATAATAGGCATTTGATATTTATCCATGTCTTTGTGTGACTTGATTGATCATTTCATTTTATCACTGAATAATCCATTGAATGGATGGACCACAGTTTTGTACCCATTTATTTATTGAAGAACATTTTCCTGGTTTTCAGGTTTTAATGATTATGAATAAAGCTGAAATAAAAAGGCAGGTTTTTGTTTGGACATACTTTTGCAAGTCCGTTGAGTAAACATCTGGGAGCACAATTGATTGAATGGTCTGACTACGGTTAGATTTGTAAGGTACTGTCAGATTATCTTTCAAAGCAGTTTACCATTTTACATTATTACCACAGAGATGTCCTTTTGCTCCTTGCCAAAAAAATTGATATTGCCAGGGTTTTGTTGTTGGTTTTGTTTTATTTTTGCCATTTTCATAGACCTGTATGTCTTACATATTTAATATTGGCTTTTCTTACTGTTGTTAATGAGAGCAGACCAAGAGTTATGTTTACCATCTAATCAGAGGCTTTCAAATTGTACTTGGCTGCCAGTGGTCAATTTGATGTAGGAACTGTCTTATACTTCTTTATGAAAGTACTGACTAATAATTTCTTAAACTATTCTGTATAGGAAAGTATTCCATAAATTGTGTATCCCAGAGGCAAAGAGATTCAGTTTTCTCCTCTTTGTTCTCTGCTCTTTATTCTCACTGAAACGTCTACCTCATTTATGACCCTTGCTTTTCCTGATGTACTTCATTTTTATGCAGGTCATTTTCATCCTCTTAAAGACCCTCATCTAACATACAGCTAACTAGTCTCAATAAAAGCTTTCTTTTATCCTATTCACTTTTTAAAAAAATCTGAAGTGGAGTACTATTTTCAGTGAACATTCAAGCGTTCTGTGCATTTTTCACTTCATGTTGAACACTTGATCCCAAACTTGAATTCAGACTCTACAATCGCCATTTGCTCTTTCTTAAAATTGCTTTTTTCCTGTTTCTTTCTCTTATAGTCAGCACACATTCCTCACAACAGTGATAAATATTAGCCAAACTCATTAGGCCTAGTTCTCAAGACGAACTCCTCTCCTGCATATCAAGTTGCACTGAGTAAGCCTGGTAATTTCTTGTAGATTAGATACTGACTCCAAATGCCACAGTACGCTGTTCATTTGGTACAGTTTCTGGTTACCCGAGGGAAAGGGTGACTTTTAAGCTGGTCTGGCTTCTTCTATCTGTTTAAGCCTTGAGGAAAAATTCTTCTAAAACTCGGGAGTGATTTAATAATTGGTATCAGTTGTGAGAGTGGCACAGGCTCCTTCATTAACAATTGAAAAAGAGCAAAAGCAGAGAAATACTTGATTGAAATATTCCAAATTGCTTTTCTTTCTTTCCCTGCATCTATTGTAGGCCTTTAGCCTCCAGTCATACAGGAACAACCTTGACATTAATACACAAGGGGAAAAAACATAATTAATAAGCTTAATATATCATTTGGAGTGTTAAAGCTAATTGTATTTATATTCAAATTTTAAGTCAGTTATTACCCTGGAGTAGTAATTTATAGACTTCTTCTCTGTGACCTAGAAAATATCACAGGAAAAAAGACCTATGTTTTTGTTTTATGCCCAAAGAATAACCTTCAGGGTTAGGGTTGTAATTTCTGGGTGGAATATTTAACATAATTACATTCATATTCAATAGGGAATCTTTTAGAAAATCACTGCTTGGAATGCAGTTCTATAAATGCTGTATCTTGAGCCAAATTAAACATGTAAAATGCCAAGTTCTCAATCTAAAGAAAAACGTTACCATCTGCTGTAATTATATAGAATGAGAAAGATAGTGAATGTTTTCCCATTTACTGAACACAAAAGAGACACTTCTTTTAAAACAAATTGTTGGGCCTTGTTGGTTCAGTTTGTGATGTTTTCACTCAAGCAGAATAATGTCTACATTCACTCTGTGTTATGTATTAGGTAGTTAAGTATACTCACATTTTACTAAAACCTTGCAAATGTTTCTTGGCCAGAAGGAGAGTGAAATGAAACATGATTCTCTATGTAATCAGTTAAAAATATCCAAACTGACAGTTGGCTTGGGTGACAGTTTACTTGGGATTTAAGCATTTCTCTAATGAGGTATAAAAGTAGTTTCACTCAACTCAGAACTTACAATTAAGACAATTTATACTTAAGGAATTTAGACTTACGTTAGAAATATATATTTTCCCCAACATTTCTTAAGTTCTGAGGTAGTATACAAAGAGCACATTTTTGTAAATTCTTCCTAAAAAGAAATTTTATTGACATTTTGTTTTAAGAATGGATGACATATACTATGATCAAATTTAAATACTACTTATCCATGAAAAGAAGTGTTATATTTGATTGTTGTTGTTTAGTCACTAAGTCATGTCTGTCTCTTCTGAGACTCCACAAACCTTAGTCTGCCAGCCTCCTCTGTCCCTGGGATTTTCTAGGCAAGAATACTGGAGTGGGTTGCCATTTCCTTCTGAAGAGAATCTTCCCAACCCAGGGATCAAACCCATGTCTCCTGCATTGTCAGGCAGATTCTTTACTGCTGAGCCACTGGTGAAGCCCATTACATTTGATAGGTGAGTGCAAATTATCCCGACTTCCCTAAAAAATGAATAATAAAAGAAAGGCGATGCTTCTCATCCCTAAAGTAGGCCTTGTGTTTACACACTTTCTGTATCAAAATGAAGTATGGATCCCAGCAAATCCACTATACTTTATTCTCAGTGCCACTGGGCATTTCTCACAGCTGCCTAAGCTGCCTTCAGTAAATTGTTTTTTCCTACAACACACATTTCTCTCTTTCATACTACAAAATACATTATTTATGTGTATGCCTAATTCTGTTATTGGAAAAAGTAAGTTAATTTTTAGAGTTATTGATTTTATTTTGTCAAACATATGTTGCTCTTTTCTTCTTGTGACTAAAACAAAAAGAACTATGAAAGAAACAAACAAAATCGATATTTCTCTATTAACTACGTTACTTAAAAATCACATTTGGTTCAGAGAAATGCAGGATATGAGATAGAATCACATGGAAACCAAATGTTTTAGGCTTCTTCTCCCAACCAACTTTCCCTAACCACCCTCACCTGCTTCTATTAACTACCATGCCTGTGTGTTTCAAGTATACATTTTATTGCATGTACTTAATTTATTATAATTATTAGTGTACATGCTATTAATATTTCTGCCATATTGCTAGCTTATTAAGGGCATTAAATTGCACAGCTAAAGTTAAAAATATGCTGTCCTGAGCATAAAAGAAAAGTAATATTGCTCTTTGTATTGGGGTGAATTTTTACATTAAGGAGTAAAGGGGTAAATTGTTCTAGATTCTTCTTTAGAATTGAATCACACTGATTTTCTGCATGAACTGGGTTCCTCTCTTTAACCTCCGTGTGGAAAGCTTTGGAAGGAAAACAGAGGAAAAAAATATGTAGAAAACACAACATACTCAGGTCTGATCTGTGCCAAGGAATACATCACAAAAGGCTAACAGTAATATTAATGATATAACCTCCTTGTTATTGGGTGACTACCTTTGACATGTGTTATAAGTTATATTAATGAGAACTTTCTTAAATAGGTGGTTTTAGGCTGAAAATACTATGATCTTTTTTTTTTTTTTTTTTTTCATTCTCCTGCAACAGGAGGGAATTACTTGCTTCTTTGTCTTTGGGACCTGTTACACTTATCCCTGCAGAAAACCCTGAGTTCTCAATTGCTCTGTGTAAGGTCTATAGTCCTGGGGCAGAAAGGAGTGAAGGTTTAATTCAGCGGAAATGTTCGCATCTGGTATATTGAACTTAAGACTGAAAAAAAACCTCTAAAGACAGGGATTTGATAGTAGAGTAAGAATGGAAATTTATGGTGGGGTCTTGATCCAGGGAGTTTAAGTTTCAGTGATGGTTTAGTAAAGCAGATAATATATTCAAAGCTGCACTGCCCCTTTTTAGATTTGAGCTGTTGTCTTAACAGTTACAAACTTAACAGATAACTATAATAGATGACACCTTGCCCACAAGTGAGAGGTATTTTTTTTTTTTTTTTTTTTTTACTGGTCAATGGCTATTTTATAAGGCATCAGTTTATGGAAAAACATGAACTTTATCAAAGTGTTAGTTTGTGACTTATTTCAACTTGACTTTGAACGGTTTAGGTACAATTATTGATATATATATGTGTGTGTGACATATGTACATATGTGCTAAGATATACATATATATGTATGTGCTGATATATTTATTAGCAAGCAGATATTTCTGAGGAAATATTTAGGATACTATGAAAAAGAGGCTTTCCGTATTTACAATCTTTGGACATCAAGAAATGTGACATTTATTTGTTGTTTTTCTTGTGCTTTTAAGCCCAAATGCAGGCAGGTAGAGTACATGATTTGTGTGTTCCAGAGGACTAATTTGTGAGGTTCTTGATTTTAGTTATAGACAGTGCTAGATCAGTTGGGTGAAATGGCATTTATTATTTGTGACCACAGGGGAGCAATTTAAGGGGTTATCCTTGTATTCAAGTAGCTTATACATAGGCACAAGAGACATACATCCTCTCATCCTATGGTCAAGTTGGCCTTGGGTTGTTTAATTGAATACGTTTGGACATCTGACCATAGCTATGAAATTTGAGGCCTAAATTAGTCCTTGAACACATGTGGGAAAACTAATCTTCAGGGTAAACTAAGCAACCCATTACAAAAGTAGTGACAGCTTCATTTCAGAAATCTACTGAAAAATATTCTCCATCTGATGCATTTTCCAGTGAAGAAGGAACAAATCTAAAAGGCAGGTTTCACATGCATAAGCAATTCCATACCAGAGGAAAGAATGTATGAAAATAACTTTTCAAAAGAGAGTGGATGCCATGTTAACAGGCTGACTTATGAATCAATTCAGCTCTGGAATTTTAGAAATATGGAGAGTAGAGGATAAATTAATACTCAAATTAACTTATTTAAATAACCCATATGAAAAAGGACACCTAAAATAAAACCTGATATTTGAGGTCTACTAACACTTCTAACCCTTTGACTGTGTGGATCACAATAAACTGGAAAATTCTGAAAAAGATGAGAATACCAGACCACCTGATCTGCTTCTTGAGAAATCTGTATGCAGGTCAGGAAGCAACAGTTAGAACTGGACATGGAACAACAGAGTGGTTCCAAATAGGAAAAGGATTACATCAAGGCTGTATATCATCACCCTGCTTATTTAACTTATATGCAGAGTACATCATGAGAAACGCTAGACTGGAAGAAACACAAGCTGGAATCAAGATTGCTGGGAGAAATATCAATAACCTCACATATGCAGATGACACCACCCTTATGGCAGAAAGTGAAGAGGAACTCAAAAGCCTCTTGATGAAAGTGAAAGTGGAGAGTGAAAAAGTTGGCTTTAAGCTCAACATTCAGAAAACGAAGATCATGGCATCCAGTCCCAACACTTCATGGGAAATAGATGGGGAAACAGTGGAAACAGTGTCAGACTTTATTTTTCTGGGCTCCAAAATCACCGCAGATGGTGACTGCAGCCATGAAATTAAAAGACGCTTACTCCTTGGAAGGAAAGTTATGACCAACCTAGATAGCATATTCAAAAGCAGAGACATTACTTTGCCAACAAAGGTCCGTCTAGTCAAGGCTATGGTTTTTCCTGTGGTCATGTATGGATGTGAGAGTTGGACTGTGAAGAAAGCTGAGCGCTTAAGAATTGATGCTTTTGAACTGTGGTGTTGGAGAGGACTCTTGAGAGTCCCTTGGACTGCAAGGAGATCCAACCAGTCCATTCTGAAGGAGATCAGCCCTGAGATTTCTTTGGAGAGAATGGTGCTAAAGCTGAAGCTCCAGTACTTTGGCCACCTCATGCGAAGAGCTGACTCACTGGAAAAGACTCTGATGCTGGGAGGGATTGAGGGCAGGAGGAGAGGGGGACAACAGAGGATGAGATGGTTGGATGGCACCACCGACTCAGTGGACATGGGTTTGGGTAAACTCTGGGAGTTGGTGATGGACAGGGAGGCCTGGTGTGCTGCAGTCCATGGGGTAGCAAAGAGTCAGACATGACTGAGCAATTGAACTGAACACTTCTAACTAGTAAAATTTGCCAGAAGGCAGCCATATGTCAGTTGACACTTTCTGAATCTTCTATTATAGAAATTAAAGAATGACAAAACTAACACTTTGGGAGATTCTTTCAATTTTATTAAAGCATGTTTGTCATGGACCCTAGATGACCAGTATTAACTGACCAAAAGATGTCTATTTTCTTTTATTTCCTACCTGTAAGAGAGAAGAGTATTGCTTCATCAAAAGAGAACTACTAACACATTTTGGGAATATCTTTTTTTGGGGGGGAATATCTTTAAAAACATAAAATCTCTTGTTTTTAATATCTTCTTCTAAATGTCTTACCTGTGGAGCTCTCCCTATATTACTGGAGCAAAGAAGGGGGGCATTTTGGAGAGATTATATGTATTCCCAAGGAGGTGAGACAGTAACACCCCTAGATTCCAATGCATGAAGCCATTTTCTTATTTTTTTCTATCCCCATTTTAATCAGTCTTGAAGAAAACTATACCCATCAAGAGACAGGGAGAGAAAACTTATGTGAAAGTCAGCTCCAAACCATCTGCTTCTCTTTAAAGCTACCCTTGATGCAGAAGTAACACATTGGGGAAAATTTTTTAAAATGGCCATAGTATGCAAAGTCCAAATAATTTAGACATACAAATTCCTATCAAAATTATAATGAGATTCTTAACAAAAATAGAAGAAAAATCCTAAAATTTGTATGGAAGTTATGGAGTAAAGTTAACCCTCATGGTGGGAATGAAAATTGGAACAGCCACTGTGGAAAAGAATATGAAGGTTTCTCAAAAAAATACTACCAGATGACCCAGAAATTCCACTCCTAGGTATACAGCTGAAAAACAAAACCCTAATTCGAAAAGATTCATGCACCCTAATGTTCAGAGCAGCGTAATTTACAATTTCCAAGATATAGAAGCAATCTAAGTGCCATATATCTCCATATCTTCTGTATACACAGACACACACACACACACACACACACACACACAGAGTGGAATACTAAGCAGCTGTTAAAAAAAATGAATTTTGCCATTTGCAGCAACATGGATTATATAGAGAAAGATAAATACTGTATGGTGTCACTCATATGTGGAATCTAAAGCACAGCAAGCTAGTGAATGTAACAATCAGGAGACTGAAAAGACAAGAAACAAACTAGTGGTTATCAGTGGGGATAGGGAAGTGGAGAGGGGCAATACAGAAGTAGGGGACTAAGAGGTACAAACTGTTAGACGTAAAATATATCCTTGTAGCTTATGTTATAACACAAGGAATATAGTTAATATTTTATAATAATTATAGATGGAGTAAAAGCTTTCAAATTGTGAATTACTATTTTATACATCTGTAATATAAAATATTGTACATCAACTGTACTTCAATTAATATTTTAAAAGTCCCATAAATTAGTTTTAACATAAACACTAATGAGATTAAAAAAAATATTTCTCCCTTTAACCATAATAACAGCAATTGTGGTATAATGCTAAAATATTTTTAAGAGAGGCATTATCTAGGAGTAAATTTTGACATAGCTTAACCAGGGGTGCATTTGTTTGGAAAAATACGTCATTTGTGCACCTATATAAATGAGCTGAGAGATCTTAATAACCAAAATATTCTGGACATTTATCATGGGTACAATGATGCATAAAAGTCAGGTCGATTCTCTACAGAATTCAGAAAAGACCAAAAAGAGGTTACTTATTTTGAACTTTGAAAAGGATGGAAAATTTTGCTCTTGGCAAAAGAAATAGAACATAAAGAATGGGAGAAAAGAAAACTGCTGAGAAAATTTGGAGGGCTGCTGTGAGTAAGGGGTACCTATTTCATGAATGTTCTCATAGGCCATATTAAGTAAATTTCACTTTATTTTGAAGACAATGGGGAGTCACCATACAGATTAAAGCAGGGGAATTATATAATATCAGCTTGGAAAACTCTGACAGCAGTGTACATGATTGATGAGGATAAAGTCTAGAAGTAGTCCTCTAGGGAAGTGGTGGGTGAGGTATTATGTGGTCCTAGAGCACAAATGGCAATAGAAAAATAGAAGAGGAGAAATGTATGAGGTTATAAATGGACAATACTAATGAGAATAATATCCCATACACTGGTGAGAGATATTAAGGAAAACTAACCATTGAGAAATAGATAGTATTCAGGAGACTCTAAAACATGGAATTGATAGTAGCAGATGCCATGCAGAAAGAAAATTAAGTTGGGATTCAGGAATATAAGGGGCTTCCCAGGTGGCACAATGGTAAAGAATCCACCTGCCAATGCAGGAGACACAGGAGATGGAGATTGGATCCCTGGGTCAGGATGATCCCCCCGAGAAGGAAATGGCAACCCATTCCAATATTCTTGTGTGGGAAATCCCATGGACAGAGGAGCCTGGCAGGCTACAGTCCATGGGGTCACAAAGACATGACTGAGCACATGTATACCACCTCAGGAATATAAAGGAACTAAAACTTATTATGCATTTACTGTGTGCCAAGTACCACACTAGGTTACAATCCTCAAACACATTAGCACTGCACATAGGTATGCATGATCAGGACTGTTAGTCAACTGTACATGTAATAAAATGGTAACTCAACTATTTCAAAAGGCTCACCAAGTCTCATAGAACACAACCGCTTAGTAAGGCTTAGTAAGTTGTCTTTATGATTGCCAGTGTAAGATATTATGGTCCTAATTTTGAAAAGCATTTCTATAAATGAAAAATGATTCCATTCAGAGTAACTGATTACATACAGATAAATTCTGATTAGGTAGCCAAAGTAAAGTGAATGTGCACTATTTTTCTGAGTACTTGAAAATCTGATAATGACGTTTCATTTTTTCATGCTGGATCCTTTGAAATAGATTCCAAATAAAGAACAAGAGTGAGAGAGGGTAGGCAAATTTTAAATGTTGTGTTCAAATCAGAATTTCCTTTTTTTATGATTCATGTAACTGAGCAATACTTAAATCTATACTATAGCAATTTCCTGATGTATAAACTAGGAACACTAATCATATACAAGGAGCTTCCCAGATGGCTCAGTGCACTGCGATCTGCCTCTAATGAAGAAGATGTGGGTTTGATTCCTGGGTCAGGAATATCCTCTAGAGAAGGAAATGGCAACCCACTCTAGTAATCTTAGCTGGAAAATCCCATGAACAGAGGAGCCTGGTCGGCTACAGTTCATAGGGTCTCAAAAGAGCAGGACAGTACTAACAATAATCATACACAACTTAGTCTTAGTTGTAATGTGCAACTTAAAAAGTCTATTTAAAGTTTTGGCACAGTTTGTCCTCTACAAATATTATGTAATGTTATTCCGGATTAGCAGAAAAATGTCATGTTTCTTATAAAATACTACATTACAGGACTTTTGGAAACACAGTCACATTTCCTTTTTCTAAATTTTGGCTTACAAATTTTATACATTCTGAAATAACACTCTGCAGTAACAGTAGGAGAAAGGGACTGATTTCTAAGTAACAACATAAAAATAAGTGTACTTCCTAAGTGAAAGCTAAAAAAAAAACAAACAAAAAAAAACCCTCTAAAAACATTCCCCAATTAAAAAGATATTAGGTTGGATTTTTTTCTCATTAATTCATATATTCTTTCCTTAAGCAACTACCTGTTTTCTTCCTTTATATAAGATTTTAAATATATATATATATGTGTATGTAGGGGAATAACTTTTAATACATAAAAGAATTAATTGGCATTAAACAATATTGCTACCATATAGCATTTACCATATTTGATAATAGCTTTCTTTTTATGAATTTCATTCTTAACAATGATATTGAAACATACTTTTTAAGAAAAAAAACAAATGACAGATCCAATCACTTTAATTTTTAGAATAATTCTTGTTTGTACTTCAAGCAGATGTCAATACTTCAGTATAAAAAAAATTTAGTATTATTTTTCTTAAAGTTTAACTCACTGCATCTGGCTTCTTTATCCAAAAATCCTCAGCCCACTTACATGACAGCTATCATTAGGAGAGTTTCCAAGCTTCCTTGTAACACAATACTTTAGTGAATTTATATGTTACTGCTTTGAAGGAAATCACAGAAAATATTTCTTCCAGGGTTATGCATTTATATGACCCATAAAACATTTCAGGTGAAAATTCTTAAAATCTTTCTTGGAGGAGCTAAATCTTTCTTTAGTGGCAGCTGTCAGGAGAAGTTACATGGATTTAATAAAATTTTAAAATGATTAAATATTAGTTAAACCTATCATTCTAGGAATCAGTGAACTGAAATGGACTGGAATGGGTGAATTTAACCCAGATGACCATTATATCTACTACTGCAGGCAGGAATCCCTCAGAAGAAATGGAGTAGCCATCATGGTCAACAAAAAAGTCCAAAATGCAGTACTTGGATGCAATCTCAAAAATGACAGAATGGTCTCTGTTCATTTCCAAGGCAAACCATTCAGTATCACAGTAATCCAAGTCTATGCCCCAACCAGTAATGCTGAAGAAGCTGAAGTTGAACAGTTCTATGAAGACCTACAAGACCTTTTAGAACTAACACCCAAAAAAGATGTCCTTTTCATTATAGGGGACTGGAATGCAAAAGTAGGAAGTCAAGAAACACCTGGAGTAACAGGCAAATTTGGCCTTGGAATACGGAATGAAGCAGGGCAAAGACTGATAGAGTTTTGCCAAGAAAATGCACTGGTCATAACAAACACACTCTTCCAACAACACAAGAGAAGACTCTATACATGGACATCACCAGATGGTTAACAGTGAAATCAGATTGATTATATTCTTTGCAGCCAAAGATGGAGAAGCTCTATACAGTCAGCAAAAACAAGATGAGGAGCTGACTGTGGCTCAGACCATGAACTCCTTATGCCAAATTCAGACTTAAATTGAAGAAAATAGGGAAAACAACTAGACCATTCAGGTATGACCTAAATCAAATCCATTATGACTATACAGTGGAAATGAGAAATAGATTTAAGGGCCTAGATTTGATAGATAGAGTGCCTGATGAGCTATGGAATGAGGTTCATGACATTGTACAGAGGCAGGGATCAAGACCATCCCCATGGAAAAGAAATGCAAAAAAGCAAAATGGCTGTCTGGGGAGGTATTACAAATAGCTGTGAAAAGAAGAGAAGCAAAAAGCAAAGGAGAAAAGGAAAGATATAAGCATCTGGATGCAGAGTTCGAAAGAATAGCAAGAAGAGATAAGCCTTCTTCAGCGATCAATGCAAAGAAATAGAGGAAAAAAACAGAATGGGAAAGACTAGAGATCTCTTCAAGAAAATCAGAGATAGCAAAGAAACATTTCATGCAAAGATGGGCTCGATAAAGAACAGAAATGGTATGGACCTAACAGAAGCAGAAGATATTGAGAAGAGGTGGCAAGAATACAAGAACTGTACAAAAAAGATCTTCATGACCCAGATAATCACGATGATGTGATCACTGACCTAGAGCCAGACATCCTGGAATGTGAAGTCAGGTGGGCCTTAGAAAGCATCACTATGAACAAAGCTAGGGAAGGTGATGGAATTCCAGTTGAGCTATTCCAAATCCTGAAAGATGATGCTGTGAAAGTGCTGCACTCAATATGCCAGCAAATTTGGAAAACTCAGCAGTGGCCACAGGACTGGAAAAGGTCAGTTTTCATTCCAATCCCAAAGAAAGGCAATGGCAAAGAATGCTCAAACTACCTCACAATTGCACTCATCTCACATGCTAGTAAGGTAATGCTTAAAATTCTCCAAGCCAGGCTTCAGCAATACGTGAACCGTGAACTTCCAGATGTTCAAACTGGTTTTAGAAAAGGCAGAGGAACCAGAGATCAAATTGCCAACATTCGCTGGATCATGGAAAAAGCAAGAGAGTTCCAGAAAAACATCTATTTCTGCTTTATTGACTATGCCAAAGCCTTTGACTGTGTGGATCACAATAAACTGTGGACAATTCTGAAAGAGATGGGAATACCAGACCCCCTGATCTGCCTCTTGAGAAATTTGTATGCAGGTCAGGAAGCAACAATTAGAACTGGACATGGAACAACAGACTGGTTCCAAATAGGAAAAGGAGTACGTCAAGGCTGTATATTGTCACCCTGTTTATTTAACTTATATGCACAGTACATCATGAGAAACGCTGGACTGGAAGAAACACAAGCTGGAATCAAGATTTCCGGGAGAAATATCAATCACCACAGATATGAAGATGACACCACCCTTATGGCAGAAAATGAAGAGGAACTCAAAAGCCTCTTGATGAAGGTGAAAGTGGAGAGTGAAAAAGTTGGCTTAAAGCTCAACATTCAGAAAACGAAGATCATGGCATCCGGTCCCACCACTTCATGGGAAATAGATGGGGAAACAGTGGAAACAGTGTCAGACTTTATTTTTCTGGGCTCCAAAATCACTGCAGATGGTGATTGCAGCCATGAAATTAAAAGACGCTTACTCCTTGGAAGGAAAGTTATGACCAACTGAGATAGCATATTCAAAAGCAGAGACATTACTTTGCCAACAAAGATTTGTCTAGTTAAGGCTATTGAGAGTCCCTTGGACTGCAAGGAGATCCAACAAGTCCAGTCTAAAGGAGATCAGCCCTGGGATTTCTTTGGGAGGAATGATGCTCAAGCTGAAACTCCAGTACTTTGGCCACCTGATGCAAAGAATTGACTCATTGGAAAAGACTGATGCTGGGAGGGATTAGGGGCAAGTGGAGAAGGGGATGACAGAGGATGAGATGCCTGGATGGCATCACTGACTCGATGGACATGAATCTGAGTGAACTCCGGGAGTTGGTGATGGACAGGGAGGCCTGGCGTGCTGCGATTCATGGGGTCGCAAAGAGTCGGACACGACTGAGCGACTGATCTGATCTGATCTGAAACCTATCATGAAATAGAAAAATATACATGCTTATATCGTTGCAAAACAAATTATTTGGGATACTATTTGAATTATTGAACTCTTTTTTCCTACCATAATTAAAGCATCACATAAGGCTCAAAACTGAAATACACTATAGAGCTCTTTTGGAAATTTCTCATCAATTGGGAAGAGAAATTCAGTGAAGTAGATCTAACTCAAATACATGCAGATAGTTAATAATTAGGCTTTTCTGAAGAATTTTCTCTTTAGTTGGTCATTTAATTGAGATTCAGTGAGTGGCTATGTCTCTATTTTTAAAATTAAATTATTCAACAAAGAGTGATTTATATAGCATCTTCTATATCCAAAGCACGGAGAAGGAAATGTCAACCCACTCCAGTACTCTTGCCTGGAAAATCCCATGGACAGAGGAGCCTGGTAGGTTGCAGTCCATAGGGTTGCTAGGAGTCGGACATGACTGAGCAACTTCCCTTTCACTTTTCACTTTTATGCATTGGAGAAGGAAATGGCAACCCACTCCAGTGTTCTTGCCTGCAGAATTCCAGGGACAGGGGAGCCTGGTGGGCTGCCGTAATGGGGTCGCACAGAGTCGGACACAACTAAAGTGACTTAGCAGCAGCAGCATATCCCAAACACAGTTTTTTTGTTTTTGTTTTTTTTTGGTGGAGGGAGGGATATTTAGATGGATTATAGAACCATTATTTCAAGAAACTCACAGCCAGTGGAGAAGACTAATAAAGCACGTTGATTTTCTAGTCCTCATTGCTCTTGAAATAGCACCACTTGACTTTTGAAATAGTGGCTGTAGAAACCATAAACTAGTTTCTGAACCACTTTGGTTCTGGTTTGCATTGTTGATACTGTTTCAGATTTTTTATCCTTGGTAAGGAAGAGCTGGCTTATCCACTCTATTCTGCTGGCCTTTGATATATTTTCTTGACCAATGTTCAGGAAGGTTTTAGCTATAATTTGACAAAGAAAGATGAACAAATGACAAATACATGGTGAAAATCCCTAAAAGAAAATAAAGTCCTTAGGAACCCAAAGTCCAAAAATAGGGATTTGGCAGTGCCAGTACTGGGAAGAGTGGAGAAATCCTGTGAAAAGTTATGTGGAAGTGGAATCTTAGGGCATGGAATCTCTCTGCTTTCCAACTGAAAAAGGAGCTTGTTCAAGTTTGATGCATGATACTCGTTGCTTAGGGCTGGTGCACTGGGATGACCCAGAGGGATGGTACGGGGAGGGAGGAGGGAGGAGGGGGTCGGGATGGGGAACACGTGTATACCTGTGGCGGATTCATGTTGATGGACTTCCCTGGTGGCTCAGACGGTAAAGTGTCTGTCTACAATGAGGGAGACCTGGGTTCAATCCCTGGGTCGGGAAGATTCCCTGGAGAAGGAAATGGCAACCCACTCCAGTACTCTTGCTTAGAAAATCCCATGGACAGAGGAGCTTTGTGCAGGCTACTGTCCATGAGGCTGCAAAGAGTCGGGTATGACTGAGCGACTTCACTTTCTTTCTTTTATGGCAAAACCAATACAATATTGTAAAGTAATTAACTTCCAATTAAAATAAATAAATTTATATTAAAAAAAAAAAAAGAACAAGGAGAACTGAGAAAGACTGCATTTGGAGAGCTCAGACCATGACTGAAGGTTGGACTGCCAGAGTCAGAGGTCATAGAAAATGAAAGAATAATAATGGCTCACTTTGTTATAGGACTGGCTAAATAAACTTGGGGGACTACTCAAGGCAATATGTCTGTGGAAAAAAATTATAAAGCAAATCCAGTGAAACATAAGGATATCATCAATAATCAAATGCATTATACAAGAGAAATAAACAAAAATATAAATAATTTATTTTTGTTTTCAGTCAATATTTTTATTGTGGACAATCTAAGAATAGTAAATTCCTATAAATATGTATTTCCTAAGCAACAGAGAGAAACATTTTCTTATGGGATAAAATTGTGATATATCACTTTAGTTAGAATATGTTAAAATATTTAGACCTGTGTCAGAGGGACTCCATTACTGATAGTCATGTGGAAAATAGAATATTTTAAAATTTACCTTCTTGCTTTTTGCTGCTACATTTTTTGTAGGGCATATCATCTGTACATCTAAGCAGAGGAAGATTTCTGCTATAAGGATTATGTTACTCTGTACATTTTGGTTAGAAAATAAAAGTTGGGAAAGATAAATAGAAAAAACACATAAGAGCCAAAAAAAAAAAGAATGAAAAGATCTCTTTGAAAGAAAATCAGGGAGTCAGACATAAAAGGAAATTAACAGAAGAACCCCCTCTCCATTTAATTTGCAATTATTGTTAACTAAGATATCCTCCTAAAATTACACAGAAATAACAGGATGGAGTGTAGGAAATTACTTGTGGCTTTTTAAAATGTCCACTGCAAAGCAAATGTGTTTCAAAAAACACACAAAGCAAAAACAAAAATCTTGCTTCGTGGATCTCTTGTGTATCGTGGGTTTTCCCATGATAGCCTGAAAATGCATTCAGTTCCTAGCCTTTCAAAAGGAATATTTTACCACACCACTAATTACGAAGTATTTTGTTCAAGGGGTGAGAGCAGTTAAAATATCCCCATCTGTTTCAAGAATCTCATTAAGGTGCATCTATACTAGTTCACTGAGAAACTATTTCATAAAAAAATTATACCACAGCATATTTTGCACAGTATGGGTTGGAAAGAGAGACAGGCTTTGGAGATAACTGATTTGTTTTAAGTAGTAGACCCGCGCGGAGAAGGCAATGGCACCCCACTCCAGTACTCTTGCCTGGAAAATCCCATGGACGGAGGAACCTGGTGGGCTGCAGTCCATGGGGTCGCTAAGAGTCAGACACGACTGAGCGACTTCACTTTCACTTTTTACTTTCGTGCATTGAAGGAAATGGCAACCCACTCCAGTGTTCTTGCCTGGAGAATCCCAGGGACAGGGAAGCCTGGTGGGCTGCCGTCTATGGGGTCGCACAGAGTTGGACGGGACTGAAGCTACTTAGCAGCAGCAGCAGCAGCAGTAGACCCGCGCAGGGCATTGCGTTGTATAGCGTTAACGTCAGAAATGTCGACACATCGACAAATGCTGGTATAGAGCACATTTTTTATGTCTGGGTTTTCTGTTCCCTGAATTCCTCTGCTTCCTACTGGAGGACTTTTATTTGTACTCATATTAATCAGGTCAGTCTTTCTTAGACTTTCTTGGTACATAGGTTAATGTGTTTCAACCAAGCATTTTTAAGAAGTAATAATAGTATCTGTTTTTACTATTTTGAGGAATATGTGCATTTAGCAGTGTGATGGTTGAAGTCTGTTTTTCGTTTTTGTTTTAAATACAGCATTGTATGTATGGTAATTTTCCAGGAAGTCAATGTGTCTGATTTCGATATAATCTAGTGAGTACACATTCTATACTTGGGCTTGAACAAATAGTTCCCAAAAATGCTGGGGCAAAATTTTGTTTGTTGAATTTAGGAATGACAGAAATACAGGTACTGAAATGAGTGAAATATGTTGTGCAGTTTGTCACACTGATATAAATATTCAGTATGAATTAAGCATATCAAGTGTAGGATTTAAAATCAAATATGATGATCAGTGATAAACTACCGGTTTGTGTGCGTGATCCCTTTTGTCTAACGTGTTTCCTCTTGTCCCTTTAGTTATATTGATGAGAGGAGTGAGGGGAGGAGATGAGAGAATGTACACATAAGCTGAAAAAAGTTGATGGTTTTTAGGAAGACTACCATGTCTGATAAAATATAGTCATTAATTTGTGTGACTGTAAGAAATAAATTATCAATATACTTTTATAATAATTTTCAATTGATTTCTGAAGCCCCATGTGAATAGCATAGGACAAATATTCATAGATATTTTTAAAGAAGAAATTAAAGGATCATACACCATGATCAAATGGTATTTATTTCAGAGAGGCAGTGATGGCTCAAAATCTACATATCAAGCAAAGTAATAAACCACAATAATCAATGAAGGATAAAATCATATCACATTTGATGCAGAAAAAACTTCTGACAAAATTTAACAGCCATTTATGATGAAAACTTTCAACAAGGTAGCTATATGTGCCTCAACAAAGTTACTGGAATATATAACAAGCACACATCATACTCAACAGTGAAAAGTCAAAAGTTTTTCTCTAAAATGATGAACAAGACAGGGATTGCAACTCTTGCCACTTATATTCAAAACAGTATTGTAAAATATAGCCAAAGCACTCAGGCAAGAAAATAAAGTCCACATGAAAATGGAGAAGAAGAATGGAAAATGTTGATGCATTTTTTCCCTTACACAATCATCATGAAAATTAACTGAAACTCTGGATTATTTTTTAAAGGTGTTCAAACAAATGTGAAAAGCCGATCTTTGTTTTTGAATGAACATTATTGTTATTTTATAATTAATACATGTTCACTGGAGGATGTTTAAATAAAAAATGTAATGACAGAAAAAATAGAAAACTATTGGCAATTTTTTATTGTTTATTTTTTCTCAGTAATTTTTTCTTTTAAATGAAGACTGTTAATATTTGGAAGGACTGATGCTGAAGCTGAAGCTTGAATACTTTGGCTACCTGATGTGAAGAAATGACTCATTGGAAAAGACCCTGATGCTGGGAAAGATTGAAGGCAGGAGAAGAAAGGGACAACAGAGGGTGAGATGGTTGGATGACATCATCCACTCGATGGGCATGAGTTTGAGTAAACTCTAGGAGTTGGTGATGGACAGGGAGGCTTGGCGTGCTGGAGTCCATGGGGTCGCAAAGGGTCAGACACGACTGAGCGACTGAACTGAACTGTATTAAAGATGTATTTATTTCCATTATTAAAAAATAAGACCCTATATCTGATTTTCCTTCCCCTTTAGGGCATTTTGTAGTAGTTCTTTTAATACAGTTATGTTGGAGTATAAATACCTTCATTGAAAAGTGTATCACTTTAAATGTTTTTATCTGCTTGATGGTCATTTTATTTTTTGTGTGTTTGTTATATAGAAATATCACTAAAGTATATATGTCCCATGTGAATTTATTCATATTACTCTGCTACCTATTCATAACCTTCCTGGATAAGTTCTGGAATCTCTGTTCTCATATTGTCTTTGAGTAGTGTATGGCATTTATTCTCATTTACTGTGAATTTCCTACTAGATAAAGTTTGTGTTTTTTTTTTAAATTCTGTCCTCTGTCTTCATATTTTCTAACTCCCAAGAGATGCCAGGGCTGCATCTCCACAGATCATACTTTGAGGAATAAAGCTCAATATTCTCTCCTGTCTTTTGTTTTTATAATTCATTGTGGAATTTTTTAAAAGGTGACTGATTATGTTTTTCACCAAATCTGCACCATCTCCTGTAAGCCTTATTAATGGTATTGTCATGTAAGTTAGCCTTTCACTCAGGTAGCCCATATAATCAAGTTACATTGATAATATCTTTCAAATAATTTTAATTATTTTTCTACTTTCTTAATTAATATTAATGCTTTATTGTTCAGTCCTTTATCTTTTCATGTTCCCTTCATTGAAATAGCCTCTTAAATTATCCATTTTACCCAACCTCTTCTAATTCATATTTGTCACCACTGTTCTCTTTCAAAATTACAAATATGATTTTACCAAGGCTTAAAACCATTCCATGGAGAAGGAAATGGCAACCCACTCCTGTATTCATGCCTAGAGAATCCCATGGACAGAGGAGCCTGGTGGGCTGCTGTCCATAGGGTCACAAAGTTGGACACAACTGAAGCGACTTAGCATGTATGCATGTATTGGAGAAGGAAATGGCAACCCACTCCAGTATGCTTGCCTGGAAAATCTGAGGGACGGAGGAGCCTAGTGGGCTGCCGTCTATGGGGTCACACAGAGAAGGACACGACTGAAGTGACTTAGCAGCAGCAGCAGCAAAACCATCCCATATCTTCCCATTGTTTATAGGACCAAAAGAAAAATAATATATATTTCTACATGTTTTGGCTTAAACTGCCTGAATCACCTCTAATAACTGCAGTTACAAAGTTAATAAAATGAACAAATTGTGATTTAACCTGAATTTCCTCCCCCATTCCAAATACAAGTAAACTATCTACAGGTTATGGTACAAGGATACAGTGATTGAGGATCACTGTAAAAACAAAAAGAATAGATAAAAGCACAAGTCATTAAAAATTAAAAATTTACATTTTAGTTTGTGTATATGAATATTATTGTAGAAAAAAATACAGAATAGCCTCATTTCTTCTGTGTATATGGTTTATTACAGGTTTGCCACAATAAAAATCCAGTCAATTATAAAATTATTTTAATGAGCCATGGCTAAAGAATCTATGTAGCTGTGAATGATTTTAACATCCGGTCTACAATGCAAAGAACAAATTGATACTTTAGTGTCAGAGAAAATCTAACTGACTTTAAGTTCAGAACTCAGATCTATCCTGTCCATCTTCATTAATCCAATTTGGTTGGTTTAGAAAATTTCCCATCCTGAACTAATTTCTTATCACCATGAAAGGAATTTCATATGTTGATCCAATCTAAGAATGCATAAAGTAAAACTCATTATATGATTACTCATTCCATAAAAACAATTTTACATTCAGTTATTTTTATGAGTATAGTTATTCTCTAGCATAAATGTACAAGAATGTTAAATCTGCTGTTTCTTTGTAGTTTTTTTTTTTTTAATATACTTGAATTTTACTGGAAAATGACACCAAGTGATATTTATCAGTTTCCACTGTAATTAGTACACTGAAAAGGAATTTGAAAAGAGTCAGGAGACACAGAGACATTCTACATGTATGCAATATAGTGCCTGAAAATTAAAGAAAGAATAAACATGTGAAAAATAATATATTGCCTATCACAGAAGAAAAACTAGAAGAAATTGTTGCTGAATGTCTCAAGTAGAACTTTGTTTTTTATAAGTGTGGTTGTCTTACTGTTTTAGAGAAGATTGTGTATTGGTAGATGGTTGAGCAAAATATACTTTACTTTCTTTCCTAAAATAATATTCTAGGAAGCCACGTGAATGTGTGTGCCCTGTGCTCAGTTGTGTCTGACTCTTTGCGACCCCATGGTCTGTAGCCTGCCAGGCTCCTCTGTTCCTGGGATTTCTCAGAAAAGAATACTGGAGTGGGTTGCCATTTCCTCCTCCAAGGGATCTTCCTGATCCAGGCATCCAATCCATGTCTCTTGCATATCCTGCATTGCAGGTAGATTCTTTACTTCTGAGCCATCTGGGTAGACATGAACGATATCAATCACTGTTAATTAGCTTATTTTTAAATGTTACTTCTCTGGTGGCTCAGATTAAAACAGTCTGCCTGCAATGCAGGAGACCTGGGTTCAATCCCTGGGTTAGGAAGATCCCCTGGAGAAGGGAATGGCTACCCACTCCAGTATTCTTGCCTGGAGAATTCCATGGACAGAGGAGCCTCCTAGTCTACAGTCCATGGGGTCACAAAGAGGCGGAAATTACTGAGTGACTGTCACACTTTAAACATTACCAGACAATTGCTTCTTCAGGAGGTCTCTTTAATTCAGTCCCCAGCAGATAACTTTTTCCATTTGCTACTGTGGGATTTTAGACTAATCGCTCCTAGTTTCTCACTTGGAGTTTTGCTGTAAGTATTTTGACTGTTCTTGCTCAAGCTAAATCCATCCTTCTCACTGCCATCAACATTATATTTCTTAAACTCAAATAGAAGAATGGCGTTCATGTATAAGCTCTGTTCCATAGATGTGTGTGTGTGTTTTAGTTGCTTAGTCGTGTCTGACTTTTTGTGACCCCATGGACTGTACCTTGCCAGGCTTCTCTGTCCATGGGATTTCTCAGGCAAGAATACTGGAGTGGGTAACCATTTCCTTCTCCAGGGGATCTTCCTAACCCAGGGATTGAACCTAGGTCTCCTGCATTGCAGGCAGATGCTTTACCTTCTGTGCTACTAGGGAAGCCCATGTCTAAATTTCTGGTGTTTAAGTCTTCCTAATATTTGGCCTAATTATAAATTCACCTTTATATTTTGCCATTTCTTCACCCTGTTCTAAGAGTGATGAATTTCTCACCATTCTTTAATGTTACGAAAGCCCCTGGCTTTCCATGCTGTGCAGTGGTTAAGAATCTACCTCCAATGCAGGAGATACAAGACAGGAGGTTTGATCCCTGGGTCGGGAAGATCCCTTGGAGTAGGAAATGGTAACCCACTCCAGTATTCTTGCTTGGGAAATTTTATGGATAGAGAAGCCTGGCAGGATACAGTCTGTGGCACCCCAAAGAGTCAGATATGACTTAGTAACTGAGCATCAGTGCACTTAACTTTTTAGCAATTTTTATTAGAATATTGCTGTTTTACAATCTTATGTTTTTTAAAAATATATAAATTTTTTATTTTAATTGGAAGTTAATTACTTTACAGTATTGTATTGGTTTTGCCATACATCAACATGAATCCACCACAGGTATACACATGTTCCCCATCCCGAACCCCCCTCCCCACTCCCTCCCCGTACCATCCCTCTGAGTCTCTCCCTTCTTTTCTCCTTCATCATTTAAAATTCAGTTCAAATTCCATTTCCTCTTCAATGCGTTCAATTACTATCCAAGACAGCATAGGAAAATATGCTTAGCTTCTATAGTTCCATAGAACTTTTATATCTCTGCCTCTCTTCTCTGTCTTTGATTTTCTTGTTTTTATACACTGAACTAAAAATCTAGACTTACATGCATGATAAAATATTATTGAATTTTATATAACTCAAATTTATCTTAAAATACTATAGAATCTTCCCCATGTTTTATTTAAGCTTTACCAAGAAAATTAGAAAATATATTTTAAGCTCTTTAGTTTCAAACAATTGTAAGTGGATTAAAATCTTATTTAATCTCATTACTTGTGTAACTTGTTCAGTTTCTTCTTGGACTAAATTTTGCAACATCACATAGAGTATATATATGATATATAGAAAGTTTAGACCATTTATGTTTTCCAGACATAATGTAATTCTTGGCATCTCCAGTATTTTTTTGTTAATATTCATGAGCTTCTTGAGATTATATCTATTCCTTCAGTTCGGTTCAGTTTGGTTCGGTTCGGCTCAGTCATGTCCAACTCTTTGTGACTCCATGGATTGCAGCACACCAGGCCTCCCTGTCATATTAAAGGAGAATTGGAAAAGTTAATTTCAGTTCAACATCAGGATATATAGTATTTGCTAACTTTGTTTTTTCTTCTCATCTCTTCCCTTCTCTTTCAGTAATTCAGAACTTCTGAATCAAACAGATAAATGTTTCATACCTATTTAAAAATTTTCATTTAAATAAGTTTGGTGATAAACTCATTTTCTCTCTTTTCCATTCGGTGAAAACCTATTCATTAAAATTTATTTCAATAGTTACATCTTTATAAAACCTTCCCACATTTAACGTGGCAAAAATAATTTTTTCCCACTCTCATTGACTTTCACACAGAAACTCCACTCATTTCTAGTAAGAACTTTGAAATGCTTAATACCAAGTTTGTGTTGGCAACATATCTTCTCTCAGTCAGTCAGTCAGTCAGTCAGTTCAGTTGCTCTGTCATGTCTGACTCTTTGCAATCCCATTGTCTGCATCACACCAGGCCTCCCTGTCCATCACCAACTCCTGGAGTTTACTCAAACTCATGTCCATTGAGTCCATGATGCCATCCAACCATCTCATCCTCGGTCGTCCCCTTCTCCTCCCGCCTTCAATCTTTCCCAGCATCAGGGTCTTTTCAAATGAGTCAGTTCTTCCCATCAGGTGGTTAAAGTATTGGAATTTCAGCTTCAGCATAAGTCCTTCCAATGAATATTTAGGACTGATTTCCTTTAGGATGGACTGGTTGGATCTCCTTGCAGTCCAAGGGACTCTCACGTGTCTTCTCCAACACCACAGTTCAAAAGCATCGATTCCTAGGTGCTCAGCTTTCTGTATAGTTCAACTGTCACATCCATACATGACTACTGGAAAAACCATAGCTTTGACTAGATGGACCTTTGTTGGCAAAGTAATGTCTCTGCTTTTGAATATGCTATCTATGTTGGTCATAACTTTTCTTCCAAGGAGCAAGCATCTTTTAATTTCACAGCTACAGTCACCATCTACAGTAATTTTTGAGTCCAAGAAGATAAAATCTGTCAGTATTTCCATTGTTTCCCCATCTATTTGCCATGAAGTGAGGGGACCAGATGCCATAATCTTAGTTTTCTGAATGATGAGTTTTAAGCCAGCTTTTTCACTCTCCTCTTTCACTTTCATCAAGAGGTTCTTTAGTTCTTCATTTTCTGCCATAAGGGTGGTGTCATCTGCATATCTGAGGTTATTGATATTTCTCCCGGCAATCTTGATTCCAGCTTGTGCTTCCTCCAGCCCAGCATTTCTCATGATGTATTCTGCATAGAAGTTAAATAAGCAGGGTGACAATATACAACGTTGACATACTCCTTTTCCTATTTGGAACCAGTCTGTTGTTCCACATCCAGTTCTAACTGTTGCTTCCTGACCTGCATACAGATTTCTTAGGAGGCAGGTCAGGTAGTTTGGTATTCCCATCTCTTGAAGAATATTCCACAGTTTGTTGTGATCTACACTGTCAAAGGCTTTGGCATATTTAATGAAGCAGGAGTAAACCTTCTTTACTGGAATGGATATTTCTTGAGGAAGATGTCTTTATATTAGTTTTCTTTTACTTACTTCAATCTGCCAAAAATATTTACAAGTAGTCAACAAGGAGTTTAAAACGAAGGCACAGTGTTTTAGCTCTTAAATGTCTTTTGCTAAATTAGGAATATTTCATCAGTTCTTAAGTCAAATACTTATTGAAATCATCTGGGAATTGTTTTAATGCCCATACCCCTCCTTTTACAATAACATTTACTATGCATTGGTCATGTTGTATAGAACTATTTCCATAGGTTGTATCATATGCCATTGATGAGGTTAACAAAAGCCAATACCAGGTCCAGTCGCCTACTGTCATAATGCTTTTACAGTTCTATCCACCTATGTGTAAGAACAGCTCATGAGGGGCTTTTCTACAGGGCTTTTCCCCATAAAGCATCACAGAAAGTATGTATCAGGATGCTACTATGCATGTTTTGTTTAGTGAACTACTGACATACTATATACTAAATTTCTTCACTCTTTCATATAATAACAGTAATTTTCTTGTGAAATCTTTGCAGATGGATTCTGAATTTTCTTCATGAACAAAATTATATTTGGAGATAGATGCATTTTAGTATTTCTAACCTCATTTTCTTTTTATTTTTTTCAAATGTATTTATTTTAATTGGAGGATAATTACTTTACAATATTGTGATGGTTTTTGCCATACAGCAACATGAATCAGTCATTGGTATACACGTGTTCCCCCCCACCCCCAATCCTGAACCCCCTTCATACCTCCCTCCCCACCCTATCCCTCTAGGTTGTCTCAGAGCACTGGCTTTGCTGCACTGCTTCATGCAAGGAACTTTCAGGGTCCTCTTTTTACTTATGGTAATGTATATGTTTCAAGGCTATTCTCTCAAATCATCCCACCCGCTCCATCTCCCACTGAGTCCAAAAGTCTATGCTTTACATCTGTGTCTCCTTTGCTGCTCTGTATGTCAGATTGTCAGTACCATCTTTCTAAATTCAGTATATGTGTGTGCCACCTCATTTTAAGGTTAACCTAAATGACTGTATACTGCCTTTTTTTTTTTTTTTTTAAGCAGGCTTTCTATCCTTGTTTTCAGTTCATCCTAGAAAGTCTTTGGAAGCCTTGAGGGCTCAAGTGCTGATTTTACCTAATCTTTGAAACTTGTTTACTCTTGTTGATAATGGCATCAGGATATATATGCTTTTTTGGGCCACAGATGGAATTTACAAATCACCTTTAGGGTCCTTCAGTAATAGGCATTTTCTCTCTTGACATCAACAATTGGCTGATGCCAATATCCTATTGCCTGCTTTTAAATTAAACTCTGTATTTTGTGCTGCCACATGGAACCACTTTAAGCAAAAAAAGAGAGGCTGTGTGAGATGCTGTTCAAGACATTCATTTGATGAAAACTTTGGAGGATGGTTTGAATGTGGATGAAAGAAATCATTTGCTTTGGTGAGGTTTCTTACCAAATAAATATAGAACTTAAAAACAGGAAGAAATATCATCATAATGCTAGTTTCACTTTATTTTTCCCCCAAGCACTAAAAAGCAAGAGAAATATTGGCAATCTAAGCAATATTTTAATGTGGTTTTACAGGCCGTATTATGACATATTACCTTTCTGGAATCAAATATTTCAAAGGGCCATAATGAGTCAAAATTGTAATCAGGTGTTCAGAGTCAGTTTCCTTAGGGTTTTGACTTGATAAAAACAAATTCACTGGAACATGCTAGGGAAAAAAAATTTTTTTTTTAAAGATTTCCCTTTGGTTTTCCCTCTCTCTGGTTTTCAAAGTGATGCTGCTACCACATGCACATGGTGGTGGTGGTGGGTTATGGTTAACCTTTAAAGTTAGCAGAAGAGAGAAATCTACGATTGAATAGTTATTATGGAATTAAAGTTTTTAGGCACAGAAGTGAGAACAAATTATTCTCATCTCATTTAGTTGAATATTGTGTTTAAAAACATTCAGTTCAGTTCAGTCACTCAGTCATGTTCGACTCTTTCTGACCCCATGAACCGCAGCACGCCGGGCCTCCCTGTCCATCACCAACTCCCGGAGTCCACCCAAACCCATGTCCATCGAGTCAATCATGGCATCCAACCATCTCATCCTCTGCCATCCCCTTCTCCTCCTGCCCTCAATCTTTCCCAGCATCAAGGTCTTTTCCAAGGAGTCAGCTCTTCGCATCAGGTGGCCAAATATTGTATTTAGAATAATAAAAGTACAATTTTAAAATACTGAGTTGGCCAAAAAGTTCATTTGAATTTTTCTGTAAGATGAAAAATCAAATGAACTTTTTGGCCAAGCCAAGTTATATGTGTGTGCATATATCTATATACACACATGCATGTGTGTATGAATAGCCAGAATTAAAATCTTCATTTTATATGGGAGCATATCACAGTTAAAGCCTGGGTCAGGGCCTCATTCACTGAAATGACTGGTTGGATCCAGAACCCCAAACTTCACTGCAACAGAGCACTGGAGAAGCTCAATGTGATGAGAAGGTGATAGGTGAGGGGGCAAGGCTCATTTGGTATCTGTAACTCTATACATTGAGGGGGAAGGAGACAGAACACCAGAGGAAGAAAGGCAAAACATCATAAACCAGTTAAGCAGAAAGTATCAGGGAGAACAGAGCCCTGACCTGCATGCTCTTCAAGACATAAAGTAGGGAGTTTAGACTAGACAAGTTCAGACCCCATGTTATTAATTAACAGCAAAAACAACAAGAAATGTGATGATGATAATTACAACTAGCATTAAGAAAGGATCAAGGAACTCTATGTGACATTTACATTTAGTCCTCAAACTGCTTTCTTGAGACAGGCACGACTAGCAGATAATGGATTTGAGGCTCCCAGAGGTTAAATATCCTGTCCAACTACACAGCTTGTAATCAGCTAAACTCGTGTTCCACTGTATTTCATTATGTCCCTGAGAAGTGAGGGACAGAAAAATGCCAAGAATATTGTTAACTGTATTAGATCACAAACTGGGGATCGAATTTCAGAAACTAAAGCAGGAAAGTTTAGGTTTCCAACCAAGCAAAAAGCATAGAAATTGGATGGTCCTCTACTTGAGTCAGATGTTATTCCAAGTGGTGTTCTTTGGGCATTGTTTAAAATGCAAGTAGTAACTAGTAGTTTGGTATTAAGGCTAATCGATGAAGATAAATATAGTCAGGAATTAACGAAAAACTTGTACTGGTAGCAAAGAGTTGGCCATGACTATGGCGTTGGATGGCATCACCGAATCAATGGACATGGATTTGGGTGGACTCTGGGAGTTGGTGATGGACAGGGAGGCCGGGCATGCTGTGGTTCATGGGGTTGCAAAGAGTCGGACACGACTGAGCAACTGAACTGAACTGAACATGGTGTGTGCGAGCACACACACACACACAGTTAATTTCACTCAACTATGTCAGTGTTTTTCAGAATTATTTTTAGCAGCAGAACTTATATCTTTGGTTGTGAATAATAAATATACTTAGTTTCTCTATTCTTTGAGGAATTCCATTCCTGGCACCCTCCCCACAGCCCAGGGATTCATTAAGCTTTTGATTGTTGAAATCAATGAAGAATACCCAACCACCATTTATAACTTGATATCTATAGGGATAATGTATTCAGATTTCCTAAAACTCATCTACAGGTTTACTGTTGGGCTTATCAATGAATTATATTGCCTTCTATCATGTTATTTCCTGAGTTCTCCTTGCTCTCTTTTCCCCCTAAGCAGGACCTGAGATGGCCGCTATTCTCTGATAGAGGCACTATTTCTGAGAAAAAGAAATTAAAATATTTAACAATGGATTTTTGACTCAAAACATCTTGTTTCTTTTTCAGTCACTTACCAAACATGAATGCTCTTGTATCTGCATATAGTTTGGTTCTGTTTGAAAGAATGAATTTGGACTTAGATGCAAGAAGTTACAAATTCTTAATTTATTGACAAGATAGAAATATTTTGTGCATCATAGGCTATTTTCTTGCTGTTTATTAAGAAGACTGGTTTACCCAGAGACATTTCAAAATATGTTAAGTCTCTTTCATGGAGATGTAACTGATCTTAGCAGCAGGACTGATATACAACCCAGTAAGTTGTATAAACTATTGCTTGATTCATTCTGCTTTAATAAGACTAACTCTTTGTTTCTATGATAGTTCCTGGTATATTTTCTGTACTATTGTATCCTCTAAATGTCCATCTATTTTGATTTGTACATCTCTATTTTGACATATCTCTTTAACTCCATTAACTAAAATGCTCGCACATACTTCAAATCTCCAAATTATGGTTAAACGTGATTTCTCTGTGCCTCCCTTTCCCATGTTAACTATTTCTTACATTTTAAAGGGTGTTTTGTTTTTGATATTTACCTCTCCTAATATTTTACCACTTCTTATCCCCCATAACACATAATCATTTATAAGGCTCTTATTTATAGTATAAACTATATTATATATTTAACATACTTTTAATATCAAATATATAATTTTAATATAAAATTACTAGATTTACTAAGAATACAGATTTTTTGTTTTATTTTGTGGATACTGAGTTTACACTGACAGTTAACATTAAGTTGTTTCCATCCATTCTAACCAGTTTTGTATTAATTTGACTTTCCATCTGTTCTTAGCTAGAATGTTTAGCTGTTGTTACTTAAAAATTATGATCTGTGAACAAATGAATATGTCCTTATAGTAGCCAGATGATGACAAAACAGTGCAAGGAGGAAAAAAGAGATAGTCTAATGATTTTCTCTTTATTTTATACAATTTTCATACTATTTTATGTATGGATGTAAAGAGTGGATCACTGGTCTAATTATCATTTCTACTGGTGAATAGAATTAAACCGCTTGAATGTCATTATCAGTGATTAAGGGAAACAGTTAAATCATGGAATAAACTGAGAAATAACATTAGCCCTCATCCTTTTTTTTTTCTAGTTATGAAAGCTATTTTCTTTGATTTCAATGTGTGTGTGTGTTTTCATTTTGAAAACTATAAGCTTTGTCTTTCATGTAATAGATGATTATTCTGATTATAAAATTCCTCCCATACTCATAACATATGTGACTTGAGTTACCAAAAGCAACTGCAGGTTCCCTGAGTCTAAAAATACTATCATTTGCAAGATAGTGATACTTTATTCCCAAATGGCTGTCTAATGGCTACCTATCAAAAGTAGCAAAGAAAAATATTTTGAAAAAATTCAGATATTCAGGTCACATATAGACATCAAATTTATCAAATTCGTAAAAGGTTATAGACTCACCCACAAACTTTGAAAAGAAGATTAAGCAGCTTTTTATTAAATATTTGTTATTTAATATATTTTCTAATTTCTATAACAGGAAATATATCTGAAGTATAGATATTTTTTCTCTTCCTCATATAGATATGAAAACTAAAGTTTAGTTCATCTGAGTGCAAGGCAGAGACTGTATTCAAATCCAGGTCTGTATAACACAAAAATGCAACTACTTCCATCATGATTTCCTCAGATAAGAACAATTAATGGTTTATAGTTCTCTAAAATAAAATAAAAATTATAAAGTCTAAAGCCTAATGAATTCCTTTAATATGAATAAATGCATACAAGTAAAAAAAATGTGATTCAAACATCTAAATATCCCAGTTGTACTTGCCATAGTTTCAAATTGTACACTGTGAAATCAGTATGCAAAATGAGCATTTTATTTTTTCATAAATCTTAAATTCTCTTAAGAAACCCATTTTCCTATGCATCAGAAACTCTCCCTTGATTGCATCAAAATTATCAGAAGATTAATGTTGAGTCAAGTGGGAGATGATTTTGCATGCTGTCAACAACATTCAAAGACACTGGTATTGATTGAGATTTACGTATCTAGTTTCATGAATCTTGTCACTTGGGTGTAATTATTCCTTTTGGTCTCTACCTTAATCAGCCTTAGCTATTCTAGAACCAACAGAAATTCTATGATACAAGCCCATGTTGCTGTGTAAGTTCTTTCACTACTCTTAGGTAAGTGGAAATATCCTGTCCTAGTGTCTCCTGTGGTTTAACAGAATTTTGTTAAGATCATTTCCAAAACTTCTATCCAGACATGCTATGTAGTAATCCTTGCCCTGCTTTTTTTTTTTTTTTTTTTAAACCATTATTCAGATTCTTCATGGAACTGGGGGACATGTTTCTAACCTTGGATCCTCCACATTTATCTGATTTGACTTGAAAATTCTTTTTGTTTGTTTATTAGTTTTTGCTCTCACCCTTTATTCTATGGCTCAACCTTTTTATCTTCTATCACTTCATAACTAGCAAATTTTCTAGTCTCAGTAAGAGACTTGTTATTGCTCACAGGGATTGTTTCATAGACTGAGGTTTTAAAACACCAAACTATGTTAGACTCAAATGTTTTGGCTTCTACTTTATCACCCCTTTCCTAAGGCAACAAGTACAGGAAGCTTTGTTCACTGGATAGTGGAAATAATCAATTGTACAAAGATTTATGAGTTGGAAAAAAACCTATGTTTAATACTGTCTTCCCTGACAGAGAATAGATAAGTTAAAAAAAAATACTGGGTGTGAACACAGAAAATGTAGATTTTTCCATATCTATCATTAAAATATGCAAATTTGTACAATGATAGTTTTTAAATTTATTCATCTCTGCAAATAGACATAATCCTTTCTTTGTCCGTCTTATATATTTATTATTCTCTTTTTTTATCCTAAGGCACTCCATTCTTACAGAGTATTTATTAAAACTGTAATCCTTTGCATATTAGTCTACCACTTTTTGTATTCTTCTCACTCTAAGTTTCATGATAGAAGCAGTTCATTTGTTTTCTTCATTACTGTGACCCCACGGCCTAAAAAAAAAACACCTATAAAAGTGATCAGAAGTAGTTTTTCAATGGGAGAATAGTATTCCACCCCCCACCACAGATGTTATCTTAAAAGTCAGCAAAATGTATATCTCCTATGGATGTTTCCCCAGATGCTTGTTCCCATTGCTTTCCTTTTTGCCATTCTATGTCTGTTGTGTATGCTTGTCTAGAATTCTCTATCCTCCAGGATTTTACCAATATGGATACATCAACAGATTCTTTGGTGTCTTGAGTTCTGAATGGGTTCAGCCAGTGGGAGGCTTCACAATTGTTTGGAAGTTATATAAAAAGTGGAGTCAGTGTTCTAATTCTGTGACCTCCCTTTCAGTCACATTGTTCGTTGCATACCTCAGTCAGTGGCCACTATTTCTCTCAGGTGGCTCCTCCCACATAGCTGTCTTTTCCAGGTTTTGATGATCTTGGATTCTCCTTTGATTTCTTAGGTCTAGGATAGAAACTTCCTATAGTAAACTCTAAGCGTCTATATTTTCCCTTGTAATTTTCAACTTGATCTTCGAAAATGAACCCTTTACTCAACTCCCTTCAAGTTATCCAGTTGGTGTGCTTCATGTATTCCCTGACAGATCTTAAACATGTCAATGAATCTCAGTTTTCTCATCTGTTAAATAGAAGACTTAGGTAGTCTATAAAGACACTTGCTGCTCAGAATTCTCTTTGATTGTTTTAGTGAGTACTTTCTAACTCAGGAGGTACAGAAGGTGTCAACCAACTTAGGAACACATAGATATATCCAGAAGAAAATTGGGTTCCAATACTAGTTTATAAAAGACAGAAGTAACAAAAGCTATATTCTCATTGTAATTTTTCCAAATAGTGAAGCAGAAACAAGAGTAAAACTTGTCAAACAATTAGCTATATTGAATCCACAAATTAGTCAAGATAAATAGGAACTACATAGGGGGTTAATCAAGTCACTGGAGTATATTTATGTTAGTATGTCACATAATCACTCACTGGAGTATTATTTCAATGGCCAATTTATTTTATTATTATATTTAACTACTGGTTATTCATTTCATATCAGCATTAGTACCAGGAAAAAATTTAGTTTTTCATGACTCTCCAATAACCTTTAATAATTTTGTGCCTTTTTGGTTTTCTTGCTGTTCAAATAATTTTCTAATTTAATCTCCACATGTCATGTAAAGAAATTATCTGTAGAGTCAAATGTGTATATATTTCAAAAACTAAAACAAAATTCTATACATTAAAAAATGGTCCATGAATTAAATAGTTTTAAGAGGTGTTTCATTAGCAATTGTTCGTCGCTGTTGTACTTTAGTCGCTCAGTTGTGTCTCTGTCAGACTCTTTGCGACCCCATGGACTGTAGCCTGCCAGGTACCTCTGGCTAAGGGATTTTCCAGGCAAGAAAACTGGAGTGGGTTGCTATTTTCTCCTCCTGGGAATCTTCCTGACTCAGGAATCAAAACCAGGTCTCTTGCTTGGCAGGCAGATTCTTTGCCACTAGCGCCAAATGGGAAGCTTATTAGCAAAATTAAATCATATTATATGTGCAAATTATTTTTAGTATAAAGAATAAAATGGAACACCTGAAACTAATCCAACATTGTAAATCTACTATATTCCAATTTTTTTTTTTAATTTGAAAACATTCAGCTTCAGGGAAAATTTACCTTTTTGTAGAACACATGGTGTTTGAGCCAAATCTTTCTAAATATAATAATGATAAGAAAAATAGGAAAATTTTTATTTTAAAGTTTTAAAAGCTGTGAATTATTTTAGCTATGTTATTTGCTCATTGGAAACTTCAGAAAATAAAGATATAATCAAGAAGTTAAAATATTTCCAAATTCCACCACTCAGATATTATCACTGTATATATTGTTATATAATAGTCTGAGTCTTTTTATAATGTGTGCATATGTGTTCGTACCTTGACTTTTTCCCTTGAGTAAACACTATATTGTGGATAGTTTTCCATGACTATAGGCATAACTCTAAATAATTTGTTTAATGGTTGCACATTTAACATAGATGTACTTGTTTTTTAAAATTCTAACTGCCTGTGAGTTTGGAGGTACAGTGGCCAAAACAGACATGGTGTTTGCCCTCATTGGACTAAGGTCTTTGAGTGAACTTCAGACAATTGCTTCTGCTGCTAAGTTGCTTCGGTTGTGTCCCACTGTTTGTGACCCTATGGACTGTAGCCAGCCAGGCTTCTCTGACCATGGGATTTTACAGGCAAGAATACTGCAGTGGATTGCTACGGCCACCTCCGAGGGATCTTCCTAAACCAGGGATGAAACTTATTTCTCCGTGGCCCCCTCATTGCAGGCAAATTGTTTACTGCTGTGCCACCAGGGAAGCCCTCAGAAAATTAAACCGATACAATAAAGTGTGCCAGGTGTGAAAACAACAGGAAAACTTAAAAAAAAAATCTGTAAGTAATTATCTCTTTCAACTATTTAGTAAGACTATAGAACTTTAGATTGGCTGAAGTTGTTTGACTTTAGACAGGGTTCTTAATGTCTTTCTGCCACATTTATCATGTCGGAGAAAAATAACAGTTCATGTACCATAAATTTCTTACAAGGATTGATTGTAATAGCGCATGTGCAATACCTGGACTATAGTAAATATTCTTTAAATATATGTTACTTTTATTATTTTTTATTGGAGTATAGTTGCTTTACAATGTTGTGCTAGTTTCTGCTGTACACCGAAGTGAATCAGCTATATGTTTACATATATTTCCTCTTTTTTTTTAATTTCCTTCCTATTTAGGCCACCACAGAGCAGTGGGTAGACTTCCTTGTGCTATTCAGTATGTTCTCATCAGTTATCTGTTTTAAACATAGTATCAATTAGTGTATATACGTCAATCCCAATCTCCCAGTTCATCCCACCCCCCCCCCCCCCTTTCAATTTTGGTATCTAAACATTTTTTTTTTTCTCACTGTGTCTCTATTTCTGCTTTGAAAATAAGATCATCCATACCATTTTTCTGGATTCCACATATACATGGTAATATGTGACATTCGTTTTGCATTTTCTGACTTAGTTCACTATGGATGACAGTCTCTGATTCCATCCATGTCTCTGAAAATTGAACAATTTTGTTTCTTTTTATGAATCAATAATATTCCATTATATATGTGCCATATCTTCTTTATCCATTTTTCTGTTGATGGACATTGAGATTGCTTCCATATCCTGCCTATTGTAAAAAGTGCAGCAATGAATATTGGGGACATGTATCTTTTTGAATTATGGTTTTCTCTGGGTATATGCCCAGTAGTGGTATTGCTGGGTCATATGTCAGTTCTATTGATAGTTTTAGTTTATAAGGAAACTTCAAACAGTTCTCCATAGTGGCTATATCAATTTACATTCCCATCAATAGTGTAAGAGGGTTCCCTTTGCTCCACACTCTCTCAAGCACTTAATGTTTGCAGATTTTTTTGATGGGGGCCATTCTGACAGGTGTAAGGTGATACCTCAGGGCATCCCTGGTGGCTCAGTGGTAAAGAATCTGCCTGCAAATGCAAGAGATGCAGGTTTGATCCCTGGATTGGGAAGAACCCCATGGAGAAGAAAATGGCAATCAACTCCAGTATTCTTGGGGGAAATCCCATGGACAGAGGAGCCTGGCAGGCTACAGTCCATGGGGTCGCAAAAGAGTAGGACACAACTTAGTGACTAAACAACAACAAGGGTGATACCTCATTATAGTTTCGATTTGCATTTCTCTAATAGTGATGTTGAGCATCTTTTCATGTGTTTCGTCATCTGTAGGTCTTCTTTGGAGAAATGTCTATGTGGTTTTCCACTCATTTTTTTTTTTTTTAATGAGTTGTTTGTTTTTTGATATTGAGCTGCATGAGTGGTTTGTATAGTTTGGAGCCCCCCAAAATAGAGTCAGCCACTGTTTCCACTGTTTCCCCATCTATTTGCCATAAAGTGATGGGACCAGATGTCATGATCTTAGTTTTCTGAATGATGAGTTTTAAGCCAGATTTTTCACTCTCCTCTTTCACTTTCTTCAAGAGACTCTTTAGTTCTTCTTCACTTTCTGCCATAAAGGTGGTGTCATCTGCATATCTGAGGTTATTTCTCCTCAGATATGATATTTCTCCCAGCAGTCTTGATTCCAGCTTGTGCTTCCTCCAGCCCAGCATTTCTCATGAGGTACTCTGCATATAAGTTAAATAAGCAGGGTGACAATATACAGCCTTGATGTACTCTTTTCCTTATTTGGAACCAGTCTGCTGTTCTATGTCTAGTTCTAACTGTTGAAGTTAAATAGGGTGACAATATACAACCTTGCTGTACCTATTTTCTAATTTTGAACAGTCAGTTGTTCCATGTAATGTTCTAACTGTTGCTTCTTGACCCACAGACAGGTTTCTCAGGAAACAGTTAAGGTGTTCTGGTATTCCATCTCTTTAAGAATTTTCCAGTTTGTTTTGATCCACACAGTTAAAGGCTTCACATAGTCAATGAAGCAGAATTAAGTGTTTTTCTGGAATTTCCTTGCTTTCTCAATATGTAAGTTGAGTGAATGAAAGTTGTTCAGTAGTGTCCTACTTTTTGCAACCCTGTTGACCATACAGTCCATGGAATTCTCTGGGCCAGCATATTAGAGTAGGTAGCCTTCTCCAGGGGATCTTCCCAACCCAGGGATAGATCCAAGTCTCCACATTGCAGGTGGATTCTTTACCAGGTGAGTCACCAGGGAAGCCAAAGAATACTGGAGTGGGTAGCCTATCCCTTCTCCAGCAGATCTTCCCAACACAGGAATTGAACCGGGGTCTCCTGCATTGTAGGTGGATTATTTGCCAGTTGAGCTACCAGGGAAACCCTATGTGTACATTTATATACCATCAAAGGCATCTAGCTATTAAAAAATATATCTATGCAAATTCATGTGGACATAGTAAGAAAGTTTTCACAAATCAAGTGGATTGTTCTCATACAAGTATGCTTTTCATCTTGAAACTTTACTGGATTTATTGATGAGTTTTAGTAGTTTTCTGATAGCATTTTCTGATAAAGTTTTCTATGTATAGTATCAAATCACTGCAAACAGTGACAGTTTTACTTTTCCTTTCCAATTTTGATTGTTTTACTTCTTTTTCTTTTCTGATTGCTGTGGCTAGGACATCCAAAACTATGTTGAATAAAAGTGGCAAGAGTGGACATCCTTATAGCAAATGCTTTCAGCTTATCACCATTTAGTATGTGAGTTGTGTGTTTGTCATATATGGCTTATCACAAATGGTGTTCAGTTCAGTTCATTTCAGTCACCCAGTCATGTCTGACTTTTTGCGACATCATGGACTGCAGCACACCAGGATTCTCTGTCCTTCATCAACTCCCAGAAGTTGTTCAAACTCATATCCATTGAGTCAGTGAGGCCATCCAACTATCTCATCCTCTGTCGTCCCCTTCTCCTCCTGCCTTCAATCTTTCTAAGCATCAGAGTCTTTTTCAATGAGTCAGTTCTTCGCATCAGGTGGCCAAAGTACTGGAGCTGCAGCTTCAGCATCAGTCCTCCCAATGAATAGTCAGGATTGATTTCTTTTAGGATTGACTGGTTTGATCTCCTTGCAGTCCAAGGGACTCTCATGAGTCTTCTCCAACAGCACAATTCAAAATCATCAATTCTTTGGCACTCAGCTTTCTTTATGGTCCAACTATCACATCCATACATGACTACTGAAAATACCATAACTTTGACTAGATGGCCCTTTTTTGACAAAGTAACTTCTCTACTCTTCAATATGCTGTCTAGGTTTGTCATAGCTTTTCTTCCAAGGAGCAAGCATCTTTTAATGTCATGGCTGAAGTCACCATCTACAGTGATTTTGGAGCCCAAGAAAATAAAATTTCTCACTGTTTTCATTGTTTCCCCATCTATTTGCCATGAAGTTATGGGACTAGATGCCTTGATCTTCTTTTTTTTAGTGTTGAGCTTTAATCTGACTTTTTCACTCTGCTCTTTCACTTTCATCAAGAGTCTCTGTAGTTCTTCCTCATTTCCTGCCATGAGTGGTGTCATCTGCTTATCTGAGGTTATTGTTATTTCTCCTGGCAATCTTGATTCTACCTTGTGCTTCATCCAGCCCAGAATTTTGCATGATGTACCCTGCATATAATTTAAATAAGCAGGGTGACACTATACAGCCTTGATGTACTCCTTTCCCAATTTGGAACCAGTCCGTTGTTCCATGGCTGGTTCTAAATGTTGATTCGTGACCTGAATACATGTTTCTCAGGAGGCAGGTGAGGTGTTCTCGTATCCCATCTCTTTAAGAAGTTTCCACAGTTTGTTGTGATCCACACAATCAAAGACTTTAGCATAGTCACTGAAGCAGAACTAGATGTTTTTCTGCAATTCTCTTGCTTTTTCTATGATCCAATGATGTTGGCAATTTGATCTCTGCTTTTTCTAAATCCAGCTTGAACATCTGGAAGTTCTTGGTTCACGTATTTATGAAACCTAGCTTGGAGTATTCTGAGCATTACTTTGCTAGTGTGTGAAATGAGTGCAGTTGTGCTATAGTTTGAACATTCTTTGGCATTGTCTTTCTTTGGGATTGGAATGAAAACTGATCTTTTCCAGTCCTGTGGCCACTGCTGATTTTTCCAAATTTGCTGGCACGTTGAGTGCAACACTTTCACAGCATCATATTTTTAGGATTTGAAATAAGTTAACTGGAATTCCATCACCTCCACTAGTTTTGTTCATAGTGATACTTCCTGAGGCCCACTTGACTTCGCAGTCTAGGATGTCTGACTCTAGGTGAGTGATCACAACTTCATGGTTATCTGTATCATTAAGATCTTTTTCTGTATAGTTCTTTGTATTCTTGCCACCTCTTCTCAACATCTTCTGCATCTCTTAGGTGAACACCATTCTGTCCTGTATTGTTCCCATCCTTGCATTAAATGTTCCTTTTGTATCTTTAATTTTCTTGAAGAGATCTCTAGTCTTTCCCATTCTATTGTTTCCCTCTATTTCTTTGAACTGACCATTTAGGAAGGCTTTCTTATCTCTCCTTGCTAGTCTTCAGAACTCTGTATTCAAATGGATATATCTTTCCTTTTCTCTTTTGCCTTTCACTTCTCTTCTTTTCTCAGCTATTTGTTAGGCCTCCTCAGACAACCATTTTGCCTTTTTCCATTTCTATTCTTGGGGATAGTTTTGATCACAGGCTCCTGTACAATGTTAGGAACCTCTGTTCATTTATCTTCAGGCACTCTGTCTATCAGATCTAATCCCTTGAGTCTATATATCACTTCCACTGTATAATTGTAAGGGATTTGATTTAGTTCATACCTGAATGGTCTAGTGGTTTGCCATAGTTTCTTCAAATTATGTCCAAATTTTGCAATAAGGAGTTCATGATCTGAGCCACAGTCAGCTCCCAGTCATGTTTTTGCTGATGTATAGATCTTCTCCATCTTTGGCTGCAAAGAATGTATTCAATCTGATTTCAGTATTGACAATCTGATGATGTCTATGTGTAGAGTCGTCTCATGCTGTTGGTAGAGGGTATTTGCTACTATGACCAGTGTGTTCTCTTCGCAAAACTGTTAGCTTTTGTCCTGCTTCATTTTGTACTCCAAGGCCAAACTTGCCTGTTACTCTAGGTATCTCTTGCCTTCTTTTGCATTCCAGTCCCCTATGGTGAAAATGACATCTTTTTTTGGTATTAGTTCTAGAAGGTCTTGTAGGTCTTAAGAGAGCCATTCAGCTTCTTTGGCATTAGGTTGGGGCATAAACTTGGATTACTATGATATTGAATTTGCCTTGGAGACAAACAGAGATCATTCTGTTGTTTTTGAGATTGCATCCAAGTACTGCATTTTGGACTCTTTTTTTTTTTTATGAGAGCTACTCCATTTCTTCTAAAGGATTGTTTGCCCACAATAGTAGATATAATGGTAATCTTGTCAAATGCTTTTTCTTCATCTATTGAGATTATGTTGTTTTTATTCTTTGATTTGTTAACATGGTGTAGCATACTGAATGATTTGCAGATATTGAAAACTCCTTACATAACTTGGATAAATCTCACTTGATCATGGTGTATAATCTTTTAATGAATTATTGGACTCAGTTTGCTAGCATATTGTTGAAGATATTTGCAACTATGTATACCTTAAAAAAAGGGGCGGGGGAGAAGGCCCAAGTTAACAAGATTAGAAATGGAAAAAAAAAAGTTATTAGTGACACCACAGAAATACAAAGACCATATGAGACTACTATAGGCAAATGTTTGCGAATGAAATAGACAACCTAGAATAAATGGACAAATTCTTAGAAGGCTACAATCTCTCAAGACTGACCCATGAAGACTAGAAAATGTGAACAGACCAAACAAATACTTAAATTTAAACTGTGATTAAGAAACTCCCAACAAACCAAAGTCCAAGAACAGTTGGCTTCACTGGTGATTTCTACAAAAATTGAGAGAAGAGTTAACATTTATCCTTCTTAAACTATCCAAAAAATTGCAGATAGAAGAATACTTCTAAACTCATTCTCTGTGTTAACTATCACTGACACCAAAACTGGACAGTTCAGTTCAGTCACTCAGTCAAGTCCGACTCTTTGCGACCCCATGAATTGCAGCATGACAGGCCTCCCTGTCCATCACCAACTCCTGAAATCCACTCAAAGCCATGACCATTGAGTCGGTGATGCCATCCATCCATCTCATCCACTGTCATCCCCTTCTCCTCCTGCCATCAATCTTTCCCACCAAGAGGGTCTTTTCAAATGAGGCAGCTCTTCACATCGGGTGGCTAAAGTATTGGAGCTTCAGCTTCAGCATCAATCCTTCCAATGAACACCCAGGACTGATCTCCTTTAGGATGGACTGGTTGGATCTCCTTGCAGTCCAAGGGACTTTCAAGAATCTTCTCCAACACCACAGTTCAAAAGCATCAATTCTTCGGCACTGAGTTTTCTTCATAGCCCAACTCTCGCATCCATACATGACCACTGGAAAAACTGTAGCTTTGATTAGATGTACCTTTGTTGACAATGTCTCTGCTTTTCAATATGCTGTCTAGGTTGGTCATAACTTTCCTTCCAAGGAGTAAGCGTCTTTTAATTTCATGGCTGTAATCACTGTCTGCAGTGATTTTGGATCCCAGAAAAAAAAAAGTCAGCCACTGTTTCCACAGTTTCCCCGTCTATTTGCCATGAAGTGAGGGGACCAGATGCCATGATCTTAGTTTTCTGAATGTTGAGCTTTAAGCCAACTTTTTCACTCTCTTCTTTCACTTTCATCAAGAGGCCCATTAGTTCTTCTTCATTTTCTTCCATAAGGGTGGTGTCATTTGCACATCTGAGGTTATTGATATTTCTCCCAGCTGTCTGGATTCCAGCTTGTGCTTCCTCCAGCCCAGCATTTCTCATGATGTACTCTGCATATAAGTTAAATAAACAGGGTGACAATATACAGCCTTGACGTACTCCTTTCCCTCTTTGGAACCACTCTGCTGTTCCATGTTCAGTTCTAACTGTTGGTTTCTGACCTGCATACAGATTTCTCAAGAGGCAGGCGGTCTGGTATTCCCATCTCTTTCAGAATTTTCCACAGTTTATTGTGATTCACACAGTCAAAGTCTTTGGCATAGTCAATAAAGCAGAAATAGATGTTTTTCTGGAACTCTCTTGCTTTTTCCATCATCTAGCGGATGTTGACAATTTGATCTCTGGTTCCTCTGCCTTTTCTAAAACCAGCTTGAACACCTGGATGTTCATGGTTCACGTCTTGCTGAAGCCTGGTTGGAGAATTTTAAGCATTATTTTACTAACGTGTGAGATGACTGCAATTGTGCAGTATTTGAGCATTATTGGCATTGCCTTTCTTTGGGATTGGAATGAAAACTGACCCTTTCCAGTCCTGTGGCCACTGCTGAGTTTTCCAAATTTGCTGGCATATTGAGTGCAGCACTTGCACAGCATCATCTTTCAGGATTTGAAATAGCTCAACTAGAATGCCATCACCTCCACTAGCTTTGTTCGTAGTGATGCTTCCTAAGGCCCATTTGACTTCACATTCCAAGACAAAACTGGAGAAAAATATCACAAAAAAGGAAATTAAAGATCAGTATCACTGATGAACATAGATGCAAAAATCTTCAATAGTTTTCATTATTACCCAAGTTTTCTCAAAAATTACCTTTTAAAAGTAAAACGTTAGACTATATAAGCTGATGATGAAAATTGTATACTTATACCCTTAAATTATATTCATAAACAGACATTTAAATTCGTGTTTTAAAATCACCTCAATTTCTAGAAGAGATACATTTTCAATACAATTTTGTACTTTTTAGTAAATAATTATAAATCTTATATTTATGCTCTATTGATCAAGTGTATATTATTGCTTTTAATTACAAATTAAATGTAACAAAATAACACAAATCTAATAAAGATCATATAATTTTAATTCATTTGTAATAAATCATAGCATATAATGGCAGATTTTCTTTTTCCATTGGTGGTCACCATTTCATAGGAAAAAGAAAAGTCATCTGAATTTCAAGGAGTCCATATAAATTCAATTTATATTTTTTATTAGGAAAAAAATAAGCAACGAATCTACTTTTTAAATTAAGATCTGTCTTTTCACCTTGCTTATAGTTTCCTTTGTTGTGCAGCAGCTTTTATATAGTTTTGATCTTAAATTTAGATCTTTAATCCATTTTTAGTTTATTTCTGTGTATGGTGTTAGAAACTGTTCTAGTTTCATTCTTTTACAAGTGGTTGACCAGTTTTCCCAGCACCACTTGTTAAAGAGATTGTCTTTTCTCCATTGTATATTTTTGCCTCCTTTGTCAAAGATAAGATGTCCATAGATGTGTGGATTTATCTCTGAGCTTTCTATTTTGTTCCATTGATTTATATTTTGTCTTTGTGCCAGTACCACACTGTCTTGATGACTGTGGCTTTGTAGTAGAGCCTGAAGTCAGTCAGGTTGATTCCTCCAGTTCCATTCTTCTTTCTCAAGATAGCTTTGGCTATTCAAGGTTTTTTGTATTCCCATACAAATTGTGAAATTATTTGTTCTAGCTCTGTGAAAAATACCATTGGTAGCTTGATAGGGATTGCATTGAATCTATAGATTGCTTTGGGTAGTATACTCATTTTCACTATATTGATTCTTCCAATCCATGAACATGGTATATTTCTCCATCTATTAGTGTCCACTTTAATTTCTTTCACCAGTGTTTTATATATAGGTTTCTATATACAGGTCTTTAGTTTCTTTAGGTAGATATATTCCTAAATATTTTATTCTTTCTGTTGCAATGGTGAATGGAATTGTTTCCTTAATTTCTCTTTCTATTTTCTCATTATTAGTGCATAGGAATGCAAGGGATTTCTGTGTGTTGATTTTATATCCTGCAACTTTACTATATTAATTGATTAGCTCTAGTAATTTTCTGGTGGAGTCTTTAGGATTTTCTATGTAGAGGGTCATGTCATCTGAGAACAGTGAGAGTTTTACTTGTTCTTTTCCAATTTGGATTCCTTTTATTTCTTTTTCTGCTCTGATTGCTGTGGCCTAAAACTTCCAGAATGGGAGAAAATAATAGCAAATGAAGCAACTGACAAAGAACTAATCTCAAAAATATACAAGCAACTCCTACAGCTCAATTCCAGAAAAATAAATGACCCAATCAAAAAATGGGCCAAAGAACTAAACAGACATTTCTCCAAAGAAGACATACAGATGGCTAACAAACACATGAAAAGATGCTCAACATCAATAATAATCACTCATTATCAGAGAAATGCAAATCAAAACCACAATGAGGTACCATTTCACACCAGTCAGAATGGCTGTGATCCAAAAGTCTATAAGCAATAAATGCTGGAGAGGGTGTGGAGAAAAGGAAACCCTCTTACACTGTTGGGGGGAATGCAAACTAGTACAGCCACTATGGAGAACATTGTGGAGATTCCTTTAAAAACTGGAAATAGAACTGCCTTATGACCCAGCAATCCCACTGCTGGGCATACACATCGAGGAAACCAGAATTGAAAGAGACACATGTACCACAATGTTCATCTATAATAGCCAGAACATGGAAGTAACCTAGATGTTCATCAGCAGATGAATGGATAAGAAAGCAGTGGTACATATACACAATGGAGTATTACTCAGCCATTAAAAAGAATACATTTGAGTCAGTTCTAATGAGGTGGATGAAACTGGAGCCTATTATACAGATTGAAGTAAGCCAGAAAGAAAAACACCAATACAGTATCAGTTCAGTTCAGTTCACTCAGTCGTGTCCGAGTCTTTGCAACCCCATGAATCGCAGCACGCCAGGCCTCCCTGTCCCTCACCAACTTCCGGAGTTCACTCAGACTCACGTCCATCGAGTCAGTGATGCCATCCAGCCATCTCATCCTCTGTTGTCTCCTTCTCCTCCTGCCCCTAATCCCTCTCAGCATCAGAGTCTTTTTCAGTGAGTCAACTCTTCACATGAGGTGGCCAAAGTACTGGAGTTTCAGCTTTAGCATCAGTCTTTCCAAAGAAATCCCAGGGCTGATCTCCTTCAGAATTACTGGTTGGATCTCCTTGCAGTCCAAGGGACTCTCAGGAGTGTTCTCCAATACCACAATTCAAAAGCATCAATTCTTCATCGCTCAGCTTTCTTCACAGTCTAACTCTCACATCCATACATGTCCACGGGAAAAACCATAGCCTTGACTAGATGGACCTTTGTTGGCAAAGTAATGTCTCTGCTTTTCAATATGCTATCTAGGTTGGTCATAACTTTTCTTCCAAGCAGTAAGTGTCTTTTAATTTCATGACTGTGTGGATCACAATAAACTGTGGAAAATTTTGAAAGAGATGGGAATACCAGAGCACCTGACCTGCCTCTTGAGAAACCTATATGCAGGTCAGGAAGCAACAGTTAGAACTAGACTTGGAACAACAGACTGGTTCTAAATAGGAAAAGGAGTACGTCAAGGCTGTATATTGTCACCCTGCTTATTTAACTTATATGCAGAGTACATCATGAGAAACGCTGAGCTGGAAGAAGTGCAAGCTGGAATCAAGATTGCCAGGAGAAATATCAGTCACCTCAGATATGCAGGTGACACCACCCTTATGGCAGAAAATGAAGAGGAACTAAAAACCTCTTGATGAAAGTGAAACTGGAGAGTGAAAAAGTTGGCTTAAAGGTCAACATTCAGAAAACGAAGATCATGGCATCCAGTCCCAATACAGTATACTAATGCATATACATGGAATTTAGAAAGATGGTAACGATAACCCTGTATGCAAGACAGCAAAAGAGACACAGATGTATAGAACAGTCTTTTGGACTCTGTGGGAGAGGGCAAGGGTGGGATGATTTGGGAGAATGGCATTGAAACTTGTATAATATCATATAAGAAACGAATTGCCAGTCCAGGTTCAATACAGGATGCTTGGGGCTGGTGCACTGGGATGACCCCGAGGGATGGTACGGGGAGGGAGGTGGGAGGGGGATTCAGGATGGGGAACATGTGTATGCCTGTGATGGATTCATGTTGATGTGTGGCAGAACCAATACAATATTGTAAAGTAATTAATAAATAAATTTAAATTTTAAAAATAATAAATAAAATAAAAATTTATTATTATACATAAAAATAAATAAAAACTGAATTGATTTATCTCAAAAAAATAATAAATAAAATTAACATCTGCATGAGGATCTACTCAAAATGAAAAACACAAAAACTTCATCAGGTTTCTACAATAATTATACAAGTGTGAAGAGGGTAAAAAAAAAAAAAAGAAAGCAATTATAAACAAGCAAATATTACACTTGCTTTTCAAAGTATAGGATTAAATTTGTATTACTTCTCTTCAATTGATGCTTTATTTTTACAATTTAAAAAATACTCAACCATATAAAGGAATGAAATAGGGTCATTTTAGTGATGTGGATGAACCTAGACTCTGTCATATATAGTGAGATAAGACAGAAAGAGAAAAATAAATATCATATATTAATGCATTATATGGAATCTAGAAAAATGTTACTGATGAACCTATTTGCAGGGCAGCAATAGAGATGCAGACATAGAGAATGGACTCTTAGGCACAGGGAAGGAAAGAGAGGGTGGGATGAATTGAGAGACTAGCATTGACATATAAACACTACCATGTGTAAAACAGATAGCTAATGGGAAACTGCTGTATAACACAGACAGCCTGACTTGGTGCTCCGAGTCTCTCAGTTCCTCCCACCCTCTCCTTCCTTTCCTGTATCCACAAGTCTGTGTTCTACATCTGCATCTCTAGATGGGTAGGGTAGGGGGAGTGGTACGAGAGAGATCCAAGAGGGAGGGCATATATGTACACATATAAGTGAATCACATTGTTATACAGCAGAAAGTAATACAACATTGTAAAGCAATTAGATTCCAATGAAAAAAATACATTTTAATAAGTTTTCCTGTTTTGAATATCTAATTACTTTAAACAAATTAGAAAAATTATACTTGATTTTAGAAACTATCCACCTTATTTTTAGAAAAATAAGTAGTTTAATGGAATAACTCTCATGTTCCTTTTTAGCATTATAACTAAATTCTTAGAAACAGTTTCTATGTCAACAGCTGTGGGCATGAATGGAATCACTGTTTCAGTCTGGAAGAATAAAACATGGATAATTCTGGCATTTGTGCATAAATTCATTATTTTTCTCTCTGACAGGAGTTAAAAATATGTAAAATTACAACAGAAATGTGATAAAAATTATGTAAATAGTTGCCGAAGGGAAACTGAATGAGGGGATAATGAGAGACAATTGGGACAATGTAGCTGAATGAAATTATGCCACAGCAAGAAGTCTGGCCTTTGTGTCAGAAAGTTCACATAAATTACTTGAGCAGAACCAAACATTAACAAAATAATGCAGTATGAACTACATCAGTAAATGCTAAGGGGAAACTCAGTAGAAGAAGTATGCTTTTAGCTGGGCTAATTTGGTGAGAATTCTAAGGGTGGATGAGTTTCTAGAACAATTTCATAGTAGAATGGAGGGAAAAAAAAAACAAACAGAGGGTTAAAATCTAAAATGGATTATTTCTGTCCATTTTTTCATCAAGAGCAATGCAGCAGAAGTCCACCAAATATAATGTCTTTTCCTCATATTAAACAGTACCAGAAGTGAAGAGCTTCCCAGGTGTCACTACTGGTAAAGAACCTGCCTGCCAGGACAGGAGACTTAAAGAGAGACAAGTTCAATCTCTGAGTGGGGAAGATCCCCCAGAGGAAGGCACCACAACCCACTCCAGTTCTTTCCTGGAGAATCCCACGGACAGAGGAGCCTGGCGGGCTACAGTCCAAGAAGTCGCAAAGAGCTGGACTCAACTGAAGCAAATTAGCACATGCCCTAACACACACAGTGAAGTGAAACTGTTAGTCACTCAGTCCTGTTTGACTCTGCAACCCCATGGACTGTGGCCTGCCAGGCTCCTCTGTCCATGGAATTCTTCAGGCAACAATACTGAAATGGTTTGCCATTCCCTTCTCCAGGGATCTTCCAGGCATAATTTTCTCACCTCATGCTTAAAAAGTACAGAGAACAGGCAAATATGGACTTAGATTCTTGCATCAGGAGATAGTTGTTCCTGTAACATAAAACAATGACCAACTAAATTAACAGATTCCTCACCAAGATTTCTTTAAGACTTGTACCTCAATTGTACACCAATCCAAAATTATTATGCCTTAGACAGTGCCCAGTCTCAACAAACTCTCTCTTTTGCAAAATTCACCATAAAAATCATGCAATCTTAGACATTCCCTAGGTGATAATCTTGATTACATCCATAAGCTTAATAAACTCAGCTTTGTATTTTGTTCAACAGGTTTTTCTGGAGCCCTTTTGGGGAATGGGCGATTGGTAAATTAGAGTCTGGTCAAATTATCTTATTAATATTTTTGTTGACAACCCTACTATAATATAAAAACAAGAACAAAACAATAAAAAGAAAACCAAATAATTTTCCATGTAATCTGTCTGGTTACTTAATTGTTTAACAAGGTGCAAAAAATTGCTTGATGCTACAAATAATTGAGGAACAAGTGTGTTTTTTTTTCATATATGCAGCATTTATTATGGGAAATGAGAGAAATTAGTAGAAGAGGACAAAGACAGCATATGGAAACTATGCAAAGAAAAACACTATATTCATTTTATGGTTACGGTACCTATAATTGACAGGCTTCTAAAAAAATTATCCTGTTTTATGCTATGTTGTGTAAAATATAGTATATATTAAGATTATATTCTGCAATAATAGATAAGAAAAAACTATCATAAAATTACAATTTTTATGTGATAAAAATAATCCCTGAGTGGTATTATGTACTACTGATGCTTCCAGCTGTTGCTTATACTTTCAAGAATTTTTATTATCTTAATAATTTACATGTGGAGGTCAACACATTAATAAGAAAGGATTAGTATTATAATCCTGATGATAGTTACCCAAGTTGACTCACAACAAATACTTCTTAAATTTTATATTTCCACATTTTCAAATGGCTGACATTTTACTTTTTTTCCCACCTATTAAAGTTTAATAAGACTATTTCCTATATATTGAACACAAGAGGAACAATGGTAGTCAAGCCAAATTTGACTTCTGTAAACTGAATGCTAGCACAAGAGAAAAGCAATGAGAGACTTGAACTTCACTCAGGCACCTTCCTATTTTATTCTCCTCTTAGGAGCAGAAACTAATTTCTACTTTACCACTCCATTAGTTAGGGCACCCAGCTAATTCTCTCTGTGTCCACTTTTCTCCATATGAATTTATGATTCTGTTTATATACTAAATTGATTCTCTTCAAATTTCTATGTTCAAGCATCTAATTCACTCAAGTATCATATTTCTTGGAGAAATTCATTAGAACTTGTAAACTACTAGTTAGCCTGTAGATGCTTGTTGCTGAACAGAGTAAAACAACACCAAAGACCAAAATTTACCCCTGAGAATTCAGTGTCAAAAGCCCATTCCACAGAAACACGCTGTCCAGTTTGGGATATCTATGCTTTTAAGCCTTTTCTTGACTGATTGTAAATTTTTAGTGCTCACAGAGAACATGCAAGAAGTTAATTTAAATGTTTTGTGGACAAACAGCTTAAATTCAGGACTCAAAGAATTCATATAAATATCATTCTAATAAATAAAAATATACCTAGTAAAGACATCAGGAACAACATGCAGCCCATTTAGATCCATAAGTAAAATTATGTTGCATACACTGCCTGTGTGGATAAGGAGGTCAAAGAAGCTATGTACTGTTTAGGTTTGGGGTTTCCTGATGAGATGATGATGCTTTACCTGCTGTGAATCTTCTCTCGTGTCCATCTATAAAGATATGTAAATGTAGTAGCAGATCAAAACATAATTGTGTCTGATGGCAATATAAACTGCAAACTAGGATTGTGCTACTACTGTTTTTATAGCAGAGGTGAAGCTAGGAATAGTGATAGATGTGAAAAAAATGTGGAAAATAGAATAAGGGGAAAAAAGAAAGAAAATCTAAAAGGCATGAGTATTCAGAAATACATACGAGAGGATCTAATATTTACCTAAAAAATTTTCCCCCCAAAAAATACTATCAAGGCTTATTTACTCAGCTGGATGTTGGGAATATGGTATTCATCTTAATGCTAATTTTTAAAATGTGGGTTTCACTTATATTGTACATAGTTATACACTATTTAAAGCTAATAATTACTGAAAAAATCTAAGATCCCTTCCCTCTAGAGTAACACAATCTAGGATACACCTTCTTAAACGTAGTAATTTTTTTCATAATAACCTTCAGTTCAGTTCAGTTGCTCAGTCGTGTCCGACTCTTTTTGATCCCATGAATCGCAGCACGCCAGGCCTCCCTGTCCATCACCAACTCCCGGAGTGCACTCAGACTCACTTCCATTGAGTCAGTGATGCCATCCAGCCATCTCCTCCCCTGTCGTCCCCTTCTCCTCCTGCCCCCAATCCCTCCCAGCATCAGAGTCTTTTCCAAAGAGTCAACTCTTCTCATGAGGTGGCCAAAGTACTGGAGTTTCAGCTTTAGCATCATTCCTTCCAAAGAAATCCCAGGGCTGATCTCCTTCAGAATGGACTGGTTGGATCTCTTTGCAGTCCAAGGGACTCTCAAGAGTCTTCTCCAGCACCACAGTTCAAAGGCATGAATTCTTTGGCACTCAGCTTTCTTCACAGTCCAACTCTCACATCCATACATAACCACTGGAAAAACCATAGCTTTGACTAGATGGAACTTTGTTGGCAAAGTAATGCCTCTGCTTTTCAATATGCTATCTAGGTTGGTCATGACTTTTCTTCCAAGGATACCATCCTGGCATAAAAAATGTGTATTTCTTATACCCAACATTTGGAATATAATTTAGGGAGCACATATTCTTAACTAGGGGTGTTGGAGAAGACTGAAAATTGGAGGTGGGAATTCATTGTCATCTGTGTCATCACTGTCATCATGGCAGGCCTTTGATGAATTAGATTTTAAAGAGTAATTCTTGCCATGTATAAAGGGGGTAAGTGCCTTTAAGTTAGTAAATATATATTGTAAATTGATATCTATTTATAAACTGTATCAAAAACATTTCTCTTTCTGCTTTCAGTTTTATTGCAGTATAATTGACAAACATCCTTGTATAAGTTTAAGGTATACAATATAATGATTTGACTTAAATACATTGTGAAATGATTACTACAGTAAGTTTAGTGAACATCCATCATGTCACATGAATACAAAATAAAATTTACTTTTTCCTTGCAAAGAGTTCTCCTAGGATTTATGCACTTAGAGCTTTTATACATAATATACAGCTGTGATTTTATTAATTATGTTGTATTTTAAAAGTCTAGTACTTATCTTAAAAATGGAAGTTTGTACTTTTTAACCACCTTTATCCAACTTATCTTCCCCCAGTATTTTGTCTCTGGCCATCACAAATCCAATCTCTTTTTATGTTTGTTTGTTTTTGTAAATATAATTTACCTAAAACACTATATTAGTTCATACTGCATAGAATAGTGATTTTTTATTTCTATACAATACAAAATGATTACCAAGTAAGTCTAGATAACATCTGTCACCATACAACGATATGACGTTATCAGTTCACTTCAGGTCAGTTGACTCACTCAGTCATGTCCGACTCTTTGCAACCCCATAGATACGGCACACCAGGCCTCCCTGTTCATCGCCAACTCCCAGAATTTACTCAAACTCATGTCCATTGAGTCAGTGATGTCATCCAACCATCTTATCCTCTGCCGTCGATTCATCTCCCACCTTCAATCTTTCCCAACATCAGGGTCTTTTCAAATTAGTCAGTTCTTCACTGACTCAGGTGGCCAAGGTATTGGAGTTTCAGCTTCAGCATCAGTCCTTCCAATGAACACCCAGGACTGATCTCCTTTAGGATGGACTGGTTGGATCTCCTTGCAGTTCCAGGGACTCTCAAGAGTCTTCTCCAACACCAAGTTCAAAAGCATCAATTCTTCAATGTTCAGCTTTCTTTATAGTCCAACTCTCACATCCATACATGACTACTGGAAAAAATATAGTTTTGACTAGACTGACCTTTGTTGGCAAAGTAATGTCTCTGATTTTTAATATGCTGACTAGATTGGTCATAACTCTTCTTCCAGGAACAAGTGTCTTTTAATTTCAGGGCTACAGTCACCACAAGCGGTGATTTGGGGGCCCAAAAAATATTTTGTCACTGTTTCCCCATCTATTTGCCATGAAGTGATGGGACCAGATGCCATATGATCTTAGTTTTCTCAATGCTCAAAACTCAAAGAGTTTTAAGCCAACTTTTTCACTCTCCTCTTCCACTTTCATCAAGAGGCTCTTTAGTTCTTTTTCGCTTTCTGCCATAAGGATGGTGTCATCTGCATATCTGAGGTTATTAATATTTCTCCCGGCAATCTTGATTCCAGCTTGTGCTTCCTCCAGCCCAGCGTTTCTCGTGATGTACTCTGCATATAAGTTAAATAAGCAGGGTGACAATATACAGCCTTGACATACTCCTTTCCCTTTTTGGAGCCACTCTGCTGTTCCATGTCCAGTTCTAACTATTGCTTCCTGACCTGCATACAGATTTCTCAAGAGGCAGGTCAGGTGGTCTGGTATTCCCATCCCTTTAAGAATTTTCCATAGTTTGTTGTGGACCACACAGAGAAAGGCTTTGGAATAGTCAATAAAGCAGAAGTAGATATTTTGCTGGAACTCTTTTGCTTTTCCGACGATCCAACTGCTGCTGCTAAGTTGCTTCAGTCGTGTCCGACTCTGTGCGACCCCATGGATTGCAGCCTACCATGCTTCTCCGTCCATGGGATTCTCCAGGCAAAAACACTGGAGTGGGTTGCCATTTCCTTCTCCAGACGATCTAACAGGCATTAGCAATTTGATCTCTGGTTCCACTGCCTTTTCTAAAACAACCTTGAACATCTGGAAGTTCATGGTTTATGTACGGTTGAAGTCTGGCTTGGAGAATTCTGAGCATTACTTTACTAGTGTGTGAGATGAGTGCAAGCGTGTTGTAGTTTGTGCATTCTTTGGCTTTGCCTTTCTTTGGAATTGGAATGAAAACTGACCTTTTCCAGGCCTGTGGCCACTGCTGAGTTTTCCAAAGTTTCTGGCATATTGAGTGTAGCACTTTCACAGCATCCTCTTTTAGGATTTGAAATAGCTCAACTGGAATTCCATCACCTCCACTAGCTATGTTCATAGTGATGCTTCCTAAGGCCCACATGACTTTACATTCCAGGATGTCTGGCTCTAGGTGAGTGATCATACCATCAATATTATCTGGGTTGTGAAGATCTTTTTTGCATAGTTCTTCTGTGTATTCTTGCTACCTCTTCTTAATATCTTCTGCTTCTGTTAGGTCCATACCATTTTTTTTTATTGACTATATTACTAACGCTATATATTTCAAAGCTCTGACTCATTTATTACTCCCTGGAAGTTTGTAACACTTATTTTTCGCACCTGCTTCTATCATACCCCTACCCCAATTATTTTTGACAATTACTTGTTTGTTCTCTATATTTATGACTGTTTCTGTTTTCTTATGTATGTTCATTTGTTTTCTTTTTTACATACAACATATATGTGAAATCATATGATAACTGTCTTGATCCTATTAACTTCACTTAACATAATACCATCTATCCACCCAAGTTGTCCTGAAAGACAAGATTTCATTCTTTTTATGCCTGTGGTATAAATACTTTACCTTCATCAGTTTATCTCTGGGCACTTAGGTTTCTTTCATATGTTGGTTATTGTGAATAATGCTGCAATGTACATGGTGGTGCTGTATCTTTTCAAATTACAATTTTCATTTTCTTCAAATAAATACCTAGAAGTGTGTTGACTAGATCATATAGCAGTTCTTTTTTTAATCTTTTGAGGAAATCCCATACTGTTTTCCATAGTGGTGTACAAATCAATTTACATTCCCATCAACAGTGCAAGAGGGTTCCCTTTTTTTCTCATCCTTGCCAACATTGGTTATTTGTTGACTATTTCCCAGTAGTCATTCTGACATGTGTGAGATGATATCTAACTGTGTTTTGACTAGTGTTTTCCTGATGACTAGTGATGAGCACTTTTTCATGTGACTGTTGGCTGTTTATATGTCTTCTTTGGGAAAAAATTTATTCAAGTCCTCTGACCAGGTTTTAATATGGTATTTGATTCTGATGTTGAGTTGTGTGAGGTGTTTTTTTTTTTTTATATTTTAGATGTTTACCCATTATAAGATATATTCTTTGCAAATATCTACTCCCATTCATTAGATGACCTTTTCATTTCGTTAATAGTCTCATTCTCTGTGCAAAAGCTTTTTAGTTTGAGTGAGTGAAAGTCATTCAGTTGTGTCCAACTCTGTGACCCCATGGACTCTGCAGTCCAGGGAATGCTCCAGGCCAGAATACTGGAGTGGGTAGCCTTTCCCTTCTCCAGCGGATCTTCCCATCCCAGGGATTGAACCCAGGTCTCCCACATTACAGGTGAATTCTTTACCAGCTGAGCCACCTGGGAAGCCCTTTGAGTAATCCTATTTTTGTTTTTGTTTCTCTTCTTTGAGGAGACTTAGCCAAAAAAAAAAAAAAAAAAAAATACTGTTAAGACCTCTGTCAAAGAGTGTGCTGTTATCTTCAAGGAGTTTAATGTTCATGTTACTTTTAAGTCTTTAATCCATTTTGAGTTTTTATATATGTATGAGAAATTAGTCCAGTGTGATTCATATGCATATAGCTGTCCAGTTTCTCAATAATATTTATTGAAGAGGCTGTGTCCCCCCTAGTGTATTCTTGCCTCATTTGTTACAGATTAATTGACCATATAAGTCTGGGTTAATTTCTGGTGTCTCTATTTTGTTCTTTGATCTATATGCCTATTTTTGTGACAGTACCATACTGCTTTAATTGCTGCAATAATATGTAGCTGTAGTATAGTTTGAAATCAGCATGATACTTCCAGCTTCATTTTACTTTCTCAAGATAGTTTTGACTACTCAGGGTATTTTATGTTTCCATACAAATTTAAGAATTATTTGTTCCAGTTTTGTGAAAAATGCTATTAGTGTTTTTATAGGTATTGCTCTAAATTTGTAGATGGCCATGGGTAGAATGGTATTTTAAAAATGTTAATTTTTCCAATCCTTGAGCATGGTATGTCTTTATCATTTATTTCTATTTTCTTCCATTTCTTTCACCAATGTCTAATAGTTTGCTGAATATAAGTTTTTACCTCCTTAGATGTATTCCTGAGTATTTTATTCTTTGTGATGCAATTATAAATTGAATTATTTCCTTAATTTCTATTTCTGATAATTTATTGTTAGGGTATAGAAATGCAACAGATTTCTGTACACTAATTTTGTATGCTTCAACATTACTGAATTAATTGATGAATTTCTATTGTTTTTGGTGATATCCTTTGATTTTCTATATGGAGTATCATGTCAAAAACAAACACTAACAGTCTTACTTCTTCCCTTAAAATTTGTATTTTATTTATTTTTCTTGTATGACTGCTGTGGTTCGGACTTCCGATACTATGATGAATAAAAGTGGTGAGAGTAGACATCCTTGGCCAAGTTTCTGAATTTAGAGGAACTGCTTTTAGCTTTTCACCATTGAGCATGATGTTAGCTGTGATCTTGTCGTACATATATGGCTGCTATAGTGTGAGGTATGCTCCCTTGTCAAGAGGTTTTTCTGCATCTATTGAGATGTTCATATGATTTAATTTTTAATTTGTTAGCCGAAGAATTGATGCTTTTGAACTGTGGTATTGAAGAAGACTCTTGAGAATCCCTTGAACTGCAAGGAGATCCAACCAGTCCATCCTAAAGGATATCAGTCCTGGGTGTTCATTGGAAGGACTGATGCTGAAGCTGAAACTCCAATACTTTGGCCACCTTATGCGAAGAGCTGACTCATTGGAAAAGATCCTGATGCTGGGAAGGGTTGGGGCAGGAGGAGAAGGGGGTGACAGAGGATGAGATGGTTGGATGACATCACCGACTCAGTGGACATAGCTTTGGGTGGACTCTGGGAGTTGGTGATGGACAGAATGGCCTGTCATGCTGCAGTTCATGGGGTCACAAAGAGTCAGACACGATTGAGCAACTGAACTGAACTGAACTTAATGTGGTGCATAGCATTGATTCATTTACAGATTCTGAATTGTTCTTGTATCCCTGGGATAAAACCACTTGATCGTAATATATGATCCTTTTGGTGATTATTTAATTCAGTTTGCTAAAGTTTTGTTGAGAAATTTTGACATCTATGTCCATCTATAATATTAGCTTATAATATTCTTTCTTTGCAGTGTTCTTGTGTGGTTTTGGTATCAAGGTGGTGCTGACCTGGTAGAATTGATCTCATGTGGCCTCTGCATTCAGTGGCTTGAAGCAGAATTTCTGTTCCCTGGCCAGCGATTCAAGTCAGGCTGTGGTAGTGAGGGTACTGAATTCTAGCTACTAGATCAGTGGCCAGGGACAAGGCCCTGGCTCATCAATTTTATAGAATTGAATTCCCCCAAAGTGATGGAAAGTAATGAAACAAGTAAAGTATTTATTAGGAGAAAAATGGGAAAAGTGTACATGTGGATAGACACATGGATCAACTCAGAGAGTCATGCTCTTGTGGTAGTTAGAATCACTTATATGGGGCATTTCTTTTGAATTACCTCTGGTCAATCATCTTGCTTTTCCTGGCCCTGAGTGTATATTTGGTTTCTCTCAGAGTCTCAGCTCAGTTCAGTTCAGTCGCATAGTCATGTCCGACTCTTTGTGACCCCATGGACCGCAGCACGCCAGGCCTCCCTGTCCATCACCAACTCCCGGAGTTTACCCAAACTCACATCTTTTGAGTTGGTGATGCCATCCAACCATCTCAACCTCTCTCATCCCCTTCTCTTCCTATCTTCAATCTTTCCCAGCATCAGGGTCTTTTCAAATGAATCAACTCTTCACATCAGGTGGCCAAAGTATTGGTGTTTCTCAATATCAGTCTTTCCAATGAACACTCAGGACTGATCTCCTTTAGGATGGACTGGTTGGATCTCCTTGCAGTCCAAGGGAATCTCAAGATTCTTCTCCAAGACCTATATGAGACCTGTATGATCTAGGGACACCCTCTGTTTAGCTCTGTGAACCTTTTTGTTGTGGTGGAATCAGCTACTGTGGCTGAACCAGTAAATGTGTCTGGTTCTTGCCTGGTTTGCTCCCAGGCTTTACCTAGTGTGGAGGCTGTAGATTCTTAATGGTTGGGTCTGGGTCTTAGTGTGACTGACTGCATGTTAAAGGAGTCCCTCTTGACTCACTCACTCAGTCCTGGTGCAGGGCTACTGGTATGATTGGGTTCAGGGGTCAGTGGATCTAGGGGCTTGAATCAGCTCACTTCTGGGTGAGGCCAGTTGTTTTGTTGTTTAGTCACTAAGTCATGTCCTACTCTTTCGTGACCCTATGCATTGTAGAGGCCTGCATCTCCTGCACTGGCAGGTGTAGTATTTACCACTGAGCCACCAGGGAAGGCCAGTGGGGCCAGATCCTAGGGTTACTGCCCATTATTGGATGGTGCCAGGTCATGATATGGTTAGCTGCTGGGCCCTGGTGTTTACTGGGGCTTCTCCCATCCTGCTGGTGAGTGGGGCTGAATCCTGGCCCCTTTGGTGTGTGGGACTGTGTCCAAAGCGGGCAGAAAGGCTCAGAAGGCCCATAGCTGCTGCGCCTGCTGATAGAAGGGGTTTTGTCTTTGCATGGCTGGCTGCTTGGCCTGGGGAATCCCAAGACTGATTCTGACATATTGATGGCTGGGACCTGGTTCTGGTGCTAAGAAGCTTGAGGAACATCTCTGTAATTGCACCTGCCAGTGCTTTGTGTCCTTAGAGTAGAGTGAGCTCCCCCAAATTGCTGTCATCTGTGTTTATGTTCGGAGAAGGCAGTGGCACCCCACTCCAGTACTCTTGCCTGGGGAATCCTATAGACGGAGGAGCCTGGTGGGCTGTAGTCCATGCGGTCGCTAAGAGTTGGACACGACTGAGCGACTTCACTTTCACTTTTCACTTTCATGCATTGGAGAAGGAAATGGCAACCCACTCCAGTGTTCTTGCCTGGAGAATCCCAGGGACGGGGGAGCCTGGTGGGCTGCCATCTGTGGGGTCGCACAGAGCCGGACATGACTGAAGTGACTTAGCAGCAGCAACAGCAGTGTTTATGTTTCCAAGGTGAGACCCAGTTGCTTCCTGCTTCTCCAGGAGTCCTTCCAATACCATTAAGTGGATCTGACACAGAAGCTTTTGAAGTTACTGCATCTTCTCTTAAAAAAAAAAAAAAAAAAAAAGCTAAGATCCTGTGTTGCCTTCTAAGAGTAGTCTTTGTTTCCTACAGCCATCTGGATTTCCCAAATGCAAGCCCTGATGGCCTTCATAACCAGATATTCTGGGGGCTTATCTATCCAATGCAGGATACCCAGGCTGGTGAACCTTGATGAAAATCTCTTCAATTGTGATTATTCTTTCTGTGGGTCACCTACGTGGGGATGTGAGCCTTGTCAATACACTGTCTCCACCTCTCTTATTCATCTCATTGTATTTCTTTCCTTATATCTTTAGTTGTAGAAGAACGTCACTGCTGATTTTCAGGTTTTTCTCATTGATTGTGTCTATGTCAATAGTTGTTTTGACATGCTTATGGAAGGAGGTAAACTCAGAGTCTTCTCACATCTTGGCCAGTCCCCATCAAATACATTGATATTTATATCCAAGATTAGTACACTTAAATACATTATTTCCAGAATCAGAAGAAAATGTATTTAGAATTAATATAGTTCAAGTCTACTTGTATAGTTTATCAAAATTGCAATATTCCTAAAATGTACATTCTAATTATATATAATTTCTGACTAGTTATAATCTATAATGTACCTCTTTCCAATGTTCGTGGTTTAGCACTTTAGAATGTAATTACCCTGGAGCTACTAGTCAGTCTGTATCAGGGCACAAAAAGAAGATACTTAAGATTTCCACTTCACATGAGAACTCATTATTTTGCAACATTATCTAATTAACATTTTCTAACAATCAGTTGAAAAATGAGAGCATGTTTATCAGTCTGACCAGCAATGATGCATTATTTATTTTTAGCTATGCCAAGTGCCCTGGGCATTAGAGTACATGCAACAAAATTTAGAATTACTTTCTGCAACATAAAATCTAAATTATTTAAAAAACTTATTTATTTTGTTCTTTAATATTAATTAAGAACTTATCAAACTATAGTTTTCTCAGTGATGAAAATCAGTGTTACATATCTCTTGGCAATTTACTTAGTGGTCTCTATAGTATACATGAAAGCAAAAGTGCAAAACAGAAATTATACCAAAGTCAGAAAAAGAAAAGATACTTTCTTTTACAAACTCAAATTGTGAGCATGACTTGATTGAATCAGCTGCAGAATAGACAATTATTAATCAGATTTTGTGGCACAATTAGGCAAGTTTCCACTGTGTTCACATGATAAATGCTTTACTAAGAGATATTTGCTATACTACTATATTAAAATTACTTGCTTCCTTATCTATCTATCCTACCAAAATGCTAAACCCTGGATGGGTTCACTTACAGCTTGTTCCTTAGTATTAGACTATCACTCTTCACATAGTGTCAGCTAACATGTCAAGAAAGAAAGCTCTTACAATTCATCAACTTGGCAATAATATGTCCATGTGGAGACTGGTCTTTGGAGGAAGTAGACATTCTGGGGAAATAATGATATATTTTTTTTTTTGTCAGAGTTTAGACAGCCAAAACATTCATTCACCTCCTAATGAGACAATTCTCCTAGGAAGCATTTACAAGACACACTGGGTATATTCTCAATTATGTTGTAGTAATTGTTATTGCTTTTAAGGGTTTGCCCGGTAGTTCAGCTGGTAAGGAATCCACTTGCAATGCAAGAGACCCCAGTTCAATTCCTCCATCAGGAAGCTCTCCTGGAGAAGTGATAGGCTATCCATTCCAATACTCATGGGCTTCCCTGGTGGCTCAGTTGGTAATACAGGAGACCTGGATATACACCTGGATATACCCACCTGCAATACAGGAGACCTGGGCTCAATCCCTGGGTTGGGAAGATCCCCTGGAGGAGGACAGGAAACCTTCTCCAGTATTCTTGCCTGGAGAATCCCCATGGGTGGAGAAGCCCGGCAGGCTACATATAGTCCATGGGGTCACAAAGAGCTGGACACCACTGGGCGACTAAGCACACATTGCTTATAAACACTGGCTTCATACTTCCTCTTCTTGTCCTAAATCCTCACCTTTTACTGTAGGATTGCCTCCCTCTGGAAGCAGCTACACTTCCTGCTCTGTAAAGTTGAACATAGAAGGAAAATTCCTATTAGACCCTCTGTTCACTGAAGGAAAGCTTAAACAATGAAATGCCTAATAAAATCATTAAAATATATCCAAAAAAGATTGATGATTGCTTAGAATAGTGGTAGAGAGATTCTGTATGGCCTCTTGACATTTAATCTACATAGAAACCTATATTTAAATATTTGATTTGTATTATTTATTTGAAACCTGTTATTTTGTATGCTATGCCAAAACTATACTATGTATCCACTGAGATTTCAATGAAATACAGAATATAGTAAATAATATAATACGCCTTACTAGACTTTAATAACTAGAAACTATAACAAGTCTATACTGCTAATTTCTTTGAATTCATTTGATTTTTGTGACAGTGCTTTAATTTTACAAAGCAGTGGTCTCCAGCCATTTTGGCCCCAGGGATTGGTTTCATGGAGGACAATTTTTCCATGGAACAGGGTCAGAGTAGGAGATGATTTCAGGATGATTCAAGAGGTTTACATTTATTGTGCACTTTATTTCTATTTTGTGGCATCTCAGGATATTCTGCATTGATTTTAGGATTAGAGTTCATCTCCTGTGAGAATCTAATGCCACCACTGATTTGATAGGTGAAGCTCAGGTGGTAATACAAGCCATGAGGGGCAGCAGTAAATACAGATGAAGCTTTACTGTCTCACCTGTCTGCCACTAACTTCCTGCTACGGGGCCCAGTCCCTAACAGGAACTCCTAGGGTTAAGAACCCTTGTTATAAATTGTTTATAAGTCAAAGGGAAATTTCCTTTTTATGTATTCTGATGTACAATAGTGGGAGTCTGTGAGTTGTTCAGATAAACATACATGAATGATATTACTACTCCATTCAATTAAGTACTGGACCATTCATTCAGATTATCAAGTTGGCCATAGAATATGTAAAGATCAAGGATTTTTCTACTGCTCAAAACCATCTTTAATTCAAATTTTACAACTTGTTTGTGGTCTGGTTTATAGCCAGTTTGGGGAGTAGGGGTGTGTATGTGCAAGAGAGAGAAAAAAAAACAAAATGTTATTCTACCTACAGAACATCTGTGACACCGAATGTGTAGGGATCTTTGTCACAGCAACCAATGCCCCAACATTCTTGGGGATGTTAACTAGGCATACTACAATTCAATCCTGATACTAACTACGTGCAATTAAATTGGAACCTTCATTCATAACTAGTGAAATACCAAATGGTACTGCTGCTGTGGAAATGTTTAATGTAGAACTCAAAAGGCTAGTCATAAATTTCCCACAGCAATTTCAAGGTTTGGTATGTACCCATGAGAATTGAAAACATATGTCTACACAAAAATATGTACATGAATGTTCATAGCAGCATTATTCACAATAGCTTAAAAGTGGAAACCAGCCTGTACCCAAGAGAACTATAAACATATGTTCATAAAAATATGTACATTATATCTGTAGCAGCATTATTAAATTAATATCTCCCAAGAGAAAACTCAAATTTGTATCAAGTAATGAATGGGTAAACAAAATGTGGTATATCCATACAATAGAATATTTTTCACCAAAAAAAAAAAATATATATATATGGATATATTTAATATGGCTGAACATTGAAAACAGGTTAAGTAAAAGAAACCACATACTTCACTTCACACATTATATGATTTCATTTATATTAAATGTCCAGGATAGGCAAATCTGTAAAAACAAATTCTATAGATCAGTGGCTACCAGGGAATAGAACTAAAAATGTGACTGCTGATGGATATAAGATTTGTTACCAGGTGATGAAAAAAACATTCTGTAATTAGCTAGTGATAATGGTTGCACAACTTTGTGAATATGTGAAAAATTACTGAAGCATACATTTTAAAATAGTGAATCTTATGCATAATATATCTTTAAAAAGACTGTAAAATAAAGATCATCATGTTCAGGAATTTTCAAAATAGAACAATATAAATGGAGATTTGGTGATGAGGAAAAAATGTCACAGGGTGTTTTGAACTAATATGGAGCTTGGGATTATTCAAAGTTCATTTGGAAGATATCTAATTTAAGCAGAGGATAGACAGCAGCAGATTTATGCTTCTACAAATTATTCCGATTTCCCTTTGGAGAAAATTTCATGCATTTGTGACATATTCTGGAGGTAGCAGTGACAGTAATTGGATGTGGAAGTGAAGAGGATAGAAGAATCAAAGTTGATTCCTAAATCTCTGGCTTGAGAAGTATCATGCATTTAGGTACTTTGAATTAGTATAGGGAAAACTTAGGGGCTTCTCCGGTGCTGCCAGTGGTAAGCAATCTACCTGCTGATGCAAGATATGTGGGTGGGTAAGATCCCCCTGGGGTAGGAAATGGCTATTCCAGTATTCTTGCCTGGAAAATTAAAGGGACATAGAAGCCCAGTGGGCTACAGTCAGTCCATGGGGCAGCAAAGAGTCAGACATGCCTGAACACACACACAGGGCAAACAGAATTTTAAAGGCAATGTATAAAGTTCACAACATTTATATAGATCCTGAATATCAAATTGGCAGCTAAATTCATGAGTTCAACTCCCCCAGTTGTTGTGAGGGGCCTTTATGTTGGTTGAAATGCTCTACACTCCTATTTGCTGTTAGAAGAATTCACTTTGGCAGGCTCTGTACTTTTTCCCATACATTTTGTTAGGCTGGACTTTTTCTTTCATATATCGCAAGTTACAGAGTTAGTGGGTAGTGGTAAACTAAATTATTTCCTAGAGCTTTAGTGGTCAAATCTCCAAACCTATCTAACTTGAAATATTATATACTATCATTGCCTTCTAGGTTTTATTACTTCAAATCAACAGATTCTCTGTTAGTAATTCTAAATTAAACCTGAATTTGATTCACAGAATTTCATTCTATACCTTTAACTCAGCTACATTTTCCAGCATTAACTCAAGAGCTAAACCACATCTACTAACTTAAAGCACCCCAGTTACCTATGGCCAGTCTCTTATACAACATCATCATAAAATACCTCAGACAAAGCCTTCCAGATTTTGAAAAATCACATTTTTGCTACACATAGTCTTAAAATAATGCATGCTACTTTTATACTGTTGTTAATTTTAACTAGGTTCCTTAAGGTGCATTGTTCAGTTGCTAACTTGGGTCTGACTCTTTGCGACCCAATGAACTGCAGCACACCAGTCTTCCCTGTCCTTCACTATCTCCCAGAGTTTTCTCAGACTCATGTCCATTGAGTCAGTGATGCCATCCAATCATCTCATCCTTTGTCTCCCCCATCTCTTTTTGCCCTCAGTCTTGCCCAGCATCAGGGTCTTTTCCTTAAGATGAATAATATACAATATTATAATCCTGAGTCACTACTCAGAGTTAAGTTACCATCAGTATAGGTAACGAAAAGAATATAATTCACAGTCTTATATAGTAGCCCCAGTAGAAAGGTTAAAAATGCAGACTCAAACGTGGCCAACAACTAACATACATATATATTCTAGCAGAAATCTGTGCATACCACAATTCTAGTTCTTAATTAGCATGGCTTGTGCAGACTATGCTATTTAAAACACCTAATTAAATTGATACATTAAAAAAATTTTTTAAAGTATTTGTCTTTTCTACAAAATAGATTCTTCCAATAGTAGTGGCCAATTCTATTCCAATACAGTTCTTTAAATGTAGAAATTTACTGAATCTCAGTGGAGAAAGTCTAGTGTGACTTTCTGAGTATGCTACAGAAATGTTCTGGTCCTAATTGTTATTAACATCTTTTTTTTTTCAGTTTTATCAGAATATAATTGACAAACATTGTGTAAGTTTAAGATGTGCAACCTGATGATCTGATGCAAAATGATCACTGGTCCTATTTCTTTCAGTGTTGACACAGGCCAAACCAGAAATCAATTAGCAATTGTACATTTATTATTTACTTGGGAACCACACAAATGCCATGTTAAATTATTTAACAATTTGTATGCATATGGAGATTGCTAAACTTTAGGTTGACTGAATGTGTATAGCAAATGTGAAATCTCTAAAGATAACTTGATGGAAACAGGTCATTCTGTCAACATTGTTGTACAAATTATGCCATTAAAGCTGGTGACAGTGATATAGGAGATTTGAAGATTTTATACCTTTAACAATTATTTTCTGATGTCTACTGCGTGCCAAGAATTTTTCTAGATGCTAAGAGTTTAGGGTTGAATAAGAAATAAGCACTGCTTTAATGGAATCATTATTTAACAGGAGAGACAAATACAAACAAATAATTACAGCACAGTGAGGTAAGTGCTAACATGAAGAATTGTGTGAGGTGTTCTGGAAGCACAGAAGAGGGATAACCACAGTCTGCTTTTTGAAGGAAAGAAAATCATAAATTTAGCTTCAGAGTGTTCATAAGGCCTTTCTGCAATTTAGGGAGGGATTAATCAATAAAGACAGAAGCATGACTCATGTTTAAACTCATGTTTACAGCCTACAGACTTCAGCAATTTAAGCTATAAGACTTAAAAAATGCTATAAGACTTAAATTAAGACACACATTTTCAAAAAACCATTGCCTACAGGTCTGTAGGTATATATATTATTTATGACTGTTATTGCTTTTGCAAGGTAGAAAATTATTTTAAGAAAAAGGTAGAGATAAAAGTTGCATGAATACTTATCAGTTTGAATGGCAGAATGGCTGGATGTGCCTTTTAGGCATTTCTAATACCATAAAAGTTAATTGTTTCCTATATTATCATACTATGATCTTAATACATTTAAACCTAATTTAGCAAATCTTAAGAAACTGGTTTTATTCTTTTCTAATCATTTTCTACAGTCAAGAAGTGGCTATAAATGTATTTGTTGTTTGCTTGCACCTACACATACACACACAAGAACCCACAGGAAAATAAAGGGAACGATAACACAACAAAGTGTTAATAGAAATGTTGATTTGGATTTATGCATACATGGCTTTTTCCTTTGTGCTTTTTTATCTCCTATTCTTTCATAATTAACATAAGATGCTCTTATGATAAGGAATATAACTTTCAGTAAGAAAAAAATAGTAGTCTTCATAAAACCTAAATTGAGTTGTCAAAAATGTTATATACTTTTCTATACAGAATACTGCATGTATGACAGATAATTAAAATCTATGTACACAATTAGATAATGACTATATTTCTATATATTAAACCATCCTTACTTTTTAGAACATTTGGTTTATCAGTTTCAAGGAATCCTTCTCCTTAATAACACCCTCCCCTGAAAAAAGTTAGGTAATAGTAGAGTCAATTTCACTCTCAGATTTTGTTTTGGACTGAATGTTTGCATCTCTATAATTTTCATGCCTTAAAATCTCAACTCCTAATATGATGGTATTGTGAGGTTGGGCCTTTTGAAGGTGGATAGGTGAATAGGCTCATGAAGGTGGAGCTCCCATAAATAGGATTGTTTACGCTGTCTGACTCTTTTTGACCTTGTGGACTGTAGCCCTCCAGGCTCTTCTGTCCATGGAAGTTTCCAGACGAAAATACTGGAGCATTTTACCATTTCTTACTTCAGGGGATCTTCCTGACCCAGAGATTAAACCTGTGTCTCCTGCATTGGCAGGCAAATTCTTTACCACTGAGCCACTGGGAATTCCCCATAAATGGGGTTAGAGACCTTTAAGACAGGACATGGGAGCTTGCTAGCTCTGTCCTGCCTTAGGATACAGTGAGGTGGTGATCTGATACAAAGCTGGAAGTGAGTTCTTACCAGACATAGTATCTGCACTCACCTTAATCTTGAACTTCTCAACTTCCAGAAAAATAAGAAATAAATGTCTGTCACTTGAGACATGTCATTTCTGACATTTAGTTCTAGCACCCCAAACTGACTGACTGCAAACAGGTTTTATTGGCCACATAAACTCTTCCTACCAAGACAGTGTGACTATGCACCCCATCAAATTTCACTCAGAAAAAGTATATTTTTATAAATAGTAATAATAAAAGTTATACAATATTTGTTTGGCCTCCCCTTACAGCATCCTCCTCCTGCCACTTTATCATCTCACAAAATTATAGGAAGCCACCTTTTCAATGTGTAATTCCAAGGTTCTAAGATTTACTAGTCCATCAAAAAATTCAACACTATTTGAAGAAGAGCATTATCATCATTAAAGTTTAGTTCTAATCAGTGGATGACAGTTTTAGAGCACTTAATTGAGAAACAGAGAAAGTAAAGGGTGAACAAAAAAATTCTTGGTTATTAAGACGTATCCATCTCTAGTAGGTTTTAAAGTGAATGGGGAATAGGAGCAGATTCAAAAGTTTTGTTGTTAGCAATTACTTTACCTTTAAGTCCCTTTATTACAATTAATGATAAGGAATTATTTAAAGAATTAAACTTTAAAATTTTGTATTTCTTTAACCTTTGCAGCAATTATAATTCCTCCCATTTTCATATTTATTTTAATATTATTTTTTCTTTATTTTTTCCAGGATTATTTTAAAAATATTTTTTGAAACTAATGGAATATTGGACTTTGTTGATTCTATTTATCTTCCTTCCCATTTCAGTAATGTGCATTCTTTAAAACTTTTAAGTGATACTACTTTTTAATGTATTCATCCTCTTATTATTTAAAAAATTTTTGAATGACAGTTTAATTTTTATGATCTTATCTTTTAGTGACTCCTTACATTGGATGTTTAACTCAGTATTTTCCAGCCACTTTTCTTCTCTAACATGTCTTTAGGGTAATAAATTTTGCTATAAGAATTGTTTTACTCTTTCACCATTTTGAGTTATAGTTTTTCTTATCTTCAATTATAAATGTTTGTAATTTCTATTGCAATTTCATCTTTCAACCAAAGTTATTTAGAAGCAAAATATTAATTTAACTATTTTATAGTATTTTGCTGACTTTGTTACTTATTTCTTACTTCAGTCGCTCAGTCGTGTCCGACTCTTTGCGATTCCATGAATTGCAGCATGCCAGGGCTCCCTATCCATCTCCAGCTCCCAGAGTTCACCCAAATTCATGTCCATCAGTTGGTGATGCCATCCAGCCATCTCATCCTCTGCCGTCTCCTTCTCCTCCTGCCCCCAATCTCTCCCAGCATCAGAGTCTTTCCAATGAGTCAGCTCTTCGCATGAGGTGGCCAAAGTACTGGAGTTTCAGCTTTAGCATCAGTCCTTCCAAAGAATACCCAGGACTGATCTCCTTTAGAATGGGCTGGTTGGATCTCCTTACTGTCCAAGGGACTCTCAAGAGTCTTCTCCAACACCACAGTTCAAAAGCATCAATTCTTCAGCACTCACCCTTCTTCACAGTCCAATTCCTCTCACATCCATACATGACCACTGGAAAAACCATAGCCTTGACTAGACGGACCTTTGTTGGCAAAGTAATGTCTCTGCTTTTTAATATGCTGTCTAGGTTGGTCATAACCTTCCTTCCAAGGAGTAAGCGTCTTTTAATTTCATGGCAGCAATTACCATCTGCAGTGATTTTGGAGCCCCAAAAAATAAAGTCTGACATTGTTTCCACTGTTTCCTCATCTATTTCCCATGAAGTGATGGGACCAGATGCCATGATCTTCGTTTTCTGAATGTTGAGCTTTAAGCCAACTTTTTCACTCTCCTCTTTCACTTTCATCAAGAGGCTCTTTAGTTCTTTTTTGCTTTCTGCCATAAAGGTGGTGTCATCTGCATATCTGAGGTGATTGGTATTTCTCCCAGCAATCTTGATTCCAGCTTGTGCTTCTTCCAGCCCAGCATTTCTCATGGTGTACTCTGCATATAAGTTAAATAAGCAGGCTTACAATATACAGCCTTGACATACTCCTTTTCGTATTTGGAACCAGTCTGGTGTTCCATGTCCAGTTCTAACTGTTGCTTCCTTACCTGCATATAGGTTTCTCAAGAGGCAGGTCAGGTGGTCTGGTATTCCCATCTCTTTCAGAATTTTCCACAGTTTATTGTGATCCACACAGTCAAAGGCTTTGGCATAGTCAATAAAGCAGAAATAGATGTTTTTCTGGAACTCTCTTGCTTTTTCTATGATCCAGCAGATGTTGGCAATTTGATCTCTGGTTCCTCTGCCTTTTCTAAAACCAGCTTGAACATCAGGAAGTTCACGGTTCACATACTACTGAAGCCTGGCTTGGAGAATTTTGAGCATTACTTTACTAGCGTGTGAGATGAGTGCAATTGTGCAGTAGTTTGAGCATTCTTTGACATTGCCTAACTGATTAAAAATATGCTTTTATAATGATGGTTGAAAATTTGCTGAATCTCACTTGCTGTCTTATGGTCAATTTTGTGAACATCCTATATATGTTCAATGGGAATCCTCCAAATGTTGGTAGCAATATATGTACAGGTATTTATTGTCTAAACTTTCATATTTGCCTAATAAACTTTTGTCACCTTGAGCTATCAAGGTACAGGTTGTTTTATTTTTTGAATTCCCTTTGTAATTTTTTTCCTCCAGTATTATCAATGTTTGATTTATGTAGTTTGAAGCAATGTTATTACCTATATATAATTATTGTTATTATTTGCTACTTTGTTAAAACTTTTCTCACTGGGTTAATGAGATGCACTTAAATTTCTTTTTTCACCCTAGACCTAAATTTTTGTATTTCTAATTGACAATTACAATTTTTCTCAATCCAATTTTTTCAAATTCCTTAGTCATTTATTCATTCATGTGGATGTTTTTCATTCATTCATATTCATTCATCTTTTATTAACATATACTCAGTTTTCTACTTATCTCATTTGAATACCTCTGTGTATATTATCGGAGAAGGCAATGGCACCCCACTCCAGTACTCTTGCCTGGAAAATCCCATGGACAGAGGAGCCTGGTAGGCTGCAGTCCATGGGGTCGCGAAGAGTCAGGCACGACTGAGCGACTTCACTTTTACTTTTCACTTTCATGCATTGGAGAAGGAAATGGCAACCCACTCCAGTGTTCTTGCCTGGAGAATCCCAGGGACGTGGGAGCCTGGTAGGCTGCAGTCCATGGGGTCACACAGAGTCGGACACGACTGAAGCGACTTAGCAGCAGCAGCAGCAGTGTATTTTACTATTAAATAGATTCATAGTTTTCTTTGACTTTTAGAGGTTTTTTTGCTTGCCTATTCCTACTTTAACTAGTTTCAAAGTTATGCATTGTTTCTTAAAAAGTTACACTAGACATCTTTTATACATATTTAACAAAGATCCCTTTTAGAGGTAAATAGACTTGACATGCTTTTATCCTATTGACTGTACTCCAAAATTATTTGTAATGAATGTTCACATTTGAGCTTGATTATTTCATTCTTAACCTTACATATTTTGATATTGATATTTTATAATTCAATTGTATACTTTCACTTCTCCAATAAGAGTTTGAGCCCATATGGTAGTATTTAAGTGCTGACAGCTTTTACACCTCACCCATCCTTTCTTTTTCCTCTGTGCCACACATCTGGGTAAAGTGATCAAAAGTGTTTTTTCCTTTGGTGCTGAGCAGGATTGAAACCAAGCAAGCATTGCTTGCATGCAGGACTTTTCACTGGCATCCCTCACCCTGAACATAACAAGAAGCTAACTCAATCTCCACTCCTTGCTCTTTCAAGAAATTTTAAGGCCACCTTTGTATTCTTGGGCTTCCCTTGTGGCCCATCTGGTAAAGAATCTGCCAGCAATGCGGCAGACCTGGGCTCGATCCCTGGGTTGGGAAGATCCCCTGGAGAAGGGAAAGGCTACCCACTCCAGTGTCTGACCTGGAGAATTCCATGGACTGTATAGTCCATGGGGTCACCAAGAGTAGGGCATGACTGAGTGACTTTCACTTGTATTTCACTTAGGAATATTGCTCTAAATCTTTTCATACCCTCTTGGGGAGTGTGTGTGTTTGTGTGTGTGTCTGTGTGTGATCATCAATATTACGAGTCCTAACATCCAAACCAAATTTTAGGTGGTATTCCATCCTGCCTCCTGTGGTATTCCTCCTGCAGTTGGTCACAGCAACCAATTTATGATTTCCTTCCTCACCGTTTTCAGATTTCCTTCGAGACTTTTCCTGTCTCTGCAATCCAGCATTTATATGCTTTAAGTGAACTCTTTCTTTTGAAACATGTTCTCAGTGATTATTTGTCCTTTATTTGTCTGTTTATGGGTTTCACCCTTGATTCAAGTTAATAGTTTTACTATATATAAAATTCCAGGTTTATAGTCATTTTCTCTCAGTATGTTAAAGATTTGATTCTTAAATCATTTTATTCCATTGCCATTACTGAAAAGTCCATAGATTATATAATTGTATATTGTAAATAATCTTTTGTTTTAAATATATGGTTTCTTTTAAGAACTTTAAGTTTTTAAGTCTGTTATTTAAAGACTGCCTATGGTGCTCCTCAATTTGTTTTTATTTATTTTGCTTGGGATTTTTTTCTTTTTCTGGAATAAATATATTTCAAATTTCTGATTAAGAAATATTCTTAGCTAATATCTTTCTTAATACTAACTTATTAGCATTAATAAATAATATGGGCCACTTTCATTTTTCTATTCTCTCATTTTGGAACTCTGAATAAATGTAATTTTTTGGCCCTTTTTTTTTTTTTTTGAAGTATAGGGCACAAAGATAAATGTGCATTATTCTTAAGTGTGTAGTTCAATGAATTTTATATATGCAAACAGTTATGTAATTGCCAAGATACCAGAAGAATTCCTTCTCTTGCTATCCAGACAATGTCGTTCTTCATCCATTGGAGTGCTAGAACGAAATACTAAAAGGCTGGGTGGCTTATAAAAACAACAGAGATTTATTCCTTACAGTTTAGAGCCTAAAAGTCTGAGAGCAGTGTGCCAGCATGATTTTATGAGGACTTTCTCCTGTCTCTTCAAATGGTAGAAGGGAGCTCTACAAATTCTCATTGATACGAGCACTAATCCCATTCATGAGGGTTCCACCCTCATGACCAAATCAACTCCCAAAGTTGTTGTTGTTCAGTGGCTAAATTATGTCTGAAGACCTCACTACTAAATATCACCTTTGGGGGTTAAGATTTCAACCTATGAATTTTGAGAGGACATAAATATTTGAACCATAGCAATAATCCAAGAGAAAATTGCTTTAAAGAGCTTAAAAACGTGATTCGATTTTACCTGTCCTTGAACTTAATATTGGGCTTAATATAGGACTTTCCAGGTGGCTCAATAGTAAAGAATCTGCCTTCCAATGCCCAGATGCAGTTCCATCCCTAGGTTCTGAAAGAACCTCTGGAGAAGGAAATGGTAGCCTGCTGTAGTGTTCTTTCTTGAAGAATCCCATGGACAGAGGAACCTGGAGGGCTATAGTCTATGGGGTTGCACAGAGTCAGACACAACTGAGCACATGTGCACAAACGTCACATAAATTCTGTAGCAAGTGTATGTTCCTTTGTGCCTGATTTATTTTCCTTATCGTTATTTCCCATGGTGCAGCAGTTGATTTACTGTCATTGTTGTGTAATAACTCATTGTATAAATAAACCACAATAGGTTTATTCAGCTGTTGACATACATTTAGGTTGTTTCCAGTATTTGGATACTCTATAAAAGCAGTTAGAAACTATTTTCTGGTGAAAAACTTCATTCATTTCTTTTAATGCATACATAAGAGTTTCATGCACACATAATAGTAAGGGAAAGTAAATAATTGTTATTAGTATATGCTGCCAATTTTTTCCTGAAATAGATTTACATTTTATACCAACATAAACAATGTAGGGGATTATCTAGTTTATTTCTTGATATGGGTCTAAGTTCAATGTTTAGATTTCCTGAAAACTTACGATATTAAATATTTCATGTGCTTATCAGTCATTTGTTATCCTTTTTGAAATGTCTATTCAGTTGTTTTAACCTTTTACTACTTTCCATTTCTCAAACTTTTCTTAATTACATCTTTTAAAATATAAAGGTTATACATTTTTGAATTCTAATATATCATTTTTTTTTTGATGCTTGACATTCTATCAAAAAATATTACCTCAAGGTTACAAAGGTTTTCTTATACATTTTCACTTTATATTTGAGCAGTTATCTGGTTTGTGTTAATTTTTTTAAATAAGATCTGAGGTAAGAGTTTCTGCTTTGCTTTTTCCTTTAATATATAGATAATCAGTTATTTCAACCATTTGTGGCAGAGATTTTCTTTTTCTTCTTTAATTCTCTTGGCACCTTTGTAACAAATCTCTGTAGGTCTATTGTGAATACTATTCTGGTAATCCATCTGTCAATCCTTCTACAGTTCTACATTGACTTTATTGCTGTAGCTTTTATATATTCAGTTTTAAAATCAGACAGTGAATCTTCTAATGTTGTTGTTCTTTTTTACCATCATAATGGCTTTTCTGGGTGTTTTTCAATTTCAATATACATTTTAAAATCAGCTTAACAAGTGGAGAATAAATACTAAAGTTATAGTATCCTTATAAGTACTCATAAGTACTATAGTTGTTAAAGTTATTTTCAATGGGTTATAAGTAACACTCTCAAACCAGTGCAAGTTTATATTACAACTGAGCAAATAATCAAAAGAATGGCAGATGGTGGTAGCTAGATTTCTCACTATTTAAGTGAGAGGTTATACACAAGAGGGGAAGTTAGAATAAGATATATGATAGTTCTACTCACCTTCAATCTCAACCTCTTTTTCACATTTTTATTTTTTCTTTATCTCTACTAAGTTTAAGTTATTTCAGAGCTAACAGTTTACAAATCATATCTTCTATAATATTAGATTATGTACATATGGTTATATAATCTAATATTTAATTTATCCAACACACACATTTTAAACTGTTCAATTAGCATATTTTTCAATGCTATATCCTATGCACCAATTATGGCCAGTTTTCAGGGTTAATACAATGAAATGTGTTTTTCATATCATAAAATTCCATTTTTACAGGTTTTAATTACCTCCCAAATGTACCTTTTGTTCACAACAAAATAGAGCTTTCAGATTATTGCTTTTAAAATATTACCCAGAATTTTCAGACTGCCCAGTTATCATTTGTTGGTGGGTTAGGTCTGTAAGGAGTTAGTTAGCCATAGCAAAGACAGCATTGTATTTATGTGAAACATTTAAAAGCTATTTGCTAATAATATTTTATCTAATTAAATTTGTTTGTATGACTTAATATCCTAGAATGATCTTGAAAGGTTAAATTATTCTACTTGCTATAGACTGATTTTCATATAAATCTCATTATGAACACATTAACCATATCATTTTAGATCTCAGGAACCCCGTTAGAGAATTAGGTGGTAATCTGGTAGTCCAAGAGTTTATGAATGTCACTGCTGTCTGAGAAAAATTTTGGCTAAATTTCTAGATAAGAAATGTAAATGTGAGTGTCACTGGGGATAAGGAATTTCAATATATATTTGTACTCATATAATGAAAATAAATGTGCATAGAGAAAATCTAGCTGTATATATAAAGTTTTGTTAAGAAATAAGTGACTTTACATTGTCAGATTTATTTTAAGAAATATTCTAATATATGGAAATACAGATTTCCAGATATCCTCTGTCAAATCCTTAACTTTGTTAGGAGAACTGTTTCCATATCTATGATGTTTTTTTAATTTTAAATTTATTTATTTTAATTAGAGGCTAATTACTTTACAATATTGTATTGGTTCTGCCATACATCAACATGAATCTGCCACGGGTGTACACGTGTTCCCAATCCTGAACCCTCCTCCCTCCTCCCTCCCCATACCATCCCTCTGGGTCATCCCAGTGCACTAGCCCCAAGCATCCAGTATCGTACATCGAATCTGGACTGGCAACTCGTTTCATACATGATATTATACATGTTTCAATGCCTTTCTCCCAAATCTTCCCACCCTCTCCCTCTGCAACAGAGTCCATAAGACTGTTCTATGCATCAGTGTCTCTTTTGCTGTCTCATACACAGGGTTATTGTTATCATCTTTCTAAATTCCATATATATGCATTAGTATACTGTATTGGTGTTTTTCTTTCTGGCTTACTTCACTCTGTATAATAGGCTCCAGTTTCATCCACCTCATTAGAACTGATTCAAATGTATTCTTTTTAATGGCTGAGTAATACTCCATTGTGTATATGTACCATAGCTTTCTTATCCATTCATCTGCTGATGGACATCTAGGTTGCTTCCATGTCCTGGCTATTGTAAACAGTGCTGCGATGAACATTGAGGTACACGTGTCTCTTTTCCTTCCGGTTTCCTCAGTGTGTATGCCCAGCAGTGGGATTATTGGATCATGAGGCAGTTCTATTTCCAGTTTTTTAAGGAATCTCCACACTTTTCTCCATAGTGGCTATACTAGTTTGCATTCCCACCAACAGTGTAAGAGGGTTCCCTTTTCTCCACACCCTCTCCAGCATTTATTATTTGTAGACTTTTGGATCACAGCCATTCTGACTGGCGTGAAATGGTACCTCATAGTGGTTTTGATTTGCATTTCTCTGATAATGAGTGATGTTGAGCATCTTTTCATGTGTTTGTTAGCCATCTATATGTCTTCTTTGGAGAAATGTCTATTTAGTTCTTTGGCCCATTTTTTGATTGGGTCATTTATTTTTCTGGAATTGAGCTGCAGGAGTTGCTTGTATATTTTTGAGATTAGTTGTTTGTCAGTTGCTTCATTTGCTATTATTTTCTCCCATTCTGAAGGCTGCCTTTTCACCTTGCTAATAGTTTCCTTTGATGTGCAGAAGCTTTTAAGTTTAATTAGGTCCCATTTGTTTATTTTTGCTTTTATTTCCAATATTCTGGGAGGTGGGTCATAGAGGATCCTGCTGTGATATATGTCGGAGAGTGTTTTGCCTATGTTCTCGTCTAGGAGTTTTATAGTTTCTGGTCTTACGTTTAGATCTTTAATGCATTTTTAGTTTATTTTTGTGTATGGTGTTAGAAAGTGTTCTAGTTTCATTCTTTTACAAGTGGTTGACCAGATTTCCCAGCACCACTTGTTAAAGAGATTGTCTGTAATCCATTGTATATTCTTGCCTCCTTAGTCAAAGATAAGGTGTCCATATGTGCGTGGCTTTATCTCTGGGCTTTCTATTTTGTTCCATTGATCAATATTTCTGTCTTTGTGCCAGTACCATACTGTCTTGATAACTGTGGCTTTGTAGTAGAGCCTGAAGTCAGGTATGTTGATTCCTCCAGTTCCATTCTTCTTTCTTAAGATAGCTTTGGCTACTCGAGGTTTTTTGTATTTCCATACAAATTATGAAATTATTTGTTCTAGCTCTGTGAAGAATACCGTTGCTAGCTTGATAGGGATTGTATTGAATCTATAAATTGCTTTGGGTAGTATACTCATTTTCACTGTATTGATTCTTCCAATCCATGAACATGGTATATTTCTCCATCTGTTAGTGTCCTCTTTGATTTCTTTCACCAGTGTTTTATAGTTTTCTATATATAGGTCTTTAGTTTCTTTAGGTAGATATATTCCTAAGTATTTTATTCTTTCTTTGCAATGGTGAATGGAATTGTTTCCTTAATTTCTCTTTCTGTTTTCTCATTATTAGTGTATAGGGATACAAGGGATTTCTGTGTGTTGATTTTATATCCTGCAACTTTACTATAGTCATTGATTAGTTCTAGTAATTTTCTGGTGGAGTCTTTAGGGTTTTCTATGTAGAGTATCATATCATCTGCAAAGACTCTCCAGAAAGCAGGAATAGAAGGAACATACCTCAACATAATAAAAGCTATATATGACAAACCCACAGCAAACATTATCCTCAATGGTGAAAAATTGAAAGCATTTCCTCTAAAGTCAGGAACAAAACAAGGGTGCCCACTTTCACCATTACTATTCAACATAGTTTTGGAAGTTTTGGCCGCAGCAATCAGAGCAGAAAAAGAAATAAAAGGAATCCAAATTGGAAAAGAAGATGTCTTATGATTTTTATAAGGAAAAAGTAATGTTTGATTCTGTAGTATTTTGAGTTTATACATTTTTGTTTATTTTCATATTTTATATATTATAATGTTTTTATCATTTTTATTTGTAAGAATAAATCCAAATGATTTTCATATCCAATGATTTCTTAGAAATATTTTTAAACTGTTTTTCTACACTCAAACATATGCATTGGCATCATTCTATATACCATTTTAAATATTTAAATAAGGAAATCATGTTACATAAATGGAAAATAGTGATCAGTTTTTTCTGTGACTGTTTATGAAAGCTATTCCTATCGTAGGAAGGCATCTGACAAACCCTAGTTTTCTTCATCATTCTAATAAAACAAGAAGCGAAACAAATAAAATATGAATAAAAGAATCATTGTTGAAGATTCAAAGAAATGGAAAGATAGCCCATGTTCTTGGATTGGAAGATTTAATATTCTTAAAATGGCCATATCACCACAAGTAATCAACAGATTTAATGTCAGCCCTATTAATTTACCATGACTTTTTAAAAAATAGAACTTAAATAAATAATCCTAAAATTTATATGGAACTGTAAAAGACCCAGAATTGTCAAAGCAAGCATTTTTGAGGAAATAATAATAATAATAACAAAGCAGGAGACATAACTCTCCCAGACTTCATACAAAAGCAACAGAAATCAAAATAGTGTGATATTGGCACAAAAACAGACTTATGCATCAATAGAAAAGAAAGAGAGCCAAGAAATAAACACATACACCTACAATCAATCAATTTTTGACAAAGGCAGCAAGATTATACAATGGGGAAAAGACACTCTTTTCAGCAAATGGTGTTTGGAAAGTTGGATACTGGCGTGTGAATTAGTGAAGTTAGAAGCCACTCTCTCCCATACACAAAAATGAACACAAATACTTAAATATAAGACATGGCACTATAAACCTTCTAGAAGAGAACATGGGTGAAATATTCTCTGATATAAATCATGCCAATATTTTCTTGGGCCAGTCTTCCAAGACAAATAAAGACAAAAATAAATAAAAGGGACTTAATCAAACTTACAAACTTCTGTACCACAATGGAAATCATAAACAAAACAAAATGGCAACGTACAGGCTGGATGAAAATATTTGTAAATGATGCAACTGACAGGGGCTTAATTTCTAAAATAGCAAACAGCTTATACCACTCAACAACAACAGAAAACCCCATCAAAAAATGGGCAGAAGACCTAAACAGACATTCCTCCAAGGAAGACAGATGGCCAAGAGATACATGCAACAGTGCTCAACAACACTAATTATTAGAGAAATGCCAATCAAAACTTCAGTGAGGTATCACCTAACACCAATCAGAATGTCTATCATTTAAAATCCTATGAAGAACAAATACTGGAGAGGGTGTGGAGGAAAGGGAACCTTCCTACACTGTTGGTAGAAATATAAATTGGTACAGCCAATATTTATGGAGATTCCTCAAAAATCTAAAATAGAGTTCCCATGTGATCCTGAAATTCCATACCTGGCCATATATCCAGACAAAACTGCAATCCAAAAAGATACATGCAGCACTATGTTCATAATAAACTACTCACAATAGCCGAGACATGGAAGCAACCTAAATGTCCATTGGCATATGAATGAATAAAGAAGATGTGGTACCTATATATACTTCTGAGCCATAAGAAAATGAAATCATGCCATTTGCAACAAGATGGATTGATTTAGAGATTATCATACTCTAAGTGAAGTCAGAAAAATATGCCATATGATATAACAAATATGTGGATTCTAAAACATGAGACAAATGAATTCACCTATGAAACAGAGTCACAGAGAACAGAGTTGTAGCTGCCTAGGCGAAGGCAGAGATATAGATTGGGAATTTGGGATTAGCAGGAAAAACAAACAAACAAAAAAAAAAAATAGAGATAATGGGGAATTTTGGCTAAACTGACCTAAGGAACTTTTACTGAGGGTAGGCCAGATATCACCTACATCACCTGAGGGAAGGAGAATGAGGAACCACATACTGTAGATAATCAGAGATTAAGGAATGGGGATTCTGGCTAGAATTATTTAATAGGATTCTTGCTTACATTGAACAATACAGAGATAAACACAAAAGTCAAAGCCTAGTTGAAAAAGAACTCAGAGGAGTCCAAGTAGAGTTGGTCAAAGAGAGAATCTTTAAAACCATTTACAAGATTAACTAGCTTTCCAGGTGGTGCAGTGGTAAAGAATCTGCCCTCCAATGCAGGAGACAAGAGTTTAATCCCTGGGTCAGGAAGATCCCCTGGAGGAGGAAATGGCAAACCACTCCATTTATCCTTGCCTGGAAAATTCCATGGACAAAGGAGCCTAGCAATCTACAGTCCATGGGGTCGCAAACAAAATGGAGACGACACTTTGAGCACATACACACTCTCTGCCAGATTAACGATATTCCTATAACATATTACTGAGGGGATTACTGCAACCATACTACTGAGTGGACTAATATATTTCCATAGTTTTCCAACAAGGACAGAGATAAACCAAAACTCTTCAGCAGACAAAATTCACAGTGGTAAAGTTAAAATCCTTAAAAAGATCTATAGAGCCCTACATTATCTGGTACTTACAATAAACAATTCCAAAGGAAGGATTAAGTGAGTAAATGAATTGAATACGTCTACTTCATTACTTATGTAATGTCTAAAATAAATTTCAGTCAGTCATTTGAACTTATAGTTGAATGAGATTCACATTCATCATCAAGAAATGTATAGTCAGACACTTCCTGCTGCTAAACCAACTGAACGTGATTTAGAAAGACGTGTCAATAATTGTAAAGGGCTTCATTAGATTAAATATTTGAGTCTTCTTACAAAAACAGGGAATTCTTGAGTAGTTTGCTTTATTTGCCTCCCTGGCATCCATTTTTCCCATCCTTCTTGTTCTCATTGATAGTTCCTGAAGCTTAAAGGACACAAACTACATTCTTAATATTGGACTGGAGGATGTGACCTTCTATTTAAAGAATACAGTAGACCTCTAATTAATTACTCCACATCCTTTTCTCAGAGGAGTTTTGATTTCCTGTTTTTAATATCCTTAAATATTTCAGACACTGCTTTTCTTGATCCTTGCATGTTTATTGTTTTATCTTTTTCTTTTTTTATTTTACAGGTCCTTAAATTTCCCTTTGCTGGTATGTCTCACTTTCTCATCTTGATTAGATTATCCTGCTATATATCTCTACCGGGGGATACTCTCTCTAGGCTTTTGATTTTATCTTTCCCTGCTTCTCTCTGTGGACAAGGATTCTTAAATTTAAATTTTTAGATTCTTTTGATTAAAAACCGAGGAAGCCATCATAATCAAAGATTTATAACTACTCTCTCGGGCACCATGAGTAAACCCGTTCAGCTATAATCTGTGCCAACAAAATAGTCGTCCTCTTTTCCAGCTTCTACACACCCAAAGCCACTAGCCAAACACTGATATCTATGCTTATTTACAAGATGAAAAAAACAAATACCTTACCAGAGGGGACAGGGAAAAGCCTTAAAACAGCCTACCAACATTGTGGAAATCCCTCCCGTAATTTCAAAACTATATGCACACATGGTTGTGTGGAACAAAATTGTGAGCATTTATTTCCAGAAATGGACATAAAAGCAATTTCTCTCTTTTTTTATCTTAAAACTTTTTGTGCTATTTGTTTACAATGTCCAAATAATACACTATAGATATGAAGTCACTTACATTTTAGGCAAAAAGATGTTTTTTTTTTTTTTTTTTTTAAGCACATCTGTGAAATAAACTTGTAAGAATTGTGTCTCAGGGCTATAATGAAATGAATAATTGCTAAATAAAATTACTCCAATCTCTCTAAAAATTGTGTTAAGTAATCTCCTTAAAAATCCATGCCATCTCATTACAACAAAAGTAATATGTTTTTGAGGAAGTTTATTGTCTCATAGACAAAAACTTCTTGTTATTTTACAAAGACAAGTCAACAAATACCTCAAATAATGTTCAGATATCACATTCACATAAGATAATTTTAGATATTTACACGAACTTTTCATAAAGCTATCTCCTCTTTATAAATGAATTATACAGAAAATAAATAGCATGAACATTCACTAAAATAACTAATAACACTATTGAGTGATCTTAATTGATTACTAAAGTTCACAAGACTATTTCTAGAGATTTGAATATATTTATTTGTCTCAAATAGTCCTGCGCTAGTAAAGTAATGCTCAAAATTCTCCAAGCCAGGCTTCAGCAATATGTGAACCGTGAACTTCCTGATGTTCAAGCTGGTTTTAGAAAAGGCAGAGGAAACAGAGATCAAATTGCCAACATCCGCTGGATCTTAGAAAAAGCAAGAGAGTTCCAGAAAACATCTATTTCTGCTTTATTGGCTATGCTGAAGCCTTTGACTGTGTGGATCACAATAACTGTGGAAAATTCTGAAAGAGATGGGAATACCAGACCACCTGACCTGCCTCTTGAGAAATGTGTATGCAGTTCAGGAAGCAACAGTTAGAACTGGACATGGAACAACAGACTGGTTCCAAATAGGAAAAGGAGTACGTCAAGGCTGTATATTGTCACCTTGTTTATTTAACTTATATGCAGAGTACATCATGAGAAATGCTGGACTGGAAGAAACACGAGCTGGAATCAAGATTGCCGGGAGAAATATCAATAACCTCAGATATGCAGATGACACTACCCTATGGCAGAAGGTGAAGAGGAACTCAAAAGCCTCTTGATGAAAGTGAAAGTGGAGAGTGAAAAAGTTGGCTTAAAGCTCAACATTCAGAAAACGAAGATCATGGCATCCTTTCCCACCACTTCATGGGAAATAGATGGGGAAACAGTGGAAACAGTGTCAGACTTTATTTTCTTGGGCTCCAAAATCACTTCAGATGGTGACTGCAGCCATGAAATGAAAAGACACTTGCTCCTTGGAAGGAAAGTTATGACCAACCTAGATAGCATGTTCAAAAGCAGAGACATTACTTTGCCAACAAAGGTTTGTCTAGTCAAGGCTATGGTTTTTCCTGTGGTCATGTATGGATGTGAGAGTTGGACTGTGAAGAAGGCTGAGTGCTGAAGAATTGATGCTTTTGAACTGTGGTGTTGGAGAAGACTCTCGAGAGTCCCTTGGACTGCAAGGAGATCCAATCAGTCCATTCTGAAGGAGATCAGCCCTGGGATTTCTTTGGAAGGAATGATGCTAAAGCTGAGACTCCAGTACTTTGGCCACCTCATGCGAAGAGTTGACTCATTGGAAAAGACTCTGATGCTGGGAGGGATTGGGGGCAGGAGGAGAAGGGGACGACAGAGGATGAGATGGCTGGATGGCATCACTGACTCGATGGACGTGAGTCTGAGTGAACTCCGGGGGGGTTGGTGATGGACAGGGAGGCCTGGTGTGCTGCGATTCATGGGGTCACATAGAGTCCGACACGACTGAGCGACTGATCTGATCTGATCTGATTTTACACATTAATATTGGCATTGAATATTTTCTTAGGTGTTCAATTTCAAAACTCTTATGATACATTTATTTTCTTAAAATACTTGCTTAAATATACCATACGAAACATAATTTAAGAAACAATTTCCCCTCCCTCTTCTCCCTTATTTCCTTACCCATCAATGATTGAACAAAGCCTGAGATTAGGTATAATATTTCTGTAAAATAAATTGCAGAAGAGAGAGTGGCAAAATATAAGTCTAGAAAGATGAGCAATGAACAGGTTGTAGAAGATTCCAAGCATCGTATTATTATTGTAAATTATTTTATGGCAATGAGGAGCACTTTATTTGAACAGTTTAACCCAGGTGAGGGTACCTTATGTCAACATTTCATTAGATATACTTACCTATTAAAAAGAACAAAAAGAAAAAAATAAGCTAGGAAGATTTTGCATATACTATGCAAAAACTAATTCTTTTGAGTAACAGAAGATATACAAGAAAATGAAAGAAGAAAATAAGTTTAGAAAATAAGTGGGAGTTAATCTGGTGGCAGTTCAATACTGACATGGATGTGATGTGTTAAGAATTAAGGGATCAAGTATAGATGCTGGAAGTACTAGAAAGAATAGTACTGATATATTTTTAAAAAGATAGGAGCTGAGTGTTCCTGAAAGAATAAAATTATGGTAGAATGTGGTGTCAAAAATGATCTCTCATATCACTCAATATATTATACCAACATAGAGTATGGAATTCTTAAAATTAGATTCACATGTGAAAGATGCATTTTTTTTTGCCATTTTCATAATATAAGCTATAAATGTTAAAGTCTTTTATTACCAGAGTAGTGAATCATTAACTGATTCAAAGAAGTTTGCACATATATGGTTATATACAGTAAACATAGTAATATTTATCTTGAAGAGTGGATCATTCTTAAGGGATCAAATGGTGTGGGCTAAGGACTGGAGAACCTGAAATATTGGAAAAGAGGAGAATCAAATAAGAGGTAAATGGAGATAAAATGTTTTAAGTTTTTGGTATTTTCAGGAATGACAAAAATATAAACTTGTGTAATAATGTTAGTCTTTACTAAATAAAGAATGAAAGCTTTAATTTCTAGAAAATTACTAAACATAGAACAGGAAAAGTAGAAAGCTATAAATAATCAAAATGTTTAAGACACATAATGGTTTGCAGATGATATGATGCTATATATAGAAAATCCTAAAGAGGCCACCAGAAAGCTATTAGAGCTCATCACTGAAATCAGTAAAATTATAAATTTGTAAAGAATACAAAATTAAAGTACATGGTTTGGAAGATTTAAAGTTGTTAAAATGATTGTTCTACAGAGTTATCTAAAGATTCAGTGTCATCCATATCAAAATATAAAGGGCATTTTTCAGAGAATTAGAACAAATGATTTTAAAATTGATATGGAAACATAAGAAACCCCAAATAGCCAAACCAAACTTGAAAAAAGATGATCACAGTTGGAGGAGTCAGGCTCCTTGAATTTGGACTATACTATAAAGCCATAGTAATTAAAATAGTACAGTGCTGACTCATAGACCAATGGACCAGAATAGACAGCTCAGGAATACACTGACTCACTTATGGCCAATTACTGTATGATGAAGGGAGAATATAAAGTGAAAGAAAAATCTCTTCCATAAATGATGCTGGAAGGAAACCATAAATAAAACAAAAAGACAATCCTCAGAATGGGAGAAAAAAATAATATTTGCAAATAAAGCACTGATGAGGGATTAATCTCCAAAATACACAAACAATTCATGCAGATCAATATTAAAAAAAATTAAAAGATGGGCAGAATATTTAAATAGTCATTTCTCTAAAGAAGAAAGAAGACACACAGATGGCCAAAAAGATACTCTATATCACCAGTTATTACAGAATTGCAAATCACAATTATAATGAGTTATCACCTCACATTGGTCAGAATGACAATCATCAAAAAACTCTATGAAAGATAAATGCTGGAGAAAGTATGGAAAAAAGGGAAACCTACTACACAATTTGTGAGAATGTAAATTGTTACAGCCATAATGGAAAACAAGTTTAGTTTAAAAATTCAAAATAGTACTACCATATGACACATCAATCCCACTGCTAGGCATATACCCAAAGAAAACCATAATTAAAAAACTGACAACCCCTCAATGTTCACCATAGCACTGTTTACAAAGGTCAGGACATAGATGCAACTTAACTGTCCACCAACAGAGGAATGGATAAAGAAGATGTGGTACATGTATACAATGGTGTATATATGGTTTCCCTGGTGGCTGAGCTGGTAAAGAATCCACCTACAATGAAGGAGACCTGGGTTCAGTCCCTGGGTTGGGAAGATCCCTAGAGAAGGGAAAGGCTAACAACTCTGGTATTCTGGCCTGGAGAATTCCATTGAAAGTATAGTCCATGGGGGTCACAAAGAGTTGGACACAACTGAATGACTCACTTCACATATATACAATGGGATATTACTTGGCCATAAAAAAGAACAAAATAATGCTATCTGCAGGAATGTGAAAGGAGCTAGAGAATGTCATGCTGAATGAAGTAAGACACAAAAAAGTAAATATATAAATCACTTATATCTGAAATCTAAAAAAAAAAAATTGTACAAATCAACTTATTTACAAAACAAGAGTCAGATATAGGAAAGAAACATAATTACCAGGGGATAAGTGTGGGGGAAGGGGAATAAATTGGGAGACTGACTACTATATAAAATATAGATAACTAATAAACTACTGTATAGCACAGGGAACTCTACTCAATGCTCTGTAATAGCCTATATAGGAAAAGAATCTTAAAGAGTGGATATATGTATACCTGGTTCACTTGTTGCACATCTGAAACTAATCAGATCAGCTCAGTCGCTCAGTCGTGTCCAACTGTTTGTGACCCCATGAATCGCAGCATGCCAGGCCTCCCTGTCTATCACCAACTCCCGGAGTTCACTAAGACTCACGTCCATTGAGTCAGTGATGCCATCCAGCCATCTCATCCTCTATCGTCCCCTTCTCCTCTTGCCCCCAATCCCTCCCAGCATCAGAGTCTTTTCCAATGAGTCAACTCTTCGCATGAGATGGCCAAAGTACAGGAGTTTCAGCTTTAGCATCATTCCTTCCAAAGAAATCCCAGGGCTGATCTCCTTCAGAATGGACTGGTTGGATCTCCTTGCAGTCCAAGGGACTCTCAAGAGTCTTCTCCAACACCACAGTTCAAAAGCATCAATTCTTCGGCACTCAGCCTTCTTCACAGTCCAACTCTCACATCCATACATGACCACAGGAAAAACCATAGCCTTGCCTAGACGAACCTTTGTTGGCAAAGTAATGTCTCTGATTTTGAATACGCCATCTAGGTTGGTCATAACTTTCCTTCCAAGGAGTAAGCGTCTTTTAATTTCATGGCTGCAGTCACCATCTGTAGTGATTTTGGAGCCCAGAAAAATAAAGTCTGACACTGTTTCCACTGTTTCCCCATCTATTTCCCATGAAGTGATGAGAACAGATGCCATGATCTTTGTTTTCTGAATGTTGAGCTTTAAGCCAACTTTTTCACTCTCCACCTTCACATTCATCAAGAGGCTTTTTAGTTCCTCTTCACTTTCTATCATAAGGGTGCTGTCATCTGCATATCTGAGGTTATTGATATTTCTCCCGGCAATCTTGATTCCAGCTTGTGTTTCTTCCAGTCCAGCGTTTCTCATGATGTACTCTGCATGTAAGTTAAATAAGCAGGGTTACAATATACAGCCTTGACGTACTCCTTTTCCTATTTGGAACCAGTCTGTTGTTCCATGTCCAGTTCTAACTGTTTCTTCCGGACCTGCATACAAATTTCTCGAGAGGCAGATCAGGTGATCTGGTATTCCCATCTCTTTCAGAATTGTCCACAGTTTATTGTGATCCACACAGTCAAAGGCTTTGGCATAGTCAATAAAGCAGGGATAGATGCTTTTCTGGAACTCTCTTGCTTTTTCAATGATCCAGTGGATGTTAGCCGTTTGATCTCTGGTTCCTCTGCCTTTTCTAAAACCAGCTTGAACATCAGGAAGTTCACGGTTCACATATTGCTGAAGCCTGGCTTGGAGAATTTTGAGCATTACTTTACGAGTGTGTGAGATGAGTGCAATTGTGCAGTAGTTTGAGCAGGCATTGCCTTTCTTTGGGACTGGAATGAAAACTGACCTTTTCCAGTCCTGTGGCCACTGCTGAGTTTTCCAAATTTGCTGGCATATTGAGTGCAGCACTTTCACAGCATCATCTTTCAGGATTTGGAATGGCTCAACTGGAATTCCATCACCTCCACTATCTTTGTTCATAGTGATGCTTTCTAAGGCCCACTTGACTTCACATTCCAGGATGTCTGGCTCTAGGTCAGTGATCACACCATCGTGATTATCTGGGTCGTGAAGATCTTTTTTGTACAGTTCTTCTGTGTATTCTTGCCATCTCTTTTTAATATCTTCTGCTTCTCTTAGGTCCATACCATTTCTGTCCTTTATCGAGCCCATCTTTGCATGAAATGTTCCTTTGGTATCTCTGATTTTCTTGAAGAGATCTCTAGTCTTCCCATTCTGTTGTTTTCCTCTATTTCTTTGCATTGATTGCTGAAGAGATCTTTCTTATCTCTTCTTGCTATTCTTTGGAACTCTGCATTCAGATGTTTATATCTTTCCTTTTCTGATTTGCTTTTTGCTTCTCTTCTTTTGACAGCTATTTGTAGGGCCTCCCCAGACAGCCATTTTGCTTTTTTTGCATTTCTTTTCCATGGGGATGGTTTTGATCCCTGTCTCCTGTACAATGTCAGGAACCTCATTCCATAGTTGATCAGACACTCTATCTATCAGATCTATGCCCTTAAATCTATTTCTCACTTCCACTGTATAGTCATAAGGGATTTGATTTAGGTCATACCTGAATGGTCTAGTGGTTTTCCCTACTTTCTTCAATTTAAGTCTGAATTTGGCAATAAGGAGTTCATGGTCTGAGCCACAGTCAGCTCCTGGTCTTGTTTTGGCTATCTTTGGCTGCAAAGAATATAATCAATCTGATTTCGGTGTTGACCATCTGGTGGTGTCCATGTATAGAGTCTTCTCTTGTGTTGTTGGAAGAGTGTGTTTGTTATGACCAGTGCATTTTCTTGGCAAAACTCTATTAGTCTTTGCCCTGCTTCATTCCGTATTCCAAGGCCAAATTTGCCTTACTCCAGGTGTTTCTTGACTTCCTACTTTTGCATTCCAGTCCCCTATAATTAAAAGGACATCTTTTTTGGGTGTTAGTTCTAAAAGGTCTTGTAGGTCTTCATAGAACCGTTCAACTTCAGCTTCTTCAGCATTACTGGTTGGGGCATAGACTTGGATTACTGTGATATTGAATGGTTTGTGTTGGAAACGAACAGAGATCATTCTGTCATTTTTGAGATTGCATCCAAGTACTGCATTTCGGACTCTTTTGTTGACCATGATGGCTACTCCATTTCTTCTAAGGGATTCCTGCCCGCAGTAGTAGATATAATGGTCATCTGAGTTACATTCACCCATTCCAGTCCATTTCAGTTCGCTGATTCCTAGAATGTCGACATTCACTCTTGCCATCTCCTGTTTGACCACTTCCAATTTGCCTTGATTCATGGACCTGACATTCCAGGTTCCTATGCAATATTGCTCTTTACAGCATTGGACCTTGCTTCTATCACCAGTCATATCCACAGCTGGGTATTGTTTTTGCTTTGGCTCCATCCCTTCATTCTTTCTGGAGTTATTTCTCCACTGATCTCCAGTAGCATATTGGGCATTTACTGACCTGGAGAGTTTCTCTTTCAGTATCCTATCATTTTGCCTTTTCATACTGTTCATGGGGTTTTCAAGGCAAGAATACTGAAGTGGTTTGCCATTCCCTTCTCCAGTGGACCACATTCTGTCAGATCTCTCCACCATGACCCGCCCATCTTGGGTTGCCCCACAGGCATGGCTTAGTTTCATTGTGTTAGACAAGGCTGTGGTCCTAGTGTGATTAGACTGACTAGTTTTCTGTGAGTATGGTTTCAGTGTGTCTGCCCTCTGATGCCCTCTTGCAACACCTACCGTCTTACTTGGGTTTCTCTTACCTTGGATCTGGGGTATCTCTTCACGGCTGCTCCAGCAAAGCACAGCCAATGCTCCTTACCTTGGACGAGGGGTATCTCCTCACCGCTGCCCTTCCTGACCTCAACGTGGTATAGTTCCTCTAGGCCCTCCTGTGCCTGCACAGCCACGGGGTGGGGTGGCTGTGCGGGCTGCTGCCTGAAACTAATACAACATTGTAAATCAGCTATACTCCAATAAAAAATTAAAAATGGTGCTGAGAAAACTGCTGAAGGCTACATGTAAAATAACGAATATTCTTTAAAATCATACATAAAATTAAATTCAAAATGGGTTAATGACAAATGTAAGATTGGAAAACATAAAATTCCTAAAAGCTGTCATCAAAAAAGATTAAAGATAACAAATGCTAGCAAAAATGTGGAGAAAAGGGAACCCTTGTACACTGTTAGTGGGAATGGAAATTGGTGCAGGGTGGAAAACATTTCTCCAAAAATAAAAAAAGAACCACCATATGACTCACAAATCCCACTCCTGGGAATATATCTGAAAAAACACACTACTTTGAAATGATGAGTGTATTAGTCACTCAGTCATGTCAGGCTCTTTGACTGTAGCTTACCAGGCTCCTCTGTCCATGAAGTTCTCCAGGCAAGAATACTTGAGTGGGTTGCCATTTCCTTCTCCAGGGGATCTTCCCAACTTAAGGATTGAACCCAGGTCTCCCATATTGCAAGTAGATCCTTTACTGTCTGAGCCACCAGGGAACACATGCACACAAATGTTCATAGCTGCATTATTTACAATTGCCATATATGGAAGCAACCTAAGTGTCCATCAATAGATGAATAAAGAACATATATATATATATATATACATACATACACACATATAAATATATATAATGAAATACAACTTAGCCCTAAGAAGAATTAAATTTGGTCATTTGCAACAAAATGGATGAACTTGGAGAGTATCATGCTAAGTGAAATTAGTTAAAGCGAAAGATACTGAATGATATAACTTATATGTTGAACCTAAAAAATAAACTAGTAAATATAACAACTACAAAAAAGAAATAGTATCACAAATCTAGTGAACAAATTAGTGATTACAAATGGAGAAAGGGAAGAGATGAGAGGCAAGATAGGGGTAGGGAATTAAGAGGTACAAGCAGCTATATATAAAATAGACAAGCTACCAGTATATATATACAACACAGGGAATACGGTCAATTTTCATAATCATAAATTGAGGATAACTTTCAAAAATTATGAATCACTATGTTGTACACCTGAAACATATATTGCTCATCAACTATACCTCAATTTAAAAACACCGATGTTCCAAAAAAATACATCTATCGTATCTGGGGAAATGAAAAAAAAGTTTGTCATGAGAAAGTGGGTATGTAGAGCAGGTAGAAAAAATTAAAATCGGATCATAAATGAGAAGTTATATTAAATGTAAGTGCACTAAATGTTCTTTACATAATGAGGTGTTGTATTTGTTAGTCACTAAGTTGTGCAACCCCATGGACTGTACTCCACCAGGCTTCTCTCTTCATGGGATTTCCCAGACAAGAAAACTGGAGTGGATTGCCATTTCTTTGCTGACCCAGGAATCAAACCTGCATCTCCTGCATTGCAGGCAGACTCTTTACCTCTGAGCCACCACTGAGGTCCCCTCAAATATAATTTCAATGCTAAATATAAGTATGCTGTGAATAATACATATATCTAAAGAGTTGCTAGGCAGAAAGTTTGAATGTACAGTAATTGATGGGGAAGGATAAATTAGAACAATGGGGTTGACATATACACACTACTATATATAAGATGGGCTTCCCAGATGATGCTAGTGGTAAAGGACCTCCCTACCAATGCAAGAGACTTAGGAGAGGCAGATTCAGTCCCTGGGTTGGGAAGATTGCCTGAAGGAGAGCATGGCAACACACTCCAGTATTCTTGCCTGGAGGATCCCATAGACAGAGGAGCCTGGGGGCTACAGTCCATAGGGTCATAAAGAGTGGGACACAACTGAAGCGATTTAGCATGTACACACAAGCATGTATATAAAACAGATAACTAATAACTAGACCTATTGTATAGCACAGGGAACTTTATTCAATATTCTGTAATGACCAATATGGGAGCAGAATCTAAAAAAGAGTGTATATGTGTGTAACTGATTCACTTTGCTGTATAGCAAAAAATAAGATGACATTTAAGGCCTGTAAATCAACTACACTCCAATAAAATAAAATAAAAAAAAACTGAAATTGATGTTTATAAATACGCTATCCACAAGAAAGCTAATATGTCTATTTTATGCTTTATTGATAATGCCAAAGCTTTTGACTGTGTGGATCACAATAAACTGTGGAAAATTCTGAAAGAGATGGGAATATCAGACCACCTGACCTGTCTCTTGAGAAACCTGTATGCAGTTCAGGAAGCAACTGGGCATGGAAAAAAAGACCAGTTCCAAATAGGAAAAGGAGTACATCAAGGCTGTATATTGTCACCCTGCTTATTTAACTTATATGCAGAGTACATTATGAGAAATGCTGGGCTGGATGAAGCACAAGCTGGAATCAAGATTGCCGGGAGAAATATCAATAACCTCAGATATGCAGATGAAACCACCCTTATGGCAGAAAGTGAAGAGGAACTAAAAAGCCTCTTGATGAAAGTAAAAGTGGAGAGTGAAAAAGTTGGCTTAAAGCTCAACATTCAGAAAACGAAGATCATGGCATCTGGTCCCATCACTTTATGGGAAATAGATGGGGAAACAGTGGAAACAGTGGCTGATTTTATTTTTCTGGGCTCCAAAATCACTACAGATGGTGACTGCAGCCATGAAATTAAAAGACGCTTACTCCTTGGAAGGAAAGTTATGACCAACCCAGATAGCATATTCAAAAGCAGAGACATTACTTTGCCAACAAAGGTCCATCTAGTCAAGGCTATGGTTTTTCCAGTGGTCATGTATGGATGTGAGTGTTGGACTCTAAAGAAAGCTGAGTGTCGAAGAATTGATGCTTTTGAACTGTGGTGTTGGAGAGGACTCTTGAGAGTCCCTTGGACTGCAAGGAGATCCAACCAGTCCATACTAAAGGAGATCAGTCCTGGGTGTTCTTTGGAAGGATGGATGTTGAAGCTGAAACTCCAATACTTTGGCCACCTTATGCAAAAAGCTGACTCATTTGAAAAGCCCCTGATGCTGGGAAAGATTGAGGGCAGGAGGAGAAAGTGAGAACAGAGGATGAGATGGTTGGATGGCATCACTAACTCAGTGGACATGGGTTTGGGTGGACTCCGGGAGTCCGTGATGGACAGGGAGGCCTGGTGTGCTGCAATTCATGGGGTCACAGAGTCAGACTTGACTGAGCGACTGAACTGAACTAAATGATGATTGTATGCAGGGAAAGTTTAAACTATAAGCAAATGATAGTTTATAAAGTTGAAATATTCAATCCATCTAATCTAAACTCTTGGCACTTGATAGCATGGTTTCAAAATATATAAAGAAACAACAAAAACAGGAAAGAGAAAAAAAAGGAAACCTTCATTCATATTGATTTAAACATACTTCTATCACATATGATAGAACATGTGTGCAGAAAATACAGATAAAATATCAGTAAAAATATGAAAGATTTCACAACATTAACAATAGAATTCCCCTTACACACCGCTTTATTGCCCAAATATGCAGTAAACACTCTTTTCATGTATATAAAACACTTAAAAATTCATCATTCTTGGTGTTACCAACCCCAAAGTATGCGTGTGTGTGCAGGGGTCACCAAAACAAGCAATTCTCAGGATGACAGGAGGATGCCCTACAATTCAGCTCAATTCTGACACTTTCCATCTACTTGAGACAGTATCAGATTTCATAGGTTAAGGCTTGGTCTTGTAAGACCTCCCTGCTACAACACACACCCACACCCACAGACATACACACTTCAGACACAAGTCACAAGCCTAGGTTGTTATGTGTTTCTGACTGACAGGCTATGGACAGAGATTCTCAAAGGTTCCCATCCTCAGGCTTAATGAATTTCTTTGTGTATCAGAACTCAGAGGAATACTTTACTTACTATATTACCAATTTATTATGTAAGGGTGTGACTCAGGAAGAGCCAGACAAGAGAGAAGCATAGGACAAGACATGGGGAAGGGACCTGGAGCTTCCATCCTTCTACAGGCGTGACCCTCTCCGAGCACCTCACTGTGTTCACCAACACAACTCTCTGAGCTCATCCTTTTTTTGATTTTTAGGGAGGCTTCTTTATGCAGCCATGATTGATGAAATCATTGAATGTCAATTCAACTTTCAATCCCTTTCCTCTACCTGGAGGCAGACTTAAATTTCTAACCCTCTAATCTCATGGTTGGTTCTCTAGGCAACCAGTCCTCATTTGTAAGTGGGATCCAAACCTCATCTTATTAACATAACAAAAGAAACCTTTATCACCAGTATCACAGGACATTTTAAAGGTTTTAGTTCCTTTATACCAGAACCTAGGTTGAAGCCCAAATATATATTTTTTATTATAAATGACAGAACTGCATGGCAAGGATGAACTGGATCAAGTGGTAAAAGAAAGTAAAAAGACTGAAACCACGCAGAATAAAGTCATGGGTCACACTGCAAACAGGCCAAAGTAAAAATAACAGCAACAAAAAAACTAGCAAATGTACCTAAGGTTGTTTTTAGCATGATTTATAAACAGCATATGGTCTAAAAAGAAATCATACTGTTAACACTATCTTAATAATTACAAAACTGCTGCATATGAAGACTAAATGGAAGTGTTAATTCAGAGTAGCCTTAAATATAGATAATAGGAGGGAAGTGACTGAAAAATAGGAGTTAATTATCCATATCAGATCAGTCGCTCAGTTGTGTCTGACTCTTTGTGACCCCATGAATCGCAGTATGCCAGGCCTCCCTGTTGATCACCAACTCCCGGAGTTCACTCAGACTCAGTCCATCGAGTCAGTGATGCCATCCAGCCATCTCATCCTCTGTCATCCCCTTCTCCTTCTGCCCCCAGTCCCTCCCAGCATCAGAGTCTTTTCCAATGAGTCAACTCTTCGCATGAGGTGGCCAAAGTACTGGAGTTTCAGCTTTAGCATCATTCCTTCCAAAGAAATCCCAGGGCTGATCTCCTTCAGAATGGACTGGCTGCATCTCCTTGCAGTCCAAGGGACTCTCAAGAGTCTTCTCCAACACCACAGTTCAAAAGCATCAATTCTTAAGTGCTCAGCTTTCTTCATAGTCCAACTCTCACATCCATACATGACCACTGGAAAAACCATAGCCTTGACTAGGCGAACCTTTGTTGGCAAAGGAATGTCTCTGCTTTTGAATATGCCATCTAGGTTGGTCATAACTTTCCTTCCAAGGAGTAAGCGTCTTTTAATTTCATGGCTGCAGTCACCATCTGTAGTGATTTTGGAGCCCAGGAAAATAAAGTCTGACACTGTTTCCACTGTTTCCCCATCTATTTCCCATGAAGTGGTGGGACTGGATGCCATGATCTTAATTTTCTGAATGTTGAGCTTTAAGCCAACTTTTTCACTCTCCAGTTTCACTTTCATCAAGAGGCTTTTTAGTTCCTCTTCACTTTCTGCCATAAGGGTGGTGTCATCTGCATATCTGAGGTTATTGATATTTCTCCCGGCAATCTTGATTCCAGCTTGTGTTTCTTCCAGTCCAGCATTTCTCATGATGTACTCTGCATATAAGTTAAATAAGCAGGGTTACAATATACAGCCTTGATGAACTCCTTTTCCTATTTGGAACCAGTCTGTTGTTCCATGTCCAGTTCTAACTGTTGCTTCCTGACCTGCATACAGATATCTCAAGAGGCAGATCAGGTGATCTGGTATTCCCATCTCTTTCAGAATTTTCCATAGTTTATTGTGATCCACACAGTCAAAGGCTTTGGCATAGTCAATAAAGTAGAAATAGATGCTTTTCTGGAACTCTTTTGCTTTTTCCATGATCCAGTGGATGTTGGCAATTTGATCTCTGGTTCCTCTGCCTTTTCTAAAACCAGCTTGAACATCAGGAATTTCACGGTTCACATATTGCTGAAGCCTGGCTTGGAGAATTTTGAGCATTACTTTACTAGCATGTGAGATGAGTGCAATTGTGCGGTAGTTTGAGCATTCTTTGGCCTTTCCTTTCTTTGGGATTGGAATGAAAACTGACCTTTTCCAGTCCTGTGGCCACTGCTGAGTTTTCCAAATTTGCTGGCCTATTGAGTGCAGCACTTTCACAGCATCATCTTTCAGGATTTGGAATAGCTCAAATCATCCATATAAAACCATCCATATAAAATGGAATAAAATAGCTCAAAATCATCCATATAAAAATTAGAAAAAAAGGATTTCCAATTTACATGTAGAAATGTGTGAGATCATTGTTCCACTCTTACTCTAAAAGCCAAAATGAACCAGGTAACCTGCAAACCCATAAAGCACACTTCATCTTATCAGAACACTGAGGAGTCTAAGAAGGAGGAGTAAAATAAACTCCAGAAAGGTCCTCAGGTTAGCAATTCTGAAATTACTTGATGAAGTAAACTTGCACAAATAAGAAAATAGATGAGAGACAATGAGTCTATCACACAAAGTAATGAGTAAGCAAGGTGTGTGGGAGGGGTGAGGTAAATGAATTGGGTAGGGCTCGAATAGAGGTATCACTGTAAACTCATGTTTACTGTACACACATGCTAATGCACACACATGCATTGTGATATACCTATATATGTATTCTCAGTTGATTCAACTGCACTCTACTCTTTGAGATAGTATGGGCTATAGCCCGCTAAGCTCCTTTGTCCATGAGATTCTCCAGGCACGAATACTGGAGTGGATTGCCATGCCCTCCTCCACAGGATTTTCCTGACCCAGGGGTTGAACCTGGGAAGCCCATAACCATGTATACAAGTGTATATATAATGTTTATAGTTATAAATAGATATACAGGGGTTTGTATATGCATGATTTTCTTGCTCTGTCTAATCAGAGAGTCTTTAAGAAGTGACACATTAGTAGCTATGCACACAATCCATACCTTGGTTCTTAATACCTTTTCCAATTAAAAAATATTCAGGGATCATTTAGAAAATATTTGATTCTAGGGCCAGAACATGACAAGTAAAATACAAACTTGGAGTATTACATAGTACCAGAAAGAAAGGAAAGTCTCAAATGTAGATAATGGAAACACCATCAGAAGGACAGAGGGGCCAAACTAAAAGAGCAAGCTCCAAAACAAAAGCAATTGGAGAGAACATGAATAATAATAGTATTTGGTGATAGCCCAAAGAACGAAATAGATATCAATGACTATAAAGTGATATAAATAACATTAAATAAGAAAGAGAAGAAAAAAATCTTTTTAAAGTATTTCAGATAGTATATTCAGATGTTACACATTTAGTTACTGCCCCTCCAGGAGGTATATTTTAATTCTCCTCCCTTAAATGTGAGCTAGACATAAGACTATTTACAAAAAACATAAAGTTGCCTGAAAGAAAAAGACACAGAGTTGAGTTTCAGTTTTATTCAGGAACCTTAGTGAGGACTATAGCCTGGGAAACAGCCTCTCAAGAGCTCTGAGGAAACTGCTCTGAAGAGGTAAAGGAGGAGCAAGTTTATATATGATTTTTGGCTAGAAAATACATACAGTCAAGCACACATCTCAGCAAAGGATTATTGCTAGTCAAAAGAACAGATATATCAAATTAATGATTTTAGTACTTTTCTATGTATGGGAAGATGCAAGGACCTGGCTTTATTAAAATTCTTCAAGAGAGCTGCATCTATCTATCATTAGAGGTCTGCTTGTTTCAAGCACAGACTGTCTCATCAGGCTGCACTGTGGGTCAGCCATTGCAGTGGCCAATGACAAAATGACTTGATCCTGTATAACCGAATGGTGAGCAACAGTCTTTGTTTCACAAGAGGAAGGAAAAAATAAAACTGCAACTACCTTGGAACAACATTGCAAACACTGTCTAAACTAGGTATTGAGATTAACTTCCTCATTGATGATATGTTTTTGACCAAGTACATTCTGATGTGATGCAGCAGGAAGGGCAACCTACCTCTATAATATTCTTCCAAAAACTTATTACCCAGTCTAATTAATGGAATTCTAGCTGAGCTATTCCAATTTCTAAAAGATGATGCTGTTAAAGTGATGTAATCAATATGCCAGAAAATTTGGGAAACTCAGCATTGGCCACAGAACTGGAAAAGTTTAGTTTTCATTCCAATCTCAAAGAAGGGCAATGCCAAAGAATGTTCAAACTACAACACAATTGCCCTCATTTCACACACTAACAAAGTAATGCTCAGAATTCTCCAAGCTAGGCTTCAACAGTATCTGATCCGAGAGCTTCCAGATGTACAAGCTGGATTTAGAAAAGGCAGAGGAACCAGATTTCTAATTATCAACATCCTTTGTATCATAGAAAAAGCAAGGGAATACCAGAAAAATACCTGCTTCTGCTTCATTGACTATGCTAAAGCCTTTCTGTGAATCACAACAAACTGTGGAAACTTCTTAAAGAGATGGGAATACCAGATCACCTTACCTGTCTCCTGAGAAACCTGTACACAGGTCAAGAAGCAACAGCTGGAACCGGACATGGAACAATGGACTGGTTCAAAATTGGGAAAGGAGTACGTCAAGGCTGTATATTGTCACTCTGCTTATTTAACTTATATGCAGAGTACATCATGCGAAAAGCCAGACTGGATGGAGCACAAGCTGGAATCTAGATTGCCAGGAGTAATATCAGTAACCTTGGATATGCAGATGGCATCACCCTATTAGCAGACAGAATCTTGAGTCTCTTCCTGCAGCTGCCTGGGTTTTAAGAAGCACTTTGATAAAATGAAACCCTTGTATGTTAATTTTTAGTATTTCCAAAAGAGTAAAATGGGATGAGTATAATGCCTGAATATTTGAGGATAGAGTCACAATAGTAAACAGAAACCTATGCTTTAGCAGATATTATTTTATAAGAGCATGTCTTCCATTCTGATCTTTAGAATGTGCTTACATAATGGTGTGGCAAGTAGGAAAACTAACTGTTGACAGTACAGATTATCTCCTTAACCTGGAGTTACATCAGAGCTTTCTTTATAACTTCTATTTTCAACATGCCTAGAAAGCATGACAAAATTAAATAATAAACATAACTGTCACAGGTGTCTTGCCAAATAAAACAAGGCATGTTATTACTCATGCCAGATCATTTAAATGAATTTTCAAACTGAGAAAATAAAAGAATTTCTGTAAAAGTAGACAGCCTTTGAATGAGTATGCCAAAAATCTATACTCTAGTTTCCTTGGCATGGTAAAGGTTTCCTAAAATCACTCATTTGTTTGTCATTCAGTCATCAGTGATGTATGGAGTTTCTACTATGTTCAAGGCCCTGTGATGTGTGGTCACACAAATGATCAAAAGAGACAAAGATCCCCACCCTCATGACATTTACATTCTGGTGGAGAAAAACTGACCCCCCAAAGAGGCATAATTACTAAGAAAATTGTATATTACGTTGGAAGGTGATGATTAATATGAAGAAAAACATAAAGCAAAGCAAGAAGAGGAAGGACTGGATGTGAAACAATTTTGGGGGACAAACAGTCTTGGGAGACAGGAAAATTGTACAAGCTGTTGTTCAATCTCTAAAACAGCAACCAATATAAAGTGTCTTTTTCTCATAGCCAGGATATAAGGATACGGAAACTAAGATTCTGACCAAGGTTAGAAATATGAGTGTGATGTGTGAAGAACCAAAGAAAGACCAGAGTGGTTAGAGTTTTATTCAAGAGTAGATGGGCATATGGGTAGAAACCAAATGGTGTTGGGCCACACCAGGGCTTCCCAGGTGGGGCTAGTGGTAAAGAACCCTCCTGTTAATGCAGGAGACGTAAGAGACATGGACTGAATATCTGGGTTGGGAAGATTCCCCTGGAGAAGGACATTCTCCACCCACCCATTCTACACCCACTCCAGTATTCTTGTCTGGAGAATGCCATGGACAGAGGAACTTAGTGGGCTACCGTCCATAGGGTCTCAAAGAGTCAGACAAGTCTAAAGAGACTTAGTATGCATGCATACCAGGTTTGGATTTTATTCTATGTAAAATCAGAAGCTGCAGAAACACTTTGAGTAGGTAAGTAAAATGTTAGTATTTGAATATTGAAAATATCCTTTTAAATGACTGGTGTAGAATTGGGCTAAGATAGAACAAGTAAGAGGATTAAGGGGTTATTGCAGGAGCTATGGAAACTGATGTCAGTGTCCTGGGATCTTCTACTGAAGGAAGAGTTGAAGAAATAAGAGACAAAAAATATTCTGATAGATGGCATGCTGCATATGAAGGAAAAGGAAGTGGGAATAAAGCACAGCTCCAAGTTTTCCAGTTTGAAAATCTAGGCAGACAAATCTGAAGTTTTTGAGATAAAGACAATGTGACATAATAGGTAGGGATAGAAATATTGTGATCTGGTAAATAGATAAACCAAGATAAATATTTAAGATACATTTAGTTGTAGATGAATTTGAGACTTTAAAAGGAAATGCCAATTACTTAGATGGATACAAGATTAGAAATCCCATGAAATACAAAATTTGCTTGTAACATGTATAAGTGTATTTTTACTTTTTAATCTATGGGAATGAACAGAGAGACAAAAATGAGTCAGAAAAATTCCTTCATCAATTCAAGTAGAGGATTTGAATCTACAAAAGAAACCCCCTAAATCTTTACTGAGATAAAGATGGAGACCAAGAGGAAAAGAAGAAAAATGAGGAAGAGAGAGAAGAGGAAGGAGGAAGGGAAAGAAATTATTGAAGTAATAAGATAATGGAAGTTAGAAGAATATTCTTGTGAAGGAGGGGGTGGTCTTTGGGTTTAATGTTCTTAACCAACTCAGTAAGGATCACTGGAAATCTACATGGATCATTTTTTTTTTCTTTTTTCATGGTACATGACATAAGTCAGTGGTAACCTTAAAAAATGCATTATTCAGTCGGCTGGTTTGGAACCAAACTGAAGTAGGCTGAATTATGAATGAGAAGTGAAGGAGTGGCAATGTTTCTTAAGATACTTTTTTAAAAAGCTAGATAATGTATAATTTAAAAAAATGCAGCAACAATTAGAGGGAAATATGAGGCAAAGGAATGATAGTATTTGGTCCCTTGATGTAATTTGCTGATACCCGAGAAATTTTATTCATTACACATTTTTTTTTTTTAAGCTAGAGAAGACTGTATAGTTGTTAAGGGTAAGGGTTTTGTAGTTAAACAGCTGAAACAGATCTTGAATAAGACACTTAACCACCCTAAAACTCAGGTTCTTTATCTGTCATATATTTATCATGTTTACCACACAGTTTCTTGCTAGGATTAAACATGAGAATGTATGTGGAACATTTAGCACAGACCTTGACAAATGGTAAATGTTTAACAAAGTTTGATTATCTGTTATTATTTTTATTACTATTTTCCTTCTGTTTAACATGGCGAGTAACTGGTCAACCCAACATACCACTTAGGATAAACTTAGAAGAACCTATCTTTGATGAAATCTTTTATGATCTTTTCAGAGCACTTGAAATTATTTTGTCTATAATTCTTTTGTCTACATAATGTTTTCTACATTCTAAACCTGGCGTATTGGAGTTGGGACCATTGTTTTGAACATAGAATAGTTCAATCTTGAAATTAAAAAAAAAGTGAAGTCGCTCGGTTCTCTCCGACTCTTTGCGACTCCACGTACCCCAAGCCTACGAGGCTCCTCTTGAAATAAGGTTGAATTAATTCTACAGATGACCACGAGAGGGCATAGGGGAGTCAGGCAATATCTGAGAAGAAATACACAATTGGACTAGTCTTTGATGCTGGTACAGGTTTCCTTTGAAGAGTGTGAAGGAAATATTTATTCAGTGTGTAATGTGTCAGTGTTACATGCATTTACAAGCATTATTTTATTCATTAATTTCAATAATTTAGACAGATAATTATCTCACTTCATTTTATAAGTGAGGAAACTCAGACAAAAATGTTTAGGAATTTATCTAATTATCATAGAGCTAATATTGAAGCTGTTAAAGAAATATCACACCAGAACTAGTAAAAAAATAGAAATTAATTTTTTTCTGATACTACTACTAGTAATAGTGGAGAAAGCATAGACTAAGCACCATTTCACAAAGATGATTGAAAATATGGATTATGAAATTAAAAAATAACTTTTTAAATGTCACAGTTTTTTCTAAGCTAAACAATATGATGCTTCATTTTGTAATATGGTTGATTGATAAGAGAATCACTAAAAAAAAAGAATCACTAAATTAACAATATGATAAACAAGCAAAGAATAAAACAGAAAATGATAAATATCAAAGCATTATCTCCAAACATGGGAATAGAATTTTACATATGATAGTTCTCCTTTTGTGAAATAGGCCCCATTATCCAACATCTTTATGTACCAAGATACACATTTCAACATTATTTAGGAGGTGAAAACTTAGAAACAGTTTAAGTACATCAAAATATAGAAATTCTTCAAGATACTTCAGGATAGTCTGTACTATAGAGCTATGAAATCAATACTTGAAAGTGTGAAAGTGAAAGTTTCTCAGTTGTGTCCTACTCTTTGCAACCCCATGGACTATGCAGTCCATGGAATTTTCTAGGCCAGAATACTGGAGTGGGTAGCCTTTCCCTTCACCAAGGTATCTTCCCAACCCAGGGATTGAACCCAGGTCTCCCACGTTGCAGGTGGATTCTGAGCCACAAGGGAAGCCCAAGAATACTGGAGTGGTGAATAAAACCAGGTTAAAGAGTATCCAATGATAGACAAAAAGTACAGAATAAGAATTGAAGTGCAATTTGTGGTCTTTCCACTCATTTTTGTCCTTTATTTATTTCAATTTTTATTTCCTCATCTTCCATGAACATGAAAATCTTTTGTGAGTAAGAAAAATCTATAACTTTGGCAATAAAACATACTTTAGAACTCATATGGATTTGATACAATTTAAGCACATTTGTGTATGTTTCTATTTTCAGGACAGAATTTCCCAGGCCTTATAATACAGATGTCTGGATTTTTCTGCTATATTCTATTCAAGTTCCTAGAGAAATATTTTTGAAAAATCCTGAATTAGACTGGAAGCAATCTTATGATTTATTATCCAGCAAAGAAGTTGTCATAATGTCTAATTTGACAAAGAGGTAACCACTCTAAGATTTTATAACATTATATCTTCTCTCTAACCGAGGGCACACATCTGAACTTTAAGAAATATAAATGAACCTTCATTGTCTTAGAAGACTTTGGCCATGAACTGTACAAAATCAGTACTAATCAAATACATATTGAATAATTTGTTACAAAGAGTGCTTTGATAAACATGATTTGGGGAATGGGGATGGGGCAGTTTTGATAGAGAAGTTTTTACTGTTACTCAATATCTCGTATGACAATATAGGCTTCCCTGGTGGCTCAGATGGTAAAGAATCCACCTGCAATTCAGGAGACCCGGGTCCAGGTTCAGTCCCTGGGTGGAGAAGATCCTCTGCAGAAGGGAATGGCTGCCTACTCCACTATTCTTTCCTGGAATTTTCCATGGACAGAAGAGCCCAGTGGGCTATACAGTCCATGGGGTAGCAAAGAGTTGGTTGGACATGACTAACAGTTTCAACATATTTTATGAAAATATCTATGGTGAATGATATTTATAGGATATTCAGATTTTGAAACCATTCTCCTCATATGAATATGGTGGCATGAAAATGGACATATGGCATGTAGAATAAAGTGTTCACTCTTTTACAAGAAAATCAAGGTCTTAACAGTCTAGACTTAGCCTACCTTTATATTTTTGCCTCAGAGTTTGTGAAGCTTAGGGAAAAAAATTAGATCTTAACTAGATTTCCTGTATACTTTTCCAAAAAAATATTTTTGTTGTTATTAAATCTTACTAATACAAATTATGTAAATAAAATTATAATATACAATATACTATATGATTATAAGTAATGATATTTCTTCTATATTGAAATGATAAAGTGAAAATAAAGGAATAAGAGAGATTCCCAATCTAGTAGAAAATGTATGATCTACAAAAAATATTATTTTACTTAGTAAATAAACACTAAACATGTTCAGACTACATGTATATCAAGTCCTTCATGTTTTTACCTATTATTCTTGCAAAGAATCAGTATTAATTAATTACTTGTATTCCTATTTTAACGTTCCCTGGAGGAAACATATGCAAAAATTAAAAACCTAAGCTTCTTCAAATCATCTCTTTCAGATGTAATTATTATCAGAAATGATTTGATAAGAATAGAAAGCTAATACTACTCAATGGCCAAATTTTCTTATCACTTATCACTCCAATATGGTTCCATTAATAATTCTCTTTCAGAGACTTTACTTTCCAAACCTTAGGAAGGAAATATGAATTGTAGGTACCTGGTACCTCTGCTTATTATGTATTTCTATTCCTGAAAGCTCAACATCATCTCTAATCTGTCTGGGATACAATCAGTTCTGATTACCAAACAATAGATACTCATTAAATGTTCTCTGTTTCCAGGCAACCACAACTGTCAATCAGTGGAGAAAGCACAGAAGCTTTTCCAAATAGTCTTTTTAAAAAATCCTTAAATAATCATTTTCTTTCCGTGAACATCACTTTTCAGGTACTCTTCAGTTCAGGACTAGATTTTTGTAATTTTGTCTCATAATTGATGTTCTTGCCTTCAATCTCTTCCTTTTTATTCTTCTTAAAACTTAAATATAATTTTTCTTACTGATTTTAGTATTCCATATATATATATATATACATGTATATATATACACACATACAATTACCCTTATTCATATACTCTTATTATTTGTTAACCATCTCTATCAGCAACTATAGTCAGTTTCTTAAAGCTATGAACATTTTTGTTACATCTAAAATATCTGCCGTATAATAAGTACTCAATAATGATTGTTACAGGGGATGGATGATTATGAGGATGAATGGATAATAAAATGAAATATAAAGTCCCTTTCATAGTGTTGTAGCCACACATTCTGGAAAACAAACTCACACAGAAGGACAATGCAGATGGTGGAGTGCAGTTTATTACACCGGCAGCCCCAAGGCAGAGTCTCCTCTTAGCCAAGTACCCTGACTGACTTTTGTGAAAACCTTATATACCTTAAGTGTACTTTACAAGCCCACATCCCCAAATTCTTTATACGTACCCTGGAAATTGTTAAAGGGAGATAGAACCAGGTTACAGCCATGATTCATAATTAGAAGGGTCAGCTGGTTATACATTGTAGCTTACACCAATGGGTGCCATAAAGATTACAAAGGTGATTGACCACATAGAGGATTATTACATTCTTTTTGGCAACGGGAAATCTTGGTATGCAATATGGTGTTTATCAGTCTGGGAGGCCAGTTTGGCCACAGGTATATTATCCCCATGGCTCAGTTCAGTTCAGTTCAGTTCAGTCACTCAGTCGCATCCAGCTCTTTGAGACCCCATGAATTGCAGCACGCCAGGCCTCCCTGTCCATCACCAACTACCGGAGTTCACACAAACTCACGTCCATCGAGTCGGTGATGCCATCCAGCCATCTCATCCACTGTCATCCCCTTCTCCTCCTGCCCCCAATCCCTCCCAGCATCAGAGTCTTTTCCAATGAGTCAACTCTTCACATGAGGTGGCCGAAGTACTGGAGTTTCAGCTTTAGCATCATTCCTTCCAAGGAACACCCAGGACTGATCTCCTTTAGAATGAACTGGTTGCATCTCTTTGCAGCCCAAGGGACTCTCAAGAGTCTTCTCCAACACCACAGTTCAAAAGCATCAATTATTAAGCTCTCAGCTTTCTTCAAGTCCAACTCTCACATCCATACATGACAACTGGAAAAATCATAGCCTTGACTAGATGGACCTTTGTTGGCAATGTAATGTCTCTGCTTTTGAATATGCTATCTAGGTTGGTCATAACTTTCCTTCCATGGAGTAAGTGTCTTTTAATTTCATGGCTGCAATCACCATCTGCAGTGATTTTGGAGCCCCCCAAAATAAAGTCTGCCACTGTTCCCACTGTTTCCCCATCTATTTCCCATTAAGTGATGGGACCAGATGCCATGATCTAAGTTTTCTGAATGTTGAGCTTTAATACAACTTTTTTTTTTATTCACAAAATTTTAAGCCAACTTTTTCACTATCCTCTTTCACTTTCATCAAGAGGCTTTTTAGTTCCTCTTCACTTTCTGCCAGAAGGGTGGTGTCATCTGCATATCTGAGGTTATTGATATTTCTCCTGGCAATCTTGATTCCAGCTTGTGCTTCTTCCAACCCAGCATTTCTCATGATGTACTCTGCATATAAGTTAAATAAGCAGGGTGACAATATACAGCCTTGACGTACTCCTTTTCCTATTTGGAACCTGTCTGTTGTTCCATGTCCAGTTCTGTTTCTTCCTGACCTGCATACAGGTTTCTCAAGAGGCAGGTCAGGTGGTCTGGTATCCCATCTCTCTCAGAATTTTCCAGTTTATTGTGATCCACACAATCAAAGGCTTTGGCATAGTCAATGATGCAGAAATAGATGTTTTCTAAGAATTCTTTTGCTTTTCAGATGATCCAGTGGATGTTGGCAGTTTGATCTCTAGTTCATCTGTATTTTCTAAAACCAACTTGAATATCTGGAAGTTCATGGTTCACGTACAACTGAAGCCTGGCTTGGAGAATTTTGAGCATTACTTTACTAGCATGTGAGATGAGTGCAGTTGTGCAGTAGTTTGAGCATTCTTTGCCATTGCCTTTCTTTGGGATTGGAATGGAAACTGACCTTTTCCTGTGGCCACTGCTGAGTTTTCCAAATTTGCTGGCCTATTGAGTGCAGCACTTTCACAGCATCATCTTTCAGGATTTGAAATAGCTCAACTGGAATTCCATCACCTCCACTAGCTTTGTTCATAGTGATGCTTTCTAAGGCCCACTTGACTTCACATTCCAGGATGTCTGGCTCTAGGTGAGTGATCACACCATCCTGATCATCTGGGTCATGAAGATCTTTTTTGTACAGTTCTTCTGTGTATTCTTGCCACCTCTTCTTAATAGCTTCTGCTTCTGTTAGGTCCATACCATTTCTGTCCTTTACGAGCCTATCTTTGCATAAAATGTTCCCTTGGTATCTCTAATTTTCTCAAAAAGATCTCTAGTCTTTCCCATTCTGTTGTTTTCCTCTATTTCTTTGCATTGATCGCTGAGGAAGGCTTTCTTATCTCTCCTTGCTATTCTTTGGAACTCTGCATCCAGATGCTTATATCTTTCCTTTTTTCCTTTCCTTTTTGCTTCTCTTCTTTTCACATCCATTTGTAAGGCCTCCCCAGACAGCCATTTTGCTTTTTTACATTTCTTTTCCATGGGGATGATCTTGATCCCTGTCTCCTGTACAATGTCACGAACCTCCATCCGTAGTTCATCAGGCAATCTATCTATCAGATCTAGTCCCTTAAATCTATTTCTCACTTCTACTGTATAATCATAAGGGATTTGATTTAGTTCATACCTGAATGGTCTAGTGGTTTTCCCTACTTTCTTCAATTTCTGAACAGTATGAAAAGGCAAAATGATAGGATACTGAAAGAGGAACTCCCCAGGTCAGTAGGTGCCCAGTATGCTACTGGAGATCAGTGGAGAAATAACTCCAGAAAGAATGAAGGAATGCAGCCAAAGCAAAAACAATACCCAGTTGTGGATGTGACTGGTGATAGAAGCAAGGTCCAATGCTGTAAAGAGTAGTATTGCATAGGAACCTGGGATGTTAGGTCCATGAATCAAGGCAAATTGGAAGTGGTCAAACAGGAGATGGCAAGAGTGAATGTCGACATTCTAGGAATCAGCAAACTAAAATGGACTGGAATGGGTGAATTTAACTCAGATGACCATTATATCTACTACTGTGGGCAGGAATCTCTTAGAAGAAATGGAGTAGCCATCATGGTCAACACAAGAGTCTGAAATGTGGTACTTGGATGCAATCTCAAAAACGACAGAATGATCTCTTTTTGTTTCCAAGGTAAGCCATTCAATATCACAGTAATCCAAGTCTATGCCGCAACCAGTAATGCTGAAGAAGCTGAAGTTGAACGGTTCTATGAAGACCTACAAGACCTTTTAGAACTAACACCCCCAAAAGATGTCCTTTTCATTATAGGAGACTGGAATGCAAAAGTAGGAAGTCAAGAAACACCTGGAGTAACAGGCAAATTTGGCCTTGGAATATGGAATGAATCAGGGCAAAGGCTGATAGAGTTTTGCCAAGAAAATGCACTGGTCATAGCAAACATCCTCTTCCAACAACACAAGAGAAGACTCTACACATGGACATCACCAGATGGTCAATGCAGACATCAGATTGATTATATTCTTTGCAACCAAAGATGGAGAAGTTCTATGCAATCATTAAAAACAAGACTGAGAGCAACTGTGGCTCAGATCATGAACTCTTTATTACCAAATTCAGACTTAAATTGAAGAAAGTAGGGAAAACCTCTACACCATTCAGGTATGACCTAAATCAAATCCCCATGGCTATTAGGCACATAGTTCAAAGCTCACTGAAAGTGCAAGATGGAATTTCCTTCTTTTTCAATATGGAGTCAGCTTGGCTTGCTCCTTTTCTACCTTATACCCCCTTCTTGATGGTCTCAACTTCCAGTGTGAGTATCACTCATTGGGATGGACTGCATTTTAGGTTTCCTGGTATATATGTCGGTAAATTAATTCAGCCTCTGTGATACAAAGTTAACAACACATTGGAGAATACAGGGTCCAGATAGAATCAACAGAACAACTGTAACAATGGTTAATATAGTTTTTCAGCAATCACTCTTTACCCATGATAGAAGTCCAAAAAGGAAGATTATCATCAGACATAGCTTTTACCTGACCTTTCATGTCATCTAGGGCGGCTTATATATTGCCAGATAAACCAGGAATATATACATAACATTCAACTTTAATTATAGCACAGGTCCCTCCTTGTGCTGAAATTATGTTTAGTCTCAAGATGATACCGGCAAGTCCTTGTAGCAGCAGTTGATAGTAGAGCTTCATCTCTTCTTCCTTAAGATGATCTTGGTTTCATGGGGACTAGTGGGGTCCTTTTGTGTAGTTAACTTGGCATCCTCTGGGTCTGCATGTTATGCTTTCTTCACCCTCGAGTGGTGGATCCAGGGAGTGACACCTGCAACTTTAACTGTCATAGGGGTGGTTAGAACGACAGTATATGGACCCTTCCAATGTGGGGCCAAGGAGTCGTGTTTCCAGTCCTAGACCCACACCTGATCACCAGACACAAATTCGTGAATCTGTTCCCCAAGGGGGAATGGCACCCTTTCTTGTACAAACTTAGTTACTTGATTTATTACCTTACCTAGTTCCATCTGCTGTGAAATCTCATCCCTCCTTACCTGAGGCAAATTTGTTGACACCTGTTTTATTACAGGAGGGTGTCTCCCATACACAATTTCCTATGGAGAATAGCCATGGGACCATGGGGTCATCCTGAGTCTGAGCAGAGCTGTCGGAAGCAAGTCCACCCAGAAGCAGTCAGTTTCTATGATCCACTTGGAGAGGATCTCTTTAAGTGTCCCGTTGGTTTGTTCCACCATGCCAGAACTCTGGGGCCTATATGCCATATGCAATTTCCACTTGATATTTAGAGTTTTACATACCTATTGAATTAAGTCGGCTACAAAAGCAGGGCTGTTGTCTGATCCTATACTGGTTGGGAACCTGAATATGGGGATTATTTCTCGATGCAGACAGTGAGTCACTTCATTTGCTTTTTCCGTTCGGGTGGGGAAGGCCTCCACGCATTCTGAGAAGGTATGTACCATGACCAGTAAATAACTATAGTGTTGGCAGGGTTTCATCTCGGTAAAGTCCACTTCTAAACGTTCAAAGTGTAGAGTGCCTTTTAACAGTATTCCTGGAGGTTTTTGTTTATGTCCAGGAGCAGCATTAAGCTGTGAGCAAGAATAGTTGTAGGATTCCATTTTTCATAAGGAGAAAAGTCGTGGAATTGAGAAATTTTTTTAAAATTAACTCTTCCATTCTGTCATGTCTCAAGTGAGTTGTCTGTTGAACCTGAGATATCAGTGTGGGAGCTAAAGCCTCGGGTACCAGTAACCTGCCATCTGGCAGTTCCCACCAACGTTTTTCATTTTTGGTGGCCCTTTCTCCTTCAGCCAGCTGGTCTTGGGCTGGGGTATACTGTGGGAGAGTCAAAGTTAACTCAGGCATTTTTGAGAGTACAAAGGTTCTAATAGATCCCTCCCCAGTGGCCCCCAAATTTCTCAGCCACGTTTTTCAGCTTTATTTACTAGGTGGTTTCCCTGTGCTTGTGGGGTGTCTTCCTTTTGGTGACCCCAACAATGCATCACTGCTACCTTTTCAGGTTCCCATACAGCATCTAATAGAGTCAAGATTTCTTCTTTGTTTTTGACATCCTTTCCTCTCTGTTAATATAAAGCCCCATGTGCATGTAAAGTAGCAAAAGCATACCTGGAGTGTTTTTTAAATTTTGTCTTCTTACCTTTTGACAGCTAGAGGGCCCGAATTAGAGCATATAGTTTGGCCTTTTGAGCAGGACAGTGTGATGGCAGAGACCTAGCCTCAACAGTGGTTTCTTCTGTGACTACTGCGTATCCCAACAGTCGTTGTCTTTCTTTCACCAATTCGTGTACAGGACCAAATCTGGGTCCAGGATTGGCTGGTCTCTCAATCAGGTCTGCTGGCATAAATTCTAGGATTTCCTTGCAATTACATGAGGGCCCACTTCTCTGACAGGAAGTAGAGTGGCTGGATTCAGGGCCTGTCAAAGCTCAATAGTAACATGGGGGTTCTCACATTAACAGTCCCTGGAATTAAGTAATCTGGGATGTTGACAGCCATTTATGGGGGTCCCCTCACAGGAGAGTGTTGACCTCATGCAGGACTTTTATGATCAAATCTTGGCCCAGAGTCAACTTGGTTGTTTCCCAGACCAGTAAGGCAACCTCAGCAACTTCTCCTAAGCATCCCTGCCACCCAGTGGCGACATTGTCCAACCATTTCAAGAGATAAGCCACGTGTCTGTCCCATGCCCCCATAGTCTGGGACAGCACTCCCATATCCACCTTGTCCTTTTCAGTCACATAAAGAGTAAACAGCTTAGAAAGGTCTGGCAGGCCCAAGGCCAGTACTGACTTTATTGTACCGGGTTTGAGTTACCACTGGAGCTTGCTGTTTTGCAAGCCCAGGGGGGTTGTCTTCCACCCAGACCTCAGGGAATTGTTATCTCTCTCTCTCTCTCTCTCTCTCTCTCTCTCTCTCTCTCTCTCTCTCTCTCTCGATGGTTTAGCCCATCCAGTTTCCCTTCTGGGAGATCATGCAACCTCCATTCATCTTGAGGAGTTACCAAGAGGGAGAATACTCAAAGAGTGGGTCTTTCATGGCGAGGGGAAGGTCACTTGTGCACCCAATTTAGACAGCAAGTCTCTTCCCAACAAAGGTACTGCACATTCAGGGATGTATAAAAATTCATGAGTCACTTGGTGTTCCCCCATCTGACATTTTCGGGGTAGGCTTGAGACACAAAGACTGCATTTATCACCATCTGAGACCCATTGGCCTCTGGATCTATTGGTGTATAAAGTCTACATGCCTTGCACAGTCTTTGGTAGAACTCAGAGGTTGATTTGGTTTCCCTTTGATTCACTTCAGAGGGTTTTGCCATATTCATAGGTTTCTGGGCCCCTCTCTTGAGGCCTTGTAAAATAGCCATCCTATATCTCTCCAGGTGGCCCCTCCCTTTCTCTGTGTTACAGTCCCAGTTGGGCCTCCCATGGGGGGTGGTGGCTAGTTCTGCCCACTGCTGTGGGTTTGCAGTACCCACAGGTGCCATTTCTCTTAGCCATTTTCTGGCCTCAGTTAGGATCCTGTGTCTTTCCTCAGTGCTGAAAAGGGAGACTAGCAGTTGGAATATGGCATCCCATGTAGGGCGGTGGGCTCGAAAAATAGTCTCCATTAGCCTAATCATGGCTTGTGGCTCCCCCGAGTATGGTGGAGTGTGTCTCTGCCAGTTTAATATATCTGTAGAGGAAAATGGCTGGTAATAATAGGTTACAGGGGGCTGATGGTAGTGCCCACGTGCATCCTGAACTGGAGGCTGTTGGACCTCTCTGAGGGGCACCTATAGTGGGGTTCCTGACCCCTGTTCCTTGGCAAAGCACAGCCTCTGTCTAATTCCTGTGTTTTCTTCCCACTTCCCATCAGTACTCACGGGAAAGGTAGATACACTTTAGGAGGTCCAGCTGAGATGGAATCCTGGGAATGTTGACCAGAGGTCTCCATTTCTGGGATTGAAGCCTGCTGAGACGGTGGTTCTGTGATCTCCGGGAGAGCTGGCAGAGGAACAGTGGCTGCTGCAGGAACTCCACCTGGCCCTGCATTGGGCATTAAGGTGGCCGAGAGTCCCTTGGACTGCAAGGAGATCCAACCAGTCCATTCTGAAGGAGATCAGCCCTGGGATTTCTTTGGAAGGAATGATGCTAAAGCTGAAACTCCAGTACTTTGGCCACCTCATTTGAAGAGTTGACTTATTGGAAAAGACTCTGATGCTGGGAGGGATTGGGGGCAAGAGGAGAAGGGGACAACAGAGGATGAGATGGCTGGATGGCATCACTGCTTTGATGGACATGAGTCTGAGTGAACTTCAGGGGTTGGTGATGGACAGGAAGGCCTGGCATGCTGCGACTCATGGGGTCGCAAAGAGTCGGACACGACTGAGCGACTGATCTGATCTGATTTGGTCCTGGTGGAACACTGGGTGGTGGGCATGTCATCATCCCCTATGGGGGAGGGGACAGGTAATCCCCATCCAAATCCTGTAGAATTTCTTTTTTTTTATCATTGGTCAATTTTTGTGCCATCAATAGTTTTCCCTTTCCCATCTGGATACAGAGCCTCATCCAAGGAGGAGGGTCTTGTGCTAACCCTAGCCATGAGTCAATATATGGACATTGATCCGGGTGTCCTGGCTCTCTTGTGACTGTTGTATAGACCGCGTCCACTATTTTTAAGTTCATGGTGTCCTCTGTGGCCCTCCTACTGCCAAAGGGGGCCATTTGACCTCACAGAGTATGTGGAGGCTATTAGGTGTCATCTTCACTCCATGCTGCTGCTGCTGCTGCTGCTAAGTCGCTTCAGTCATGTCTGACTCTGTGCGACCCCATAGACAGCAGCCCACCAGGCTCCCCTGTCCCTGGGATTCTCCAGGCAAGGACACTGGAGTGGGTTGCCATTTCCTTCTCCAATGCAGGAAAGTGAAAAGTGAAAGGGAAGTTGCTCAGTCGTGTCCAATTAGCGACGCCATGGACTGCAGCCCACCAGGTTCCTCCATCCATGGGATTTTCCAGGCAAGAGTGCTGGAGTGGGATGCCGTTGCCTTCTCCAAAACATTCTCTGAACTCTGCCTATTCATCCCTTCTTCCCTTACCTCTGCTCTTCTAGGCAATCACTGATATTACCACTTCCATAGTTTTGCCTTTTCCAGAATTATCCTGTTCGCTCGCATCCTTGTGTTACAGCAGGCAAGTAGGTAGGTATAAGCAGAGAAAAGGGAGCACGAGCTAGGTGGCAAGAAATCACACATCTTGTAAACAGCCGGGGGTTCTTAGACAGACAAAGGAAAGCAGGAAATTTCAGACTAACAGGAAACCACACATTTTGAGTGATAAGTAGCAGACAAAGAAAGATGGGATTGACAGGGTGTCAGTTCAGTTCAGTTCAGTTCAGTCGCTCAGTCGTATCCAACTCTTTATGACCCCATGAATCGCAGCACACCAGGCCTCCCTGTCCATCACCATCTCCCAGAGATCACTCAAAGTCACGTCCATCGAGTCGGTGATGCCATCCAGCCATCTCATCCTCTGTCCTCCCCTTTTCCTCTTGCCCTGAATCCCTCCCAGCATCGGAGTCTTTTCCAATGAGTCAACTCTTCGCCTGAGGTGGCCAAAGTACTGGAGTTTCAGCTTTAGCATCATTCCTTCCAAAGAACACCCAGAGCTGATCTCCTTTAGAATGGACTGGTTGGATCTCCTTGCAGTCCAAGGGACTCTCAAGAGTCTTCTCCAACACCACAGTTCAAAAGCATCAATTCTTCGGCGCTCAGCTTTCTTCACAGTCCCACTCTCACATCCATACATGACTACTGGAAAAACCATAGCCTTAACTAGACGGACCTTTGTTGGCAAAATAATGTCTCTGCTTTTGAATATGCTATCTAGGTTGGTCATAACCTTTCTTCCAAGGAGTAAGCGTCTTAATTTCTCCTGCCTACAAATGTAAACTTTTGTTTTTTGTGCTCTCATTACCATGAAATTAGCTTTACAGATAAGTACCATTGTGTAGTGACCCCATGGCACTTCCGATCTAATCAAATAAGGACAAAAATACCTCTTCCTCTTGGAAAAATGGACCTAGGAAGAAAATCTGGGGAAAAGACCCTAAATTCTTCCCTGTCCAGTAAATATTCTGCCCCTTCATTTGTATGCCCCTCATAACCATGTTATCAAAGAGGCCTGGGAGCAGCAGCTCCTTACCTGCCTCCCTGCTTTCCCTCTAGAGTCTATCCTGCTTTAATAAATTCTCAGTTTACATTCTTAACGTGTCTCTGAATTCTTTCGGGAGGAAGAAAGAACTTCAAATTCACCAGCAACACTTGCAAGCATTTATGACTTTTTAATATGATCATTGGTTTCATATGTGATTTGCAAATATTTTCTTCTTCTGTATGCATACCTGGAAAAAATCTCACTTGATCATACCATATGATTATTTTTATACATTTATTGTATCCCATTTGCCACTATTTTGTTGAGAATGTTTGCATGTAAGTTTATGAGACGTATAGGTCTATATTTCCCTTGGGTGTGTATGTGCTTTGTCTGCTTTTGGCATCAGAATAATACTAGTCTCATAGAATGAATTGCAGAATATTCCCTCCTCTTCTATTTTCTGTAAGTGAAAGTTTAATATCCATGTTAATTCTTATTTAAATTTTTAGTGAAATTCTCCAATGAAGCAGTTTAGTCCTGGACTGGTGATTTCTTTGTCAGGAGCTTTTTATTTACAAATTTAATTCCCTTTATGCTTATAGGACAATTCAGTTTATCTCTTTCATTGTGATTGAGTGTGGCACATTGCTGCTTTTAAGAAATTGGTTCATATTTTCCAAGTTTTTGAATATATTAGAATAGAGCTGTCCATAGTATCATCTTGTTATCCTCTCAATGGATGAAGTGTATGTAATGATATGATTCTTTGTTTTTTATTAAGTGAGTCTGTACCATATTTTTCCCAATGGGAAACCATACTTGTTATAATGGTGGTATGCTGTCTTCAATTTCCTCACTTTTCCCAACCCCTGAAACACTTTAAATATGCAGTTAAAATGTAACATTTTATGCAACCTCCTTTTTCTTTTCCATATTACCTCCTCCATTCCATAGTATTTCAACATTTCTTATTGTCAAATTTCAACTTATTGAGAAATATCAGAAAAATCCATTATTCAGGCAAAGGTAAGTTTACTAGACTTAATGTGGTAAGGGAGTCTACCACCTTGACAATGTTACTAGTGTCTTTAAAAAAAATAATTTCCAATTCTCTGGCTTCAAGTTGTGTTTTACACACACACACACACACACACACACACACACACATATGTGTGTGTGTATGTATTCTTTTCTCCTCCATGCCCATTTTTCTTATTATCAACCTTTCCTCTGAAACTTGAAAAATTATACAACTTGCAGAAATATTTCTCAGAAGAACTGTAATGACAGCTCCCTGAATGGTACTGACCCACCATCCTGAGCAATAGGCATGGGATCACAAAGGTTTCCACCATTTCCAACCATAGGTTTCAGAGCAGTTAGAGATGATGAAAAGTTCTACCTCAACCAAACTACAAAAACATGTATTTCTTCCCTACTCTACAAAACTCCAACACTGCTTGGCTCAGGGAGTAATTGTGTCTTTAGTTGTTTCCTGATGCACTTCAGCTGAATAAAGTTTTTAGTTTTTGAATCAAACTAATTTTTTTTTTCTCTCTTGTCATATCTCAAGGTAAAACAGATGAGAATGCTTATATGATTTTATGTCTTTGGTTGTGTTATCTTTAATTTATCCTTCAAAGTTAAATTTGTGAGTATAAGTTGGGTATAGATGAGTTTTATGACATTTTTTTATTTCTTGGCAAAGCTAGAAAGAAGGTCTTGAAATGAATCTTGATAGGGAAACTATTTTATTCAGTTTATAATCTTATCTTCCAAAAGCAAGCATTTCCTGAGGCATGCAGCTAATTTATTTTACTTTTTATAATGCCTGTTCCCAGTATTTTTAACATAGATTTGGAATAGTATTGATAACCTAAAAAAAATGCACAATGTAAGAGTTCTGAGTTAAGTTTTATTTGTGTAAAAATGAGAATTGCAGCCTGGGAGACAGTACCTCAGATAACTCTGAGAAACTGCTCCACAGAGGTAGAGAGGAAGGATAGTACATATATGATTTTGGTGAAAGGAAACTCCAATACTTTGGTCACCTGATGCAGAAAACCAACTCATTGGAAAAGACCCTGATGCTGGGAAAGATTGAAGGCAACAGGAGAAGGGGGTAGCAGGTTAGATAGCATACCAATTCAATGGACATGGATTTGAGCAAACTCTGGGGGATAGTGGATGACATTGGAACCTGGCATGCTGCAGTCCAGGGGTCACAAGAAGTCAGACACAACTTAGCTACTGAACAACAACAAAGAGTACATGCAATCAGGTACATATTTTACAGAAGGTTTCTGCTGGTCTCGAGAAGCTCCTGCTAGTCACGAGAAACACTCATCACCATGAAGAATTTTAGTGCTTTTCTAGATATAAGAATTGGGCTCATAAAATCAGCTCCTGAGAATATCTAACTATCTAAACACCTGTCCTGCCAGTACCCCCTGCTACCCCTCAAGCACACAGTGCCTCATTTCTGCTCTCTGCCCTAAACTCCTTCAGGGGGTGTTGAAGGTCAGTAGCTGCAGAAGCATGTGATTTAATCCTTATAGAGGTAGATGACAAGCACCCATGACAAGTGCCAACTTGTAGTTGATAGTAGGCTGTGTTCCAGTATTTTTTAATAGGATAATATATATGACTCTAGTATTATTTAATGAATGTACTGGATAAAGATGTAAGTTTTGGTTTTATATCCATATGTTCATTCTAACACTGATTCCATTTATTATAATCATTTACAATTGTTAGGTAGTTAGACTAAGGAAAAAGGAGTCCAGAATGGTGGTGACTAAAAGACAAGAAAGGGAGAAATCCACGAAAATAGAACAAAGGAAGATCCAAGGACCAGAATGAGGACCTCAGGTACTCCTGGCTTTCCCAATTTAGTAGGCAGAGCCAGGGGGAGGAAAAAATATGTAAAGAGAGAAGCTATGGGCCAGGGGTAGGTCTCTCACTCGCTCTCTGTCTCTCTTTCTCTTCTCTTGGCGTCTTTTGGGTAGGCATGCCCTCATGCCTCGAGGATGTATTTTCCTTTATTTTCTAAATAAAACTGAGCTGTAACACGGAGCTGTGACACTGGTCTGTTCGAGAGCCGTGACACTGGCCCACCCAAGGGCTGTAATGCTGGTCCATTGCTTCAAATTTTTGTTGTGATGAGACAGAACCAGGGAAATTACACACTCCCCCAATACAATTATAATTATTACAATTACTGTGATTATTTACCTGGCTGTTTACTGCACAGTAAAGATTTTTAGGGGAAAGATTCTAATTCATGTTTACATACCATTTGATGATTTTCATGAGTTATAAGTTGCAGGAAAATGTATTTATATTTACAGATATAAAGAATAATAAGTACACAGTTTTACAATACAAAAATGCAACAAAAATTTTCTAATCTAACTTGGACTTAACCATATAGTTCAGAATCCAGGCTAGGGTAAATCTGGCTAAAAATGTATGCATTTTTCTGCCAGTAACAAATATTGAGGTTGCATTTTTACTCTCTATTACATCCTGTTCTAGCAAAAGTGTTAGTTGTGTCTGACTTTTTGCTACCCTATGGACAGTTGTGTCTGACTCTTTGTGACCCCATAGACAACTGTCTGCCACCCCATAAACTGTAGCCCACCACACTCCTTTGTCCATGAGATTTTCCAGACCAGAATACTAATCAAGGTATTTAATATAATTTAGAAGTGATAATTTAATTGAGGATGTACAAGTTGTGTTGAGAACCCCTCCTTCAACATGACTTTATATACAATGCAATAAACAAATACTCTGTGTCTTTATGATTCATTCAATAATAAAATAAGTACTGAGAAAAAAAATGTATCTAATGACAATGGAATTCAGTTCAAGCAAGTAAAAATGCATCCTAACTCACAGCAAAGGAAGACACCAACAAAACAGAAAGACAAACTCCTGAGGGGAGAAAATATTTGCAGAGGATGTGATTGATAAGGGATTAATATCCAATATATACAAACAGCTCATACAATTCAACATCAAAGAAAATAAATAACCTGATGTTAAAAGGGGGGCATAAAAACTGAATAAACATTTCTCCAAAGAGCAAATGTAGATGGCTCACAGGCAATGAAAAGATGTTCAACTCTGCTAATCACCAGGGAAATGCAAATCAAAACCACAATGAGATATTACCTTACACTTGCCAGAATGGCTATCATTAAAAAGTCTACAAATAACAAATGTTGACAAGGATGTGGAGAAAAGGGAATCCTATATACTATTGTTGGGATGTAAATTGGTACAGCCACTATGGAAAACAGTATGGAGGTTTCTCTTATATGTGAATTTAAATTATAAAACAAACTAGGGAATATAAACTGAAATAAGCAGACACAGATACAGAAAATAAACTACTTGTTACCAGTGGGGTGGGGCAGACAAAAAGAAGTGGGGCAATGGAAATATGAATTATTGGGTGTAAGATAGTCTGAAGGATGTATTGTACAACACAGGGAATATAGCCAATATTCTGTAAAAACTGTAAATGGAAATTAACCCTTAAAATTGTGTAAAACAACAACAAAAAAATAGATCCTAGTTTCTAATGTCCTAAAAAGCTTATATAAATAGATGAGAACATTTAATTATCCATGAAAAACAGATGAAGCCAATATCTTTAATCTTTCTTTGATTTCCAATGACATTTTGTTTTAGGGATTTAACTACATGAGAAAAGTGACAGGTGTAACAAATATAACAAAAATGAAGAATGTATTTAGAATAAAAGTATGGTTAGCCTTGACTATCACCTTAGCTATAAAGTTTTAAAAACCATATCATGCATTCATCTCATCATCTAACATAACAACAGATACCAGTGACCTCTTGTAGGAAATAATCAGCTTCATGTTATCATGTTCTATGGGTGAAAATTTAAGTCCATCTTTTTTTGCCTGAAGTAAAACAGTGTTATATGGGAAAAGGCCAATAGTTTCAGACTATTGCTGAGGTATGAATATTCAAAGACATTTTCTCACATTTTCATGCTATGTGCTAAAAATTGTATACTATATGTGCAGTTGCTCAGTCGTGTCCGACTCTTTGCGACCCCCATGAACTATAGCCCACCAGGCTCCATCCATGAAATTTTCCAGGCAAGAGTACTGGATTGCATAGCCATTTCCTTCTCCAGGGGTTCTTCCTGACCCAGGGATCGAACCTGGGTCTCCCGCATTGCAGGCAAACGCTTTTACCGTCTGAGCCACCAGGAAACCGTCATATTCTAACCTAAGGATCTCACCCCAGTTGAAATATTATTGGTGTCTAAACCAAGTCTAGAAGTACAACACAAGCAAAATTACTCGAAGTCACTTCACTTTTTGGTAGATTTTCTTCAGAAATGAGAAAGGCTTTGTATTACAAATGTGAGTCAATTTTTATTGTCATTACATCCTTTGCCAATCAGGAATAATACATATCCCTTGGGCAGGGCATCCTAGCTGTATAGAAAGTAAGGTTAAAGCAAGATGAACTTAAAACAGTGTAGATTCAGAGTATACTAATAACTTGAAAGAAAAGAACAAGTATAAAAATAATCTGAAATTGTAAGTTGACCATCACCACTTGTCAACCTAATCATCTTCCTTGGCCTACATAAAGCCTTATATCCATAATTAAATACTAAGAAGTAGTATTACACTAGGATGAACATTAGTATTACCTGGGGAGCTTTAAAAGAGAAAAAAAAATAATGCGGGGGTCCTATCACTGAAATTTCTAGTCGAGTTCCTGTGGTGTATCATTTTAAATATCAAGAGGTTTATAATCTCTCTAAGTAGTTATATTTTGTAGTACACCAATGCCAAAGAATGCTCAAACTACCGCACAATTGCACTCATCTCACACGCTAGTAAAGTAATGCTCAAAATTCTCCAAGCCAGGCTTCAGCAATACGTGAACCGTGAACTTCCAGATGTTCAAGCTGGGTTTAGAAAAGGCAGAGGAACCAGAGATCAAATTGCCAACATCCACTGGATCATGGAAAAAGTAAGAGAGTTCTAGAAAAAACATCTATTTCTGCTTTATTGACTATGCCAAAGCCTTTGACTGTGTGGATCACAATAAACTGTGGAAAATTCTGAAAGAGATGGGAATACCAAACCACCTGACCTGCCTATTGACAAATTTGTATGCGGGTGAGGAAGCAACAGTTAGAACTGGGCATGGAACAACAGACTGTTTCCAAATAGGAAAAGGATTACATCAAGGCTGTATATTGTCACCCTGCTTATTTAACTTATATGCAGAGTACATCATGAGAAACACTGGGCTTGAAGAAACACAAATTGGAATTAAGATTCCCGGGAGAAATATCAATAACCTCAGATATGAAGATGACACCACCCTTATGGCAGAAAGTGAAGAGGAACTAAAAAGCCTCTTGATGAAAGTGAAAGAGGAAAGTGAAAAAGTTGGCTTAAAGCTCAACGTTCAGAAAACTAAGATCATGGCATCTGGTCCCATCACTTCATGGGAAATATATGGGCAAACAGTGGAAACAGTGTCAGACTTTATTTTGGGGGGCTCCAAAATCACTTCAGATGGTGATTGCAACCATGAAATTAAAAGACACTTACTCCTTTGAAGGAAAGTTATGACCAACCAGCTGCTGCTACTGTAAGTCACTTCATTCGTGTCCAACTCTGTGCGACCCCATAGACGGCAGCCCACCAGGCTCCCCCATCCCTGGGATTCTCAAGGCAACAACACTGGAGTGGCTTGCCATTTCGTTTTCCAATGCATGAAAGTGAAAAGTGAAAGTGAAGTCGCTCAGTGGTGTCCGACTCTTAGCGACCCCATAGACTGTAGCCCACCAGGCTCCTCTGTCCATGGGATTTTCCAGGCAAGAGTACTGGAGTGGGGTGCCATTGTCTTCTCCGATGACCAACCTAGATAGCATATTCAAAAGAAGAGACATTACTTTGCCAACAAAGGTTTTTCCAATGGTCATGTATGGATGTGAGAGTTGGACTGTGAAGAAAGCTGAGCGCCAAAGAATTGATGTTTTTGAACTGTGGTGTTGGAGAAGACTCTTGAGAATCCCTTGGACTGCAAGGAGATCCAACCAGTCCATTCTAAAGGAGATCAGCCCTGGGATTTCTTTGGAAGGAATGATGCTAAAGCTGAAACTCCAATACTTTGGCCACCTCATGCAAAGAGTTGACTCATTGGAAAAGACTCTGATGCTGGGGGGGATTAGGGGTAGAAGGAGAATGGGACGACAGAGGATGAGATGGCTGAATGGCATCACCGACTAGATGGACATGAGTTTGTGTGAACTCTGGGAGTTGGTGATAGACAGGGAGGCCTGGCGTGCTGCAATTCATGGGGTCGCAAAGAGTCAGACATGACTGAGCAACTGAACTGAACTGAAAGGAACCCTTAACACACATGTACAATTATATATTTTATTTTACAAACTTTTCATAGTATCATTAATTGTAATAATTTATAATTAATAATATATAAAACATTTTAAGAACTGGGATCAATATCAAAGATGTAAAGGACCAAATCCTATAATTTTTAATGTGCCTCTACCCATGTTTCTTTTTTCAATTCTTAAGAAATCAAATTTATTGATCAACTCTGAATTCTCAAGACTATTTAAGTAAATAAGAAAATATGGATGCTTTCCATATTGCATACAACGTTCTACTGGGTTGGCAAGAAAGTTCATTTGCATTTTTTCCTAAAGATTGTATAGAAAAACCTGAACAAACTTCTTGGCCAGCCCAATATCTTATGCTTTAACTATCTGCATCCTTGTATGATCTTCTACTATATTATAAAACATTTAAAAAAACAACAAGGATTTTCACTATTTTAGTGTTGACATTCCGTTTTGTTGTTTCATGCCTTCAGCAGCTAGTATAATTATATCACATGCAGTAGATTCTGAATAAATATTAGCTGAATCATCACTGAGTATAATCTCTGAAGTCCTTGTCATTATAGTCTTTGAACATTGTTAGATGTGCTATGTCTCAGCCATATTATGGTTAATTGAGGATCCTGTAATCTGCTATCGACTGAGCTCCGTAATAGTCAGTGTGTTGCATGTTTAGTCACTCAGTCACGTCCTACTCTTTGCAACCCCATGGACTGCAGCCCTCCAGGCTCCTCTGTCCATGGGATTCTCCAGGCAAGAATACTGGAGTGGGTGGCCATGCCCTCCTCCAGGGGATCTTCCCAACCTAGGGATCCAACCCAGGTTTCCCACATTGCAGGGGGGATTCTTCACCACCTAAGCCACCAGGGAATCCTACAATAGTGAATACTCTGTCTTAATATCTTATATAAATTCTCCACGGTGGCTGGCAAATATCTGTAGCAAATAGACATGATTTATATGTAGAAGTGGTTTACAGTGGGGAAGGGTGATTCCAAGGCAATTATTAGAGCATCACCATCTGTCAACATAATCAGTTTTGAAGACACTGATTAGGATGGCACAGATCAAGTTAGTTGTAATTGGAAGATATTTTTAAAATGGCACTATTTAAAAACATTGTCATCAAATTAATGCTTTTATGAAGTATCATAAATAATATTTAGTTCAATCATAAATATTAAATCACATACTGAAAATTTCATCTGTTTTTACTAAATGTGTGCTCTTCACTACTGAATGATTTGTAACGATGGAGTTACAGTTTTTTTTTTTTCAGCTTAGGCAAATTTAAATCTAGAGTTTATAAAACTGAATATTCACATAAAAAGTGAATTTTGTATTGAGATAAAAAAGGAAAGGTTCAGTAAACTGAAATAACACAATACTGTCATGAGAAAATTTAAGAACAAACTATCACATAATCATTTCTTATGGTTTGAATTCTTTAGATATTCATGTCAAATTATTTCATTTCATGGTCTAATGAGAAAACCTTCACATTTCTTGCTGTTGTCTGCTGATTTCAACCTCAATAAGTTTTTGGTTTAAACACACTATGAATTGATAAACACTCTATTTTCTGATTATGCAGAAAATATTGAGTCATCAAAATGAATGCTTTTGTTCCATGATGGCAATCACAAACATACGCTTATGTGCAACTTGGACATCTCCTGTTAATAATTTTGTGAATTATTTTGACCTTTTAAAATTTATACAATTTTATTTATTTATTTATTTTTTGCTACATCAACTAGGGATTGATCCCTTGCCCCCTGCAGTCCTAGGCTGAATGAAGTCTTAACCACTGGCCCATCAGGAAAGTCCCTAATCTTTTGTTGAATAGAATATTCTCAAGACACAAGGACACAATGAAACAACTGACAAAGGATGAATTTCCAGTATAGACAAGCAGCTCATGAACTCAACACCAGAAAAACAAACAACCCAATCAAAAATTGGGCAGGAGACCTAAACAGACCTTTCTCCAAAGAAGACAAACAAATGGCTAATTAACTCATGAAAAGATGTTCAATATTTCAATGGCTTTCATTATTAGGGAAATGCAGATCAAAACTACAATGAGCTGTCACCCCACACCAGTAAGAATGGCCATCATAAAAAAATCTACAAACAATTAATGCTGGAGAGGGTGTGGAGAAAGGGAACCCTCTTGTACTATTGATGTGAATGTAAATTGATACAGACACTGTGGAAGACAGTATGGAGATTTCTTTTAAAAATTAGGAATATACTCCATATGACACAGCAATCCCATTACCCGGTATATACCCTGAGGAAACCATAATTGAAAAAGACGTATGTACCCCAGTGTTTATTGCAATACTATTTAAAATAGCTAGGACATGGAAGCAACTGAGATGTCCATCAACAGATGAATGGATAAAGAAGATATGGTGTATATACACACACACAATGGAATATTTCCCAGCCATAAAAAGGAATGCATTTGAGTCAGTCCTAATGAGGTGGATGAACCTAGAAACTATTATACAAAGTAAAGTAAATCAAAAAAGAAAGACACATATGGTATATTAACACATATGTATGGAATCTAGAATGATGTACTGATGAACCTATTTGCAGGGCAGCAATGAAGATGCAGACATAGGTAACAGACTTGTGGACACAGGGGTTGGGGAGAGGAGAGTGTGGGATGAATGGAGAGAGTAGCATGGAAACATATATACTATCATATGTAAAATAGATAGCCAGTGGGACTATGCCGTATGACTCAGGGAACTCAGACCAGTGCTCTGTGACAATCTAGAGGGGTGGTTTGAGAGGTTCAAGAAGGAAGGGCACATGTATATCTATGGCTGATCCATGTTGTTGTATAGCAGAAACCAACAAAATATTGTGAAACAATTATCCTTCAATTAAAAATAAATTAAAAACACAAAGATAATCATTATTCTCATCATATAGCTATTTTCTTTCCTTATTGTCCTTACCATTAGAGGGTAAAATACAAAGTTATGCTGCTGCTAAGTTGCTGTTGCTAAGTCGCTTCAGTCGTGTCTGACTCTGTGCAACCCCATAGACTACAGCCTACCAGGCTCCCCTGTCCCTGGGATTCTCCAGGCAAAAACACTGGAGTGGGTTGCCATTTCCTTCTCCAATGCATGAAAGTGAAAAGTGAAAGGGAAGTTGCTCAGTCGTGTCCGACTCTTAGCGACCCCATGGATTGCAGCCTACCTGGCTCCTCCATCCATGGGATTTTCCAGGCAAGAGTACTGGAGTGGGGTGTCATTGCCTTCTCCGACAAAGTTATGAGTTGATATTAAATATATGCTGTTCTCAGTCGCTTCAGTTATGTCTGACTGTTTACAACTTCATGGACCATAGCCTGCCAGGCTCCTCTGTCCTTGAGATTTTGCCGGAAAGAATACTGGAGTGGGTTGCCATGCCTCCTCGAGGGGATCTTTCCAACCCAGGGATGGAAACTTCATCTCTTGTGTCTTCTGCATTGTAGGTGGGTTCTTAGCCAATTAGGCACTGTGCAGAATGGTTATTATGACATATAATATAGGCTAGGTTAAAAATAAAAGAAAATAATACTTTTCATTTTTTTTGACATAATGTCTCCTATTTTAACATAACCTATGTAAAACGTGTCCATTGACTTCACCCATAATGGACTACAAACAGTCCTCACTTAGCATGGTTTTGGCTTTCTGGTATCACAGTTTAGTTAATTAACCAGTCAGCTAACAATACAGTTCAAATTCCGTTCTATCTAAGGCTTTTTTATCCTAGTTCATTAATATCATCATCATTATCCTCATCATGAATAGGTATTGACTTCTAGCAAACATATTTTCAACATCTTTCAGATGATCATGTACATTTTTATCTTCTTATTCTGTTAATGATGTGAGTTTCATTTATTAATATTTAAATATTAAACCAAACTGGATTTCTTATAATAAACTTAACTTGACCATGACGTATTATACTTATTTGTACATTGCATTGGAGTCAATAACTATTTTAGGAGTTTTCATGAAGACAAACTTCAATATACTTTTTTGGGTAATATTCTATAAAGGATATGTTCTTCCATAAAATGAATGGGGAATTGTTTTCTTTTCATTATTTGGTATAATGATCCCTGGATCGGGAAGATCCCCTGGAGTAGAAAATAGCAATCCACTCCAATATTCTTGCCTGGAAAATTCTATGGACAAAGGAGTCTGGTGGGCTACAGTCAATGGGGTCACAAAGAGTTGGACATGACTGAGCAACCTGGACACAGGTGCACACAAACACTTGTGCACACAACCCCGCCCAACACACACACACATATACACACAGGAACAAATTATTCTAAGGATTTGTCAACTTTATCCAAATATAATATTGTTCAAATATCCATTAATATCTTTTTATAATGCCTCTGGGATTCATAGTGATGGCATTTATATTTATTTCCAGACTATTATTTAATGTGTGCTTTCATTGTTTTGCTTTTTTCAATCATGCTGAAAGACTATGTGTTTTATTTGACTTTCAAAATAATAATTTTTAATCTCACTTATTTAGTGATGTTAGTTTTCTAATTTATTAATTGCTATCCTTATCTTTTCATTTCCTTGCCATCCCTTATGTAGGATGAATTTTTGGTATCTTTTTTTTGAGGTGTATACTTAAAAATTGATTTCAGCTTTTATTTTTATAATAGTAGTAGTAGTGTTAGTCACTCAGTTGTGTCTGACATTTTGTGACCCCATGGACTATAGCCCTTCAAGCTCCTCTGTCCATGGGATTCTCCAGGCAAGAAGACTGGAGTGAGTTGCTATTTTCTTCTCCAGGGGATCGTCCTGACCCAGGGATCAAACCCAGGTCTCCCACAATGCAGGCAGATTCTTTACTGTCTGAACCACCAAGGAAGCCCTTCCAAGTAAGGCTTCAGCTACATTCCATAAGTTTAAATATGTCATATTTTGGTATTCAGCTCCAAATATTTTCAAATTTTGATTTTAATTTCTCCTTTGTATCAGAGGTAATTTCAGAGTGTACAATTTAATTTCCAAACATCTCAACATTTTCTAGTACTTTATTACCATTGTTATTTACTTTTGACTTAATTCAACTGAATAAATTTTTAATTTTGAAAATTGTTAAAGCTTATAATATGGTTCAGAATACGAATGCTTTGATAAGCAGGTACACTTTAAAATTTAGATTTTATGATTATCAGATCAGAGCAGAGCAGTCGTTCATTCGTGTCTGACTCTCTGCGACCCCATGAATCCCAGCATGCCAGGCCTCCCTGTCCATCACCAACTCCCAGAGTTTACTCAGACTCACGTACATCGAGTCAGTGATGCCATCCAGCCATCTCATCCTCTATCGTCCCCTTCTCCTCCTGCCCCCAATCCCTCCCAGCATCAGAGTCTTTTCCAATGAGTCAACTCTTCACATGACATGGCCAAAGTACTGGAGTTTCAGCTTTAGCATCATTGCTTCCAAAGAAATAGCAGGGCTGATCTCCTTCAGAATGGACTGGTTGGATCTCCTTGCAGTCCAAGGGACTCTCAAGAGTCTTCTCCAACACCACAGTTCAAAAGCGTCATTCTTCAGTGCTCAGCCTTCTTCACAGTCCAACTCTCACATCCATACATGACCACAGGAAAAACCATAGCCTTGGCGAGACAAACCTTTGTTGGCAAAGTAATGTCTCTGCTTTTCAATATGCTATCTAGGTTGGTCATAACTTTCCTTCCAAGGAGTAAGCGTCTTTTAATTTCATGGCTGCAGTCACCATCTGTCGTGATTTTGGAGCCCAGAAAAATAAAGTCTGACACTGTTTCCACTGTTTCCCCGTCTATTTCCCATGAAGTGATGGGACCGGATGCCATGATCTTCATTTTCTGAATGTTGAGCTTTAAGCCAACTTTTTTTTTTTTTTTTTGGAGTGGCCATATTTTGTTGCTGTTTATTTATTTATTTTTTTAATTTTATTTTATTTTTAAACTTTACAATATTGAATTAGTTTTGCCAAATATCAAAATGAATCCACCACAGGTATACCCGCGTTCCCCATCCTGAACCCTCCACCCTTCTCCCTCCCCTCCCCTCCCTCTGGGTTGTCCCAGTGCACCAGCCCCAAGCATCCATTATCGTGCATCGAACCTGGACTGGCGACTCGTTTCATACATGATATTATACATGTTTCAATGCTATTCTCCCAAATCTCCCCACCCTCTCCCTCTCCCACAGAGTCCATAAGACTGATCTATACATCAGTGTCTCTTTTGCTGTCTCGTACACAGGGTTATTGTTACCATCTTTCTAAATTCCATATATATGTGTTAGTATACTGTATTGGTGTTTTTCTTTCTGGCTTACTTCACTCTGTATAATAGGTTCCAGTTTCATCCATCTCATTAGAACTGATTCAAATGTATTCTTTTTAATGGCTGAGTAATACTCCGTTGTGTATGTGTACCAAAGCTTTCTTATCCATTCATCTGCTGATGGGCATCTAGGTTGCTTCCATGTCCTGGCTATTATAAACAGTGCTGCGATGAACATTGGGGTACACGTGTCTCTTTCCCTTCTGGTTTCCTCAGTGTGTATGCCCAGCAGTGGGATTGCTGGATCATAAGGCAGTTCTATTTCCAGTTTTTTAAGGAATCTCCACACTGGTCTCCATAGTGGCTGTACTAGTTTGCATTCCCACCAACAGTGTAAGAGAGTTCCCTTTTCTCCACACCCTCTCCAGCATTTATTGCTTGTAGACTTATGGATTGCAGCCATTCTGACTGGCGTGAAATGGTACCTCATAGTGGTTTTGATTTGCATTTCTCTGATAATGAGTGATGTTGAGCATCTTTTCATGTGTTTGTTAGCCATCTATATGTCTTCTTTGGAGAAATGTCTATTTAGTTCTTTGGCGCATTTTTTGATTGGGTCATTTATTTTTCTGGAGTTGAGCTGTAGGAGTTGCTTGTATATTTTTGAGATTAGTTGTTTGTCAGTTGCTTCATTTGCTATTATTTTCTCCCATTCTGAAGGCTGCCTTTTCACCTTGCTAATAGTTTCCTTTGTTGTGCAGAAGGTTTTAAGTTTTATTAGGTCCCATTTGTTTATTTTTGCTTTTATTTCCAATATTCTGGGAAGTGGGTCATAGAGGATCCTGCTGTGATGTATGTCGGAGAGTGTTTTGCCTATGTTCTTGTCTAGGAGTTTTATAGTTTCTGGTCTTACGTTGAGATCTTTAATCCATTTTGAGTTCATTTTTGTGTATGGTGTTAGAAAGTGTTCTAGTTTCATTCTTTTACAAGTGGTTGAGCAGTTTTCCCAGCACCACTTGTTAAAGAGATTGTCTTTAATCCATTGTATATTCTTGCCTCCTTTGTCAAAGATAAGGTGTCCATATGTGTGTGGATTTATCTCTGGGCTTTCTATTTTGTTCCATTGATCAATATTTCTGTCTTTGTGCCAGTACCATACTGTCTTGATAACTGCGGCTTTGTAATAGAGCCTGAAGTCAGGTAGGTTGATTCCTCCAGTTCCATTCTTCTTTCTCAAGATAGCTTTGGCTATTCAAGGTTTTTTGTATTTCCATACAAATTGTGAAATTATTTGTTCTAGCTATGTGAAGAATACCGTTGGTAGCTTGATAGGAATTGCATTGAATCTATAAATTGCTTTGGGTAGTATACTCATTTTCACTATATTGATTCTTCCAATCCATGAACATGGTATATTTCTCCATCTATTAGTGTCCTCTTTGATTTCTTTCACCAGTATTTTATAGTTTTCTATATATAGGTCTTTAGTTTCTTTAGGTAGATATATTCCTAAGTATTTTATTCTTTCCGTTGCAATGGTGAATGGAATTGTTTTCTTAATTTCTCTTTCAGTTTCCTCATTATTAGTGTATAGGAATGCAAGGGATTTCTGTGTGTTGATTTTATATCCTGCAACTTTACTATAATCATTGATTAGTTCTAGTAATTTTCTGGTGGAGTCTTTAAGCCAACTTTTTCACTCTCCACTTTCACTTTCATCAAGAGGCTTTTGAGTTCCTCTTCACTTTCTGCCATAAGGGTGATGTCATCTGCATATCTGAGGTGATTGATATTTCTCCTGGGAATCTTGATTCCAGTTTGTGTTTCTTCCAGTCCAGCGTTTCTCATGATGTACTCTGCATAGAAGTTAAATAAGCAGGGTGACAATATATAGCCTTGATGAACTCCTTTTCCTATTTGGAACCAGTCCGTTGTTCCATGTCCAGTTCTAACTATCGCTTCCTGACCTGCATACAAATTTCTCAAGAGGCAGATCAGGTGGTCTGGTATTCCCATCTCTTTCAGAATTTTCCACAGTTTATTGTGATCCAGACAGTTAAAGGCTTTGGTATAGTCAATAAAGCAGAAATAGATGCTTTTCTGGAACTCTCTTGCTTTTTCCATGATCCAGCGGATGTTGGCAATTTGATCTCCGGTTCCTCTGCCTTTTCTAAAACCAGCTTGAACATCAGGAAGTTCACGGTTCACATATTGCTGAAGACTGGCTTGGAGAATTTTGAGCATTACTTTACTAGCGTGTGAGATGAGTGCAATTGTGCGGTAATTTGAGCATTCTTTGGCATTGCCTTTCTTTGGGATTGGAATGAAAACTGACCTTTTCCAGTCCTGTGGCCACTGCTGAGTTTTCCAAATTTGCTGGCATATTGAGTGTAGCACTTTCACAGCATCGTCTTTCAGGATTTGAAATAGCTCAACTGGAATTCCATCACCTCCACTAGCTTTGTTCCATCACCTCCACTAGCTTTGTTATATAATGTTTATGATTATATACATTTATAAATATATATACACACATATATAGTTATTTCTTAGTAGTTTATAGTCAAATATTCTATGAATTTACTAATATTTTTCTCTGCTTATTTTATCAGCTCTTGCAAAAAGTATGTGAGTTTCTAAAAGTGATTTTTAGTTCTAGCAACTTGTGTTATGTATTTAGAAACTACGTTACTAGGTACCAACAAATTTAGAACTGTTATATTATTTGTCAGAATAATTATATAGTCATTTTTAATGTTTTTATTTATTCTTACTTCTCCACTTTTCTGTCTTATATTTCTAGAACTATACTATCTTCCTTAATTTAGGGCTTGCACAGTACATATTTGCCCATTCTTTCATTTATAATATATCATCCTGTACATAACTATCATGTTTCTTTTGTATGTATCATGAGTGTGTTTTAATAATTTAAATCCATTAATTTGTGTTAGTACTACTCATGCAGACCAAAATGTTCCTTAAATCTCTTCCATTTCTTTCATTTTCTTTTACATCCTAGGTGTTTTTGTTTTGTTTTGCTTTAGCTTAAATATTATCTTAATCTTATTTCCAGTACATTTTTATGTGCAATTAATTTTACATATTGAGATTTCAATTTCATTCATTACATTTTCAAGTTCTATAATTTTTATCGCATATGAAATTAATTGATTCTAGTTTCCTAGTAAATTCTCTATCATCATCTGATTTATTGAAAATATTCATCAGCTCTTTTACAGTACAGTTTCTGATAACTGCCACGATTGGACCATTTGCGGTTTGTTTAGGTTGTCTTTGTTTCTCTTGTATTTATTTCTTTTATGTGGGGTGATTTTCTAATTAAATGATAGGTATTTTGTATGAAAAATATACTAGAGTCCTAAATGATATAATGCCTTTTAGAGAAACTTCACTTTATTCACTTGTAATCAGATAGAGTAATGACAGATTAATCTGTAAGAAACTAGGTTGCTTGAGTTGGAGTTAATGCTTCTGCCAATCCTCTACCTCTGACGCACCCTGCCTTTTCCTATACTTTTATAGGGTTCCATCTGAGATTCTAGGAGTACCAATCAGAACACCCTCAGCCTTTGGCATGTCCTAAAATTTTTATCTTCTCATCAAAAAGAGACTTTGAAAAATCATCACTGTCTTTCTACATCTTCTTGGCTTGTTTATCTTTCTGCCCAGTTCACATAAACAAATTTATTTTCTAGGAGGAAAATCACCATAGGTATGAGATTTACTGCTTGAATCGATTCAAAATGAAACTCTATTTCCAAATTTCTGGCTGATTTTGCAGCTGTAATCTCTAGCTTCATTTTTTTTTTTTTTAATTTTGCTTTTTTATCCATAGTGAAAGTCGCTGAGTCGTGTCTGACTCTTTGAGACCCCATGGACTGAACAGTCCATGGAATTCTCTAGGCCAGAATACTGGAGTGGGTAGCCTTTCCCTTCTCCAGGGGACCTTCCCAACCTAGGGATTGAACCCAGGTCTCCTGCATTGCAGGCAGATTCTTTACCAGCTGAGCCACAAGGGAAGCCCATAGTACATGACCATAAAAGGATTCTGTACATGGGACTTATGCCTGTTTCCATTAAGAATGGGTGAGTCTTTTGAAGTAAAACATTCCTGAAGAATGTCAACTCTCTTTTCTTTTGTCTTCAAATTTATTTTAAATACATCTATATTTCCTAGGTATTCATAGAAAAACTCTCTCCAGAGTGGCAATTCCAACTGCATGTTGTAAATACTACTGGGATCAAACAACTTGAGAGCTGAAATGTGCCAGTGAAATTTGTAATAAGGAATCTCCAGTGAGTACCAAGCCCCACTTGAATGGCACTCTGTACTCTGGAATAAAAGGTAAATGAGTGTGGAAATAGAATGTGCAAAAATACTGTTTTGAAATGCTGCAGTGAAAGACAGTGACTGGGATTCTGAGGGATAAAGGAAGCCAGAATTTTGGTTAAACTGAATATTTTGCTATTAAATCACCTAGGATAGAACAGGTGTGATATCTGCCAAATATTAAGATGGAAGATTTCAACAACTTAAGGGAGTAGTGCTGCCAGATGATATCAACATCAAATTAGCAATGGTTTTGCAAACAAGTAACATGGAAATGGCATAAGGATCAGACCTTATCACATAGGTTGTAAGAAAACAAACCTCCGCTTGTGAAGGATGTAGGGAACTCATGTCTTCAGGAGTTTTTTCTACTTTCTTTTTTCCTCATGAGTTATAATAAAAAACATTGAATATAGAAAGTAAAAAGAAAATAACAATTTAAAACAGTTATGAAGTGCAAAATCTTTCAGTTAACGTGAAATTTCCCATTTTTTCCCCTTCCATGTCTTAATCTCACATGGATAAATGGGGAAAATAATAGTACAGAATGTATTGATTTTGAAATGTTTGAACGGTTCCTGGAACATAACAAATGTCATATACATGTTCAGTTCAGTCTCTCAGTCTTGTCTGACTCTTTGCAACCCCATGGAATGCAGCACACCAGACCTCCCTGTCCATCACCAGTTCCCGGAGTTTACTCAAACTCATGTCCATTGAGTCAGTGATGCCATCCAATCATCTCATCCTCTGTCATCCCCTTCCACTCCCGCCTTCAATGTTTCCCATCATCAGGGTCTTTGCAGATGAGTCAGCTCTTCGCATTAGGTGGCCAAAGTATTGGAGTTTCAGCTTCAACATCAGTCTTTCCAATGAATATTCAGGACTGATCTCTGTTAGGATGGATTGGTTGAATTTCCTTGCAGTTCAAGGGACTCTCAAGAGTCTTCTCCAACACCACAATTCAAAAGCATCAATTCTTCGGCATTCAACCTTCTTTATAGTCCAACTCTCACATCCATATATGACTCCTGGAAAAACCATAGCTCTGACTAGACAGACCTTTGTAGGCAAAATAATGTTTCTGCTTTTTAATATGCTGTCTAGGTTGGTCATAACTTTCCTTCCAAGGAGTAAGCGTCTTTTAATTTCATGGTTGCAGTCACCATCTGCAGTGATTTTGGAGCCCCCAAAAATAAAGTCTGCCACTGTTTCCACTGTTTCCCCATCTATTTCCCATGAAGTGATGGGAACGGAAACCATGATCTTTGTTTTCTGTATGTTGAGCTTTAAGCCAACTTTTTCACTCTCCTCTTTCACTTTCATTAAGAGGCTCTTTAGTTTTTCTTCACTTTCTGCCATAAGGGTGGTGTCATCTGCATATCTGAGGTGATTGATATTTCTCCTGGCAATCTTGATTCCAGCTTGTGCTTCCTCCAGTCCAGCGATTCTCATGAGGTACTGTACATACAAGTTAAATAAGCAGGGTGACAATATACAGTCTTGACATACTCCTTTTCCTATTTGGAACCAGTCTGTTGTTCCATGCCCAGTTCTGTTTCTGCCTGACCTGCATACAGGTTTCTCAATAGGCAGGTCAGGTGGTCTGGTATTCCCATCTCTTTCAGAATTTTCCACAGTTTATTGTGATCCACACAGTCAAAGGCTTTGGCATAGTCAATAAAGCAGAAATAGATGTTTTTCTAGAACTCTCTTGCTTTTTTGATGATCCAGCGAATGTTGCAATTTGATCTCTGGTTCCTCTGCCTTTTCTAAAACCAGCTTGAATACCTGGAAGTTTATGGTTTACATATTGTGGAAGCCTGGCTTGGAGAATTTTGCACATTACTTTATTAGAGTGAGATGAGTGTAATTGTATGGTAGTTTGAGCTATATATGAGGTCATATATAGGTATGAGGTATATCTATGTTAGATATTATTAAATGCATTTCTTTGGGACATTTAGAAAATGATCATGAAACATACAATGACTGGAAAGAAGCAGTGATTTATTCTTTACCAGAAAGATATGTTATCTTCTGCAATGAATATGAGAAGATATGTATTAGAAAGAATTGCTATTTAGGAGCCTAATTTTTTCAAATTTCTCTTATCACCAATTAGAAGTTTGGAAACTGATTGAAACAAGCATGAATTGGATCTGAGTGTTCAACTGTAATCAGCAGGCTAAATTTCCCATGTGATGAAGGAGTAGAACAAAAGTATTGCCATTAACGGAAAAAAAATTCAAACTTAAGATTATGGGATGAGAAGTAGGGGTTAGGGTTTTAATGTAAATTTGGGGGGATAGTTCATAACAGAACAGAATAGTTCATAACAGAACAGAAATACAGAGAAAAGTTTATATACTTTGAAACATCCATTGTAGGATGTAGCTAATAATCTATCCAGAAAGATGATATACACTAATGATAATAGCAATAATTTGGCCAAGAAATCATCGATTCTTATAAATAATGAAATGGCAAGTAAGTGAATTTGCACAAACTGCCTCTAATTCCTCTGCATATGTGAATAATACAATATTTTAAATGCCTGGAGTTCTTTAGGAGAATATGTAACTTAAATAATGTAAACATATCTGAAAGTTTCTTAACATTAACACTTCTGTATTACTAAATGAAAATAACCGCATACCTGAAATTTTTCCTTAAATGACTTTGCCAAAGAACTAAGTGACCTTGTATGACTTTGTATTACTTCCTTGTGCTTCAGAGACAATGGAAGCCTGATAGAGCAGATGGTGTAAACATATCAGCTGTTAACCATGCATATCCTCATCTCACCTGGACTGCTTCCTCTCCCTTCCCCTGATTGCATGCTCTCTGGTGTCAAACCTCGCTGTCACATATCTTTGTGTGCCTTCTCCTCTTCCTATAACAATAGCATCTTTGTAAAACATTTTCTTGGCTAGTTTACTTCTGAGAATAATATTCAGCAATCTCCCTAAAAACTGAGATTTTGGTGAGCATAACATAACAAGAGCAAACTCAAATTCTTTATGTCCAGTTGCATGTGTGTAAAATTTCCAAGGTTAGCAGCAGGTATTCACTTGGTCAGGGAGTAGATACAAATGTAATGTGACATTTAATATAATCACAGAAAGGTCCAAAACTAGCTAAATGTAGTCACCTTTATGGTCACACATACATCTAAAAGTATTGGTCAAATGTAAAAAGTATTTTAGTAATTGTGAGAATAAACTTAGAAGATAGGAAGGAAAGAGCTAGCCACCTTCACTGAAGAAAATAAAATAAAAATATCATCTGTAGTTTGGGAACAGTAGGACAATATCTCTATAAAGAGAACAGAAATAAAAATAGATTATTAGTTTCACCTTATCAGTGAAACAGATCACTAGCTTGAAATAACAATGCCCCTCACACCAAATATTAATTAATCTACTCAAAGAATATTCATGAGTATACTCTAACCAATGAATGTTAACATATTAAGATAAACACTAGAAATACAATAATAGAACCAGAGAATCAGAATACACAGCAACAAAAGAGCATATTTAGAGAATGAATTAGGTAATGATAATACCTATATATACATATATATATATATGTATATATATACACACATATATATAAATACTTTAAAAAGAGAAGTTTGGTTGTTATATAAGTTTAGAACAAGAGATCTGACTTTAGATAGTCAAAGGCAGATTATCTTTGTCAGAAACACAAAAAAACTGAAGAAAGAAAAAGAAAAATCTGTAGAAAGGTCAATGAGGGAATGCTTTCCAGGCAGATAAGAGAATATATATAAGGGTCAGATATGATGGTTGTGAATGTGTATTATGGAAAAAAGTGGCAAAATTATCTGGTGATGGTGACAGAAGGGAAGAGGCTTAAGACTAGAACAATGAACCTGAGCCAAATATTGTAAAGCATCACCAACATGTGGATTTATTCTAAGAATAAACGTGTATTAAAACCATTTTAGTGTGAAACGTTATATGCTTAATTTTTTCTTCTGTGTTACTTTTTTTTTTCTTTCAAAACTGTTATTATACACAGTGCCAAGTAACCAAAAGCTGGCCAAGTTCAACTGTCCTTCAGGGGATTAGTGGCTATGTTCAGAAGTAAAATACTGCAGGCCAGAATCTAGCATCTACCTAAAAATGAAGAGCACAGAAAAAAGAATAAAATGAAGCAAAATAAAATCTCTTATTATCCTTATGGCTCTAAAAGTTAACTGTTTAGGGTAGTAATGGTAACAAGGTATTGGGTATTTAGAGCCTAGAGAGAGCTGAAATGAGTGATAACAGTGCGCAAGGGATGGAAGGGAGATACCAGGGATGATTTGTTATAATAGGCCTGCACTAGCCCTGAAGTGGTATAATATTATTTTACGGTAAAACTAGAAAAGTTGTAGATGTATATGGAAAACTGTAGGGTAAACATTGGAAAGAAAAAAAAATAAACTAAAAAAGGAAGCATACGTTATACACTAACAAGGGAGATAGAACAGAATCATATAAAATGTTCTGTCAAAATCAAAAGTCAAAAAAGAGGGAAAGAAGAAAAATAAATGTTGAATCTAATGAAAAAAAAGTCATAAATGTAGTAGATTAATTCAACATATTTGTAAATATTTGCAAATGGTCCAAATATGCCAATTAGGATAGACATTGTCAAACTTCCTAAATGAACAAGATACAACATTATGTTATATATAAGAAACTCGCTTTAAATGCAAAAACCCTGATGGATTAAAAGTAAATATATAAAGAAAGAAACATCATGCTAGCATTAATAAAATAAAACCAGAATATATATATATATACACTCATATATATTACAGAGAAAGGAATATTTAGAACAAGGAACGTTATCAAGTATACAGAGGGAGGGGTGTTCCATAATGAGAACTGGTCAAGTTTCCAAGAATGCCTAACAATCATTAACATGGATGTACCTAACAACTGAGCATCGAAATAGGTGAAATAAAGATGGAAGATTTTCTCTAAGAGGTCCATGATTAATAAGAAATGGAACAGACACAAAGATAAACCAATACAGAGTGGTTTATCTCTGTAAACCATGGCAGAGATGTGGTCAACGATTATGATTAAGTGCTTTGCAAACACAGAGGAGAGTACCACTAGCTTCTTGATGAAGTTTGATGATGCTTACTGGAATGGGCGACATTGATGCTAGAAGTTGAAAGACTGGGATTAGAACTCCCTTTGTTGGGTTATTTGGTAGCAATTTTAAACAAATTCAGTAAAATGAGAACAAACACTGAAACAAAAAATGTGTTGTTTCTTTTAATGAAAGTTTAGCTTAGATGCCGCCACATGCAATAACTTGTTCACCAAAGTACAATTTTATCTGTGGAATAATAAGCATGTATTAGGTTTTCAACCAAATGGAAAGATAATTATCTATATATACGTCAGGATCCACTTTAAAATCTTTGGTGCTAATTTGAACTTGTAGTGTACACTATGCTACAATTGCTAAGATAGATGCCTGATTTCACATTTGCTCAAAAAGACAGAATGGAGTACATTTTCCAATGAACACAGTTCTATGTCATAACATGTTACTATTATAATTCAATTCAACTTTCCACATCTAGCTGTAGCTATATTTGACTCTAGAAATACCCTAGTTTACACGAGAGTCTAGATGTTATAACAGATTTTTTATCATATGATGTTGCTAATAAAGACTAAAGTACATGCTGCTCTGATTCCTGCTGTTTCATGATTTTATAGCTTTACTTGTGTATAAGATTTCAACAAATTGCTTAATTGTATGATAATAAGCAATATGATTTTTTTCTTGATAAAATTTTATTACATTCTAGTCAGTATTTAATATCATACAGTCTAACCCTAATAACAAGTAGGGTCAAAAATGGTTTGGTGTGTGAAAAGCAATAGAATATTATTTGACCTTTTATTTAAACAATATTAAAGTTATATCTTAATATTCACCCATAAGTATTTATTCTTATAAATCTTTATTCTTCACATGAAACTCTATCAAAACTTCTGTGCTGTGTGCTGTAAAATTAAACAGCAGCATCTTCTCTGTTATATCTATTTCTTAGTAACATTAATTAGGCCTGACTCAAAATCCCTGTAAGAAAGCTGATGTTGTATTTTATATTATTTTTCTTATTTCTGATACTAGTATTTACAATTTTATTATATATTAGGAATGTTAAGAATAATTGTACAGGGACTTCCCTGGTGGTCCAGTGGTTAAAACTCCACACACCAATGCAGGAGGCACTGGTTTGATCCCTGGTCAGAGAAATAAGATCTCACATGCTGTGCAGGGCAGCCTGGAAATAAATAAATAATTTAAACAAAGAATAATTGTACATTTAGACATAGTAAATATCAAACAATTCCATTAGGTTATTTATGCACAGATGTGCAATAACAACACTGCAAATAAACATGTGTCTTGAATTAACAATTCCTTTGTGTTGTCATAGTCCAGTACTTTGTTCTACATGAATATGAAGCATAGATTCTTTACACATTGGAGAATGAATAGAAAGCCATTGTAAAATAATTACCATATAAAGGTCCTGATACAACATCTGGCATCAATATTATGTTTCTAAAAAATGTTCATGTTAAAAATACAATAGCATAATATTTCTCAAGTGACTTTTAATTTTGCATTTTCAACTTGCATAAAAGGTAAATAAGAAAAAGATGAATAACTACGTGGAAAAGCAAACAAGTATGAAAAGAGGTCAGACTATCTATTCACAAAATATTTTATTTATATGTGTTAAAGTACGTCTCATCAAAAAAGCAAGACATTTCCAGAAAAACATCTACTTCTGCTTTATTGACTATGCCAAAGCCTTTGACTGTGTGGATCACAATAAATTGTGGAAAATTCTGAAACAGATGGGAATACCAGACCACCTGACCTGCCTCTTGAGAAACCTGTATGCAGGTCAGGAAGCAATAGTTAGAACTGGACATGAAACAACAGACTGGTTCCAAATAGGAAAAGGAGTACGTCAAGGCTGTATATTGTCACCCTGCTTATTTAGCTTATATGCAGAGTACATCATGAGAAACACTGGGCTGGATGAAGCACAAGCTGGAATCAAGATTGCCGGGAGAAATATCAATCACCTCAGATATGCAGATGACACCACCCTTATGGCAGAAAGTGAAGAAAAATTTAAGAGCCTCTTGATGAAAGTGAAAGAGGAGAGTGAAAAAGTTGGTTTAAAGCTCAACATTCAGAAAACTATGATCATAGCATCCAGTCCCATCACTTCATGGAAAATAGATGGGGAAATAGTGGAAATAGTGGCTGACTTTATTTTTCTGGGCTCCAAAATCACTGCAGATGGTGACTGCAGCCATGAAATTAAAAGACACTTACTCCTTGGAAGGAAAGTTATGACCAACCTAGACAGCATATTAAAAAGCAGAGACATTACTTTGTCAACAAAGGTCCATCTAGTCAAGTCTATGGTTTTTCCTTTGGTCATGTATGGATGTGAGCTTTGGACACTAAAGAAAGCTGAGTGCCAAAGAATTGATGCTTTTGAACTGTGGTGTTGGAGAAGACTCTTGAGAATCCCTTGGACTGCAAGGAGTTCCAACCAGTCCATCCTAAAGGAGATCAGTCCTGGGTGTTCATTGGAAGGACTGATGTTGAAGCTGAAACTCTAATACTTTGGCCACCTGATGAGAAGAGCTGACTCATTGGAAAAGACCCTGATGCTGGGAAAGATTGAGGGCAGGTGGAGAAGGGGATGACATAGGATAAGATGGTTGGATGGCATCACCAACTCAATGGACATGGGTTTGGGTGGACTCCGGGAGTTCGTGATGGACAGAGAGGCCTGGCATTCTGCGATTCATGGGGTCGCAAAGAGTTGCACATGACTGAGCAAGTGAACTGAACTGTCCTTGTCTATAAATGACTGCATGTTTGACTCCTATACAATTTTTTTTTTTAAATAGGGGCTTCCCAGGTGGCGATAGTGGTGAAGAACCCTTGTGCCATTGCAAAATGATGCATGAGACAAGGGTTCTATCCCTGAGCTGGGAGGATCCCCTGGAGGAGGACATTGCAACCCATTCCAGCATTCTTGCCTGGAGAATTCCATGGACTGAGAAGCCTGGCTTACAGGCTGCAGTCCATAGGGTTGCAAAGAATCAGACATGACTTAAGCTACTTCACATGCACAAACCAATTTTTACTTATCAGATTTGAAAAGATACTTTACTAATTATCTTGTTTAGAGATATATTTGAAAACAGTCTCCTTTTTATATTACTGATGGGAATGAATGCTTGCTTAATCAAGTGAGGAAGGCGAATTTTGCATTGTGTATCGGAATTTGTATTACTGTCCTCCCTTATTCACTGTTTTGCTTCACAGGGTTTCAGCCACTTGTGCTCTATCATGGTTCAAAGATATTATGGAAAATCTCATAAAGAAACAACCCATGAGTTTCCTATAGTGCACTGCTCATCTGGGTAGCATGATGAATTCTTGCATATCCGTGCTCCATCCTGCCTGGTATGTGAATCTTCCCTTTGGGTAGCTGTCTGGGTTATCAGATTGACTGTCACAGTACTGCAGTGCTTGTTACCAAGTAACCTTTTTTTAGGTAATAATGGACCTACTGGGCGAAAGTAGCAATGCTTGCAGTATTTGGGATATGCCAAAGCAAAGCTATAAAGTGCGTCCTTTAAAGGAAAAGGTGAATGTTCTAAACTGAATAAGGAAAGAAAAAAGTCCTATGCTGAGTTTGGAAGATTTACAGTAAGAATGAATCTTCTATCTGTGAAATTGTGAAGAATGAAGAAGAAATTTGTGTTAGTTTTGCTGTTGCACCTCAAATTGCAAAGGCCACAGTAAGTGATAAATTCTTAGTTAAAATGGAAAGATATTAAATTTGTACAGGAAAATATTTTGAGGGAGAGAGAACACATTCACATATAACTTTTACTATAGTTTCTTTTTATGATTATTCTCTTTTACTATTAGTAGTTTTCCCTTACTGTGCCTAATTTATAAATTAAACTTTATAATAGGCATATATGTATAGGAAAAAACACAATATGTATTGGGTTTGCTACTTTCATGGTTTCAGGTAGCTATTAGAGGTCTTGGAACTTGTCCCCTTGCAGTGAAAGCAGGGAATACTATAATGCTTATTTTTATGAGAAATTTCATTTCTGGTCATTTTTCTTTCAGATTAATATATACAACACTATTTATATTGGCCAAATATGAAAATTCCTAAGGCTTATCATTAGGGAACTGGCAAAATAAATTATGCTCTATTAATAAAAGAAAGACTGTCTAATTAGATACCAATCTGTGAACACAATGTGTAATATATTTTCATATAGAACAAGTAAATATCTAATGTGATAAACACATTGCATGTTCTAATTCAAGACACTTGATTACTCTTATATATAATTTTTTTAAATAGGATGATCTTTGTACATAATCACAAACTAATAGAGAAGTTTAAGATATTCTTGTATATAAAGTGAAAAAAGATATTAAACATGATGCAAAATACATGCTCATGCAAGAAACAATATTTCATGCAGTAGTAAAGAATCCGCCTGCCAATGCAGGAGACACAAGAGACCCAGGTTTGATCCCCGCGTTGGGAAGATCCCCTAAGGTAGGAAATGGCAACCTGCTCCACCTTCTTGCCCCGAAAATTCCATGGACAGAGGAGCCTGGTGGGCTAGAGTCCTTGGGACCAAAAAAGAATCCAACACAATTGAGCGACTGAGCATGCACAGTATGTGTGTAAAATGCCTCTGTCTTTCTGCAAAACACCTTTTCATTATTTTGAAATGTATTAAATTGCATATAACATGTATACAGAATATTGTACTGAAATCATGAGGAACTTGACACGTTCCTGCAAAAGGCTTCCCAGTGGTGCTAGAGGTAGAGTCCACCTGCCAAAATAGCTGACACACGAGAGGCAAGTTGGATCCCTGGATCAGGAAGCTCCCCTGGAGTAGGAAGTAGCAACTTGCTACTGTATTCTTGCCTGGAGAATCTCATAGACAGAGGAGCCTGGCTGGCTATGGTCTGTGTTGTTGCAAAGAATCAGATACAACTGAGCATAGCACAGCAGCAGCACAGTCATTTATCTATGTTACAAAGTGAGTATTACCAAGATCAAGCCCCATGCCCATCTTTATAACTACCCCCACCTTTCTTTCCAGATATAATAACATGGGTAACTTTAAAAACTGTGGAAAATGAAACATTATTCACAGATAAATAAGGATAAAAGTGACATTCTTTGTCAAAGGTTTTACCAATCAAAGGTCAATGGAGTGACATCTTAGATGTGCCTAGGTTGGACACAACATGTTGAAACTAATGTAGTAGGTATGCTTGTGTTTTGGCTAATATGGGCAGATACTTTTCTGGTGAACCATAGTTCCTTTTTTCTTGTTGCATATTGTCCTTTCATGTGAATTTAACTCTATTTACTCAAACACTCTACTGTTGACAGATATTTGGATTATTTCAGTTTGGGGTTTACAATTCATAGAGCTCGTGAATATATGCCCCATAATTTTATTATATGTTTAGGTATACTTTTGTTGAATATCTGATTAAACTTGAATTTCTGAATAGTGTATGCTCAAGCTTGACTTAAATAGAGAATGCTGTATGTAATGCCACTTTTGTGGTATGTCAAAGATTTGACATTTTAATAACAGCATAACAATAGCACATTGAATTTATTAATAATATTTAAGTATTTCTCTATATATTCAAACAATGATAAATACATATATATGTAGAATATTGCTCTCAAATAATTTGTTAAAGATTTTGGAGCATATACACAGACCAAATCCAAACAATTCTAATTAATATCTGCACGACAAGAAATTTTTACATTGAGTGTCTACTGAAAAAATTGATTGTATTTATATATCAGAAGAAGTTAGACGCAAGTTTTAATATAGATTTTGTAATGCTACCAAAAAATCTAATCCTTCTTTAGGAGTAAATCTAATGGAAGAGGTACATGATTAACATAAAAACTTATAAAATATTTCCAGAGGATAATGAAGAAATAATGTAGAAAAATGTTTTGCATGGTTATAGAATAAAGGGCTCATTATTTTAATGTCATATATCCTCATATTTTTTCTCATATCTCAGTGCAAAACTTTTTTTGGTATATGTTCACAAGTTGAAACAAATACATGTATGGCATGTAAAAGTTCAATATTAACTAATACAATGTTTAATAAGAACTAAATAATTATAAAAATAATGTTTCCATTAAAATAAGATAGAAAATTAGTAATAAAGGCAGAGTATTAATAGTAGCCAGAGGAAAGTAGCACATTATTTGCAGATAAATAAACATAAATGCAGAGAAGGCAATGGCACCCCACTCCAGTACTATTGACTGGAAAATCCCATGGACGGAGGAGCCTGGTGGGCTGCAGTCCATGAGGTCACTAAGAGTTAGACACGGCTGAGCGATTTCACTTTGACTTTTCACTTTCATGCATTGGAGAAGGAAATGGCAACCCACTCCAGTGTTCTTGCCCGGAGAATCCCAGGGACAGGAAGCCTGGTGGGCTGCTGTCTATGGGGTCGCACAGAGTCAGACACAACTGAAGCAACTTAGCAGCAGCAGCAGCAAGCATAAAAATGATAGTCAAAGCTGTATGAGCCAAAGGTCAATGGGATGACATCTCTGAAGTCCTGGGGAGGAACGGGGAGGAAACTTTACTGGCGACCATTCAATAATCTGTCAAATGTCATTTAAACATAAAAATTAAATGGAGATTTTTCAAAAAAATTAATTTTTAATTATCAGCAAAATTTATCACAAATAATGGTAATAACCATTCTCAAGGCAAGAATCAAATGATATAGAAGAATATGAGTGAAAGCAGAAATTTTACCTACACATAAAAGTATTGGTTATCTGGAAAAGGTCAGTTTTCATTCCAACCCCAAAGAAAGGCAATGTCAAAGAATGTTCAAACTACTGAACAATTGCACTCATCTCACATGCTAGTAAAGTAATGCTCAAAATTCTACAAGCCAGGCTTCAATAGTACATGAACCATGAACTTCCAGATGTTCAAGCTGGTTTTAGAAAAGGCAGAGGAACCAGAGATCAAATTGCCAGCATCCACGGGATCATTGAAAAAGCAAGAGAATTCCAGAAAAATATCTATTTCTGTTTTATTGACTATGCCAAAGCCTTTGACTGTGTGGATCACAATAAACTGTCGAAAATTCTGAAAGAGATGAGAATACCAGACCACCTGACCTGCCTCTTGAGAAACCTGTATGCAGGTCAGGAAGCAACAGTTAGAACTGGACATGGAACAACAGACTGGTTCCAAATAGGAAAAGGAGTACGTCAAGGCTGTATATTGTCATCCTGCTTATTTAACTTATATAGAGTACATCATGAGAAATGCTGGACTGGAAGAAACACAAGCTGGAATCAAGATTGCTGGGAGAAATATCAATAACTTCAGATATGCAGATGACACAAACCATTATGACAGAAAGTGAAGAGGAACTAAAAAGCTTCTTGATGAAAGTGAAAGAGGAGAGTGAAAATGTTGGCTTAAAGCTCAACATTCAGAAAACTAAGATCATGGAATCTGATCCTGTCACGTCATGGCAGATAGATGGGGAAACAGTGGAAACAGTGGCAGACTTTATTTTGGGGGGCTCCAATATCACTGCAGATGGTGATTACAGCCATGAAATTAAAAGACGCTTGCTCCTTGGAAGGAAAGTTATGACCAACCTAGACAGCATATTGAAAAGCTGAGATATTACTTTGTCAACAAAGGTCTGTCTAGTCAAGGCTATGGTTTCTCCTGTGGTCATGTATGGATGCGAGAGTTGGACTGTGAAGAAAGCTGAGCACCGAAGAATTGATGCTTTTGAACTGTGGTGTTGGAGAAGACTCTTGAGAGTCCCTTGGACTGCAAGGAGATCCAAAGAGACCATCCTAAAGGAGATCAGTCCTGGGTGTTCATTGGCGGGACTGATGCTGAAGCTGAAACTCCAGTACTTTGGCCACCTCATGCGAAGAGTTGACTCATTGGAAAATACCCTGATTTTTGGAGGGATTGGGGACAGGAGGAGAAGGGAATGGCAGAGGATGAGATGGCTGGTTGGCATCACCGACTCAATGGACATGAGTTTGGGTAAACTCCAGGAGTTGGTGATAGATAGGGAGGCCTGACATGCTGTGATCCATGGGGTCGCAAAGAGTCGAACATGACTGAGCAACTGAACTGAACTGAAAAGCCTTTTTGTTATTTTAACAAATTTCTTAAAATTATAATGGTTATATTCAAACATACTTACAATGTAAAGTTTGTAACATATGTCTAAGTAAAATGTATGATGAAAACAGCACAAGAAGAAGGAGGAGAAAAATATACCAAGCCCTTTATGTTGAGTGTGATTTGTACATTATTTGAAAGTAAATAGTTAAAATATATATTGTAAGTCCTGGCCTAAGCAGTAAAATCAAAACACAGAGATATAGCTACTAAGCTCATAGTGAAGATAAAATTCTTAACAAATAATTAATCTAAAAGAAGATAAGAAACGACAAAAAGAGAACAAATGGGACAAACCTAAAATATCATAAAGTGGTACATTTAAACCTAATCATACCCTATTCATATAAAATGTAAATGGTGTAAACAATAAAACAATTTTAAAGAGATTAGATTTAGTTAAAAAGCAACTTGCAACAACATAATCCTACAAGAAAGCCATTTTAAACCTAAATACAAACGTTAAAAATAAATTTTGAAAAATAAATCCTACTCTGAGTTGAATCCAATAATTTCAGACAAAGTAGGATGAAAAACAAGAAATTGTCAGAGATAAAAAAGAGATATTTCTTGAAAGTAATTCAGAGTTTGTAAAATATAAATATATGTGCACCTAAAGCAGTTTCAAAATACTTCAGGTGAAAACCTTAAGAATTAAAGTAATAGACAGATCTATACTTATAGTTGAGGATTTAAATAGAATAAGTGATACGAAAACCTGAGGAAAAAAATCAGTAGAACATATAGGACTTGGACAAGTTGACAAAATATGCCACCGCAAATTGTAAGATTCAAACAGGATATTCAACAAATTAGGTTACATGACTTTCAGTGAGTAAGCTCCTCAAGAAATTCAATAGAATTTATGTCTTGCAAAATATATTATCTGCACAGGTAACTAAAATTAGATTTTTTTTCAGAATGACATTTGGAATAACTATACATATTACAATTTCAAAAACTGTATGTAAATCTGAGGAATATGCAGGTGAAAGAAAAATTTACCAGAGAAATAACATTATGTTGACTTGAATAAAAATTACAGTACAACCTATTATGGGTTATGAGGTGCAACAAAATATTATGAAAGAAAAAATTTCTAGCAATAAATTTTATATTAGAATATAAAACATGCAAAGCAGTGTTTAAATTCTTACAAACCTGGAAAAAATAAGTAAACTAAACCTAAAGAAAATAAAGGCAATGCTAAAGAGTAGTAATAAATTGAGTAGAAACAAAACAAAACAAAACAAAAAAACAAAATCAGTGAAACCCAAAAACCGATTCTGTTAAAATTTTAATAAAATTGATGAATGTCTCTGCTAGCTTATCAAGAAATAAAAGAATAATAATACAAATATCAAGGTAGGAGGACAATACAAATATTTAAAGATTATAAGCTAGTAAGGCAACATCACTGGAAATGTGATAGCAGAAAAATATTTATAACTAGTAAGTCAAGAATGAATATAAAATGGAATTTAAAAAATTAAACTAAAAGTATAATGATAAGACAAACATATGTATAGTCAAAGTTATGATTTTTCCAGTAGTCATGTATGGATGTGAGAGTTGGACCATAAAGAAAGCTGAGTGCTGAAAAATTGATACTTCTGAATTGTGGTTTTGGAGAATAAACAAATTATGGTTTTGGACACTAAGGAGATTAAACCTTTCAATTCTAAAGGAAATCTACCCTGAATATTCAATGGAAGTACTGATTCTGAAGCTGAAGCTACCATACTTTGGCCATCTGATGTGAAGAACTGACTTATTGGAAAAGACCCAGATGCTGGGGAAGATTGAGGGCAGGAGGAGAAGGGGTTGACAGAGGATGAGATGGTTGGATGGGATCACAGACTCAGTGGATATAGTGAAGGACATGGAAGCCTGGCATACTGCAGTTCATGGGGTCGCAAAGAGTCAGATATGACACAGCAACTGAAGAACCACAGAATAATAAGAAATATAACTGATTAAAGAACAGATACTAAAGTTGCAGGATACAAAATTAAAACCCAGAAATCTGTTGCATTTCTAAACACTAACAATGAAAGTTCAGAAAGACAAATTAAGGAAATAGTCCCAACTACCATCACACACACACATATATACACACAAAGAAGAAAACTACCTAAGAAGGCAAAGACCTGCATTTCACAAACTATAATATCCTGATGAAAGAAGTCAAAGATAATATAAGTAGGTGGAAAGATATGCTGTGTTTTTGCATTGGAAGAACTGATATTGTTGAAATGACTATACTACCCAATGCAATCTTCAGATTCAATGCAATCCCTATCAAATTACTCATGGCATTTTCTTAGAGAACTAGCACAATTTTTTTGTTCACGATTTATATAGAAAGATCAAAGACCCTGAATAGCCAAAGCAATCATGAAAAAGAAAAACAATGCTGGAGGAATCAGGCTCCCTGACTTTAGACTATGCTACAAAACTACCACAAGCAAAACATTATGGTAGTGGCACAAAAACTGGACTAAAAAGCAATCCCACTCCTAGGCATATACCCGGAAAAAATCATAAATTGAAAACATATGCACCCCAGTGCTCGCTGCAGTGCCAACTGCAGTGCTATTTACAATAGCCAGAACATAGAAGCAACTTAAATGCTCAATAGAGAATGGATAAAGATGATTACAATGGAATATTACTCAGCCATAAAAAAGAATGAAATGCCTTTTGCAGGAACATGAATGTATCTAGTGATTATCATACTACATGAAGTCAGAGAAAGACAAATATAATATGTCTCCCATGTGGAATCTATCTTTCTAAAGGATACAAATGAACCTATTTATAAAACTGTAACATTCATACAGATATTGAAAAGAAATTTATGGTTAACAAAGGGAAACATAAGGAGGGGAACGTAAATCAGGAGCTTGGGATGAATATACCCACACTACTATGTAACACACACACACACACACACACACACACACACACACACATATATATATATATATATATATATATATATATAAAATGGGATTTCCTGATGACTTAGTAAAGAATCTACCTGCAATGCAGGAGACCTGGGTTCAGTCCCTGGGTTGGGAAAATCCCCTGGAGGAGGGCATGTCAACCCACTCCAGTATTCTTGCCTGAGAATCCCCATGGCCAGAGTAGCCTGGTGGGCTGCAGACCATGAGGTTGCAAAGACTTGGACACAACTGAGTGACTAAGCACACAGCACATATATAAGATAGATAACCAACAAGGACATACTGTATAGCACAGATAACTCTACTTAATATTCTGTGATAACCTATAAGACAAACTCTAAAAAAAAAACATATGTATATGTATACCTAAATCACTTTGTACACCTGAAACTAACACAACATTTAAATCAAATATATACCAATAAAATTGTTATTTTTTTGAATACTATAAAAAAAGAGATAGGAAGAGAACTTCTCCTAACTTTGTGTCCTTTTCAGGACTTTTCCCTCTACAAGTTTGCTGACCTCTTCTTTTTCATTCTTGGCTGCATCCTTCCAAGAAAGCCTGGCTCATAACTTATCTCATCTGTAGGATCTGTTTCTCTTTAGATATGACATATTGTAGACGTACTTCCTTGAGAAAATGAAAAGAAATATGTAGACTGGAAAACACTTAAAATATAATATCTGCTTATATTCTTGTTTTTGGACTTTAAAAATAACATTTGCAACTCAGTCATCAACAGAAAAACAATAACAACAGACAAATGATATGTGAGCACACTTTTCTTTAGGAGATGGATGAAATGACATTATACACATGAAAAATGAACCACATCATTTGCCTTATTATTAGATAAATCAAACTAAAGTTATAAGGAAATACCATCATATATCCACTAAAATGTCTTAAAATTTTAAAAATGGAACAATACATCATGCTGCTAAAGTTATGAAGCCGTTGAAATGTTCATGTATTGATGAAAGGAATGTGACAGTGCAGTCACTTTAAAAACAACTTGGTAACTTTTTATAAAATGAAACATCTACTTATTTTCCCCAGTAATTTCCCTCTCTGTTTCTCCCTTCCCAAATGAAGATATATATCGTCATAAAATATTTATGTGAATATTTCCTTTTCACATAACTGAAAGCATGCAGGAACAAAATGATACAACTGAACTTCCCATCCTTTCTGTATGATCTTGAACTTGATACTTATAAAGTGTGCATGTGTACATATATTTCTTAGGTAGAAAATGCAGAGACCATTACTTCTAAGGGCTTCTCAGGCTGTGTTAGTGGTAAAGAATATGCCTGCAATGCAGGAGACAGAACAGAGGCAGGTTCCATCTCTGGTTCAAGAAGATACCCTGGAGTAGGAAATGGCAATCCATTCCAGTATTCTAGCCTGGAAAATTCCATGAACAGAGGAGCCTGACAGGCTACATTCTGCAGAACATCAAGAGTCGAACACAACTGGGTGACTATGCATTGATTCTAAAACTATCTTTTATTTAAGGGAAATTCTGATGTATCAAAGTAACTATTTCGAATATGGGTAAAACATAACATATTAAGCTAAATCATCTTAATTTACTTAGAATAAAAATACTATAAATGTTACATATTTTAAGTATGTATGGCTTGAAAACAACTTCTCAACCTCAGTTACAAACATTTTTAAGTTACATAAAATTATCATGTGCAGTCAGATAAAGAAGGCAATAACCATTTATACACAGTGATTCTGATATTAAAAGTTATGAAAATTAAACTACAACACTGATTTCAGTACTTCTATTATTTATCTTGTCAAAGGAGTAGCGTTTTCATGCCATCTGAAGCTATCAGTACACTGCTATGCATTCCCAGAATCATCAATCCCTGAATGCTTGAGATAAGATTAACCTACAGTATAGTGAAAACCCATATCATGAGTAAACTGGGCATTTTTTATTTCTTTTTGAATAATGACTTTATAGAAATTGTTTATATAATATGGTAGATTCATGCTTGACAAAACAATTTTTTTTACTTTTATTTTAATTGTCTTAGTGAAATAGAGACTGCATCAAATGGTTGCTATAATCAAAGAAGTGCTTAACTTTAATTGAATGTCTGGGTACAAGGAACTATTTCATGATAGAAACTACAAGGCAGGCAAAGAAACATATAATTGTATTTATTCCATTATAACTTGGATCTAAAATTAAAATAATTGAAAATCTATTCATATTCTCTTTGTTTATTACCTAGAATTGAATTTACTGAGTGAAATACAGCTAGGTTAGGT